>NC_135534.1:171092619-171692619 GCF_045843805.1 Urocitellus parryii | reverse complement strand
TGGGATCCTATTAGGTTCAGTGTATATAGCAAAAAGTCCACTTTATATTTCTATACATACTCATACACTACAGTTTCATGCATGTAAATTGTAAGTTTATTCATTATTTCTTAAGAAGAAAAATTTGTACTCTTATCAAACCATCCTACAACAAAAAAACCATACTATATGGAATTAAAACATACTACAATGAAAAAAAGTATACAATTTGTTTCAGTGCTACCTGTACAGAAAATATAAAAAATACTTATTAAATGAATAATTTATTTGGATAAAAAGCCAGTTTGAACTAATAAAACTTCAAGAATCCTGGAATCTTTACAAATTTGATTTTTCTTTCACTTTTATTTAGCATTTATCAATTAAAACAAAATAAATCAATTTGTGCTTGGTCTTTGTCCATAGGGTGATGCTATAGTAATTATAAGATGAGAAAAAGCTCAATTTAATACATCACTTATTTTCAGATAAATTGTTGATTTTATTATATTTGGCTGTTTGAAAACAGTTTATCCATTGAAGAAGTTTTAGGTAATTCTTATTTTAAGGAGCAATGTGATATTGCTATTTTTAGGAAAAGTGCTTATTATAATTCAACCAAAAGTTATAAGGGATTTGGTTTTGCTCACTCAATTTCCATCACCACGAGCTTTATGACCACAGGCAAACAACTTAAACATTATGTGCTTCAAATTCCTTTTCTATATTCAAAAAATTCAGAAATTCAGAATAGTACCTCATAATATTCCTGCAAAGATTAAGTGAGATGATACAAGAAAAGTGCAAAGAAACTCTGTAGCATGTACAATAGACTTAATGTAGATATCTAAAGTTGCTAGCTATCGCTTGCTCTACTAACAGGCCCATTTTATCATATTTTAAGCAACTTAGAATTTGCATAGAAATAACTATGATTATTATTTTAAACCTAGAGATAATATTTACATTTTCCCTCTGCACAATGTAGAATAAAATTTGCAATTTAATTGCCTTAAATCCTGTATTTTCATGGTGAAATACAATTCTTTGGACTAGTTTGGAATTATTTTTGTTATAGATCAAAGGGGAAATAATAGCATATTTTTATATATTTCTCCCATTGACAGTTATGAAAGACATATTTGATTTATGGCAACTGTTATTTTTACTCATGCATCTTCCAGACTGTCCAACTACATGTGCTAGGACAAAAATGTCATGCTTACTTAACTACTCCTTTTTTTCTGAACAGGATTTATTAAACTATTGTAGAGTAAATGATGCAGCTAAGGCATAATGAAGTGTTTATTCACTTGTTTGGCTCATAACAAAAATATGCAATATTGACTTTCTGGCATGTTTCCTACAGGGTGCTCACATCTCTGGAAACTAGCTTTTTTATTTTAATGTTTTGTGGCTACATTACATTCATACACTACTTCTGTATTTCTGTTAAAATGAATGTGATTATCTTACAATAAACTGCTTATCCTCAGGTGATAAACAGGAAAGGCAAGCCTTACAGAGGCAGAGAAAAGAATCTCAGTGAAAGAAGTCATTTTAGAGAGTACTCGGTCAAATCAGTGAGAAAACAGACCAAGGATAGTTAAGGTGTTTGTATGAGCACAAACAGCTAAGGACAAATTTGGGATGAGAATCCAGATCTCCCAATTTAATGTGTATTCTACTGCATTGTGAGATTTTTATATTTAAAGGATAAAACCAAGATGTAACATAATGGAACAATTCCCGAGATAAGTAAAATAATATTTCACTCTCTGGAAAACAGAAAATAAAAACAAGATCTGAAGAATATTTGGCTATGCAAGGGGAAAATGATTGTAAAAATGAGCACTTTTACTTGTAATCATTTCATTTTCCTCCAGGTAAATTATGAATTCCAAGGAAATAGTTATTTGAAATATGTGGTGGTTAATTATCTGATTTCTTTCCTAACCCAAATGTTAGGTGTGATTTATTGAGTGCTAAGATAATAACAAATCCTTTCTGGAGACACAAGGCCTCTGACAGTACTTTGAAAAGTTTTATTTAGAAATTAAACATCTGCCTGCAAAAATTACCTCGCAGTACTCTCTCCTTAACTGCAACACCAAGGTCTTTTGATAATTCTAAGGCAATTTCACTTACTAGTAGTTTATCTGAAACATTCAATCATTGATGTCATTTCTATGTTAAAATCTTCAAAATTACATTTAGGACTTATCAACTGACTTGAAATATCATATTTTACACTTTCCTCACTATGATCATATGCAAGAATTTTCTTTTTAATTTTAAAAACATATAAGTCCTGGAATAAAATTTCCTTCCATTACTTTCAAATGCTTCACAATGATGTGGTGGCTCCATGTATATGACTTCTAATTACCTGTCATTTTTTTGCTTCTTGAAGACAAAGATATATTTAAGGATTTTTTTCCACTTTAATATTTTTATACGCCTAAAACAATTTACTAGATTTTAGTAATATCTTTCTAAAGATAATGTGGAAAAAAAATGGCAGGCTTACTTCTACCAATACATCTTTAGTGCTGCCACATAAATAACTAGCATGTCATTGGAAAACTTTAATAACTTTTCCACTTTGTGGAAAAATCAACTTCTCTTTTATATGTCAATTATTATTTAAATAGTGTGAACATTTGTGAAAATAGTTCATAGGGAGGACTTATAAATTGGATTTACAATAAAAATATCAATACATAGAAAAACTTAAATAGCATAGCTTTCCAAATGATATTGGTGAAGGATGGTCAGAAACAAAGAAGAAAAGAAGGGAGTGGAGAGAGAGAGGTTATGGGAGGGAGAAAGGATGTACTCAGAGGCAGAGGCTGAGAGGGAAAAGAGGAATTAAGAAGAAAAATCATTAGCCAAAATCTAATATTTTGGTCATCTGATTTGTTTGCATTTAAAGGTATATTTCTAATGTAGAAAACTGCTACTTGTTTTCATAATATGAAATAATTTATAAACATTAATTTGTCACATGTGTCCTCTTAGGAAAAAAATTAAAAAATAGGAATATATAGGTCTTATATTATTGATTATTATTCCTTCAAAAATTTCTAACACTGATATTTCCTTACATTTGTAACAAAGAATAAAATTAAATTCTGTAGGCATAATTTAAATCCCACATATTTACATAAAGTTGAGCAAATGAGGAGCTGTCCTAATGATTCTTTTCAAAAACCACTGAATATAATTTTTTCTAAGGAAATGTTTAACTTTCCATTGCACCATTAAACCTGGAAAGGGAAAATTATTTCATTTTATCTTAACTTTATCAACAATTAAAGACTTAGCGAAGCCCCCTAATTTTTTTTTTAACAGAGGAAGCATTTAATAAAATTAGTCTTAGGAATAACATTATTGTACAAAAAAGAGAGAGAAATAAAGGCAAATATTCTCAATAAAATATTTGCAAACTAAATCCAACAATGCATTAAAGGAATTGTACACTACACTAAGTGAGATTTATCCCATGTATGCAAGGCTGCTTGAATATTTATAAATGTTAAATTAGTGTAATGTAATGTACCACATCTATAACCTAAAGAAGAAATATCATATGATCATGAAGAAAAAGATGAAGAAAAAGCATTTATCAAAACTCAACACTTATTCAGGATAAGCACTCTCTTTAAACAGGGAAACTTTCTCAAGTTGATAAAGAATACCTACAAAAAGCCCATAAAGGTTTTCCTGCATTCATTCCAAAAGGGATGTATTGCTCTATTATACTTTGTTTTTCTAGCTCATCTATAGTCATTTTGTAAAAGCTGGATTATTTACATCCAAACAGTGATTATTTCATGAACTGAATATCACTAATATCCTTGGATAGAATTACATCCCTGCTGCACATTTTTCTTCTTCTAAGCAATGTGAATCCCTCTAATATATGGTACTTTAATATTTTAATTTAATGCAAAAATTCCAGTTCTGTGAGAAAGCTTTTAGCACTTCTTAGAAAAGCACTTAAACAGAAATTGAAATTTATGTTTTCAAAATATAGAATTACTGTATATAAATTTTGGCTAACATTTTTTTAACTGTCTAACATGATGTAAACTTTACTAAAGACATTCTTCTAATGTCTGAGTTATTTGTTTTCCACTCTTTCCAAATTTGATCACCGACAACTTCCAGGAGCTTATGCCTCTGCCTTAATTCTAATTTAACAACTACTTAATTAGGAAACATGGGACTTAACTATTTTTGGTTTTTATGTTTTTCAAACATTTCATGGCAATCATTCAACCTGAGACATGTGAGAAGCCATAATGAATAATTTAACTCCATCAAATTGAACTAAGAGACATTTATCAACTGAAATCATTCAGATTATTCTGAAAAATGTGAGATTTTATAAATTTTATTTGGTGCTTAATCTTTATTAACAATTAATATTATCATTTTTTATACAATCTCTTGATCATGTTATAATTTCATTTCAAAACCACCAATTGATTAAAGAGGCATTTGCCTCCAAGTATTTTCCTCTTTGTCTGATTAAGGAAACTCTCAGCTACAATTATTTTGGCCTTAATCAATAATCTGAAAATGAATATTAATTGCAGTAATTTGCATTTGAATCACTCTGCTAATGGTAATTATGAGAACTATATCTATAATAACCTTTATTTCAAATAAACACATCAGAGTAATTTTTCTGGAAATATTATTTCTTCATCCTCCTCCTCATCATTTCAGTTTGTCAGCTAATTTCATGTGCCTTTGTATCATTTCTTGTTCTCTATGTGGGTTACATGGCATCAATCCTTTCCTACAGTTGAAAAACTGAATCTCAGAGAGAATAAGTGGTTTGGATCTGGGGATTCAGAAGTTAGACAAAAACCAGAAAGACAACTTGATGTAATCTAATTGTCACTGTCAAGCATTTAACATACCCAGAATTTCATGTAATATATTAGACAATAACTGTAGACTTTCAGGATAGGAATATCCTCATTTTATACAAGAGAAAATTAATGTGCTCTGAGTTACTGAGTCAATGTGTGGCAAGTTTAGGCTGTAGATCCAGTGGTGTGTAATGCTATGCAAATTTCCTTCACAGTAAATCCCAGGAATCACAACCTCTAGGCATCTACACTTTCAAGTAAATATAATGCACCTTCCTTTCAAAGCATAAAGCTTTGGGGTAATTGCAGTTATTGGGATAAAGTCCACCCAAATAAACAGAGTCTGTTTTAATCATCACTCCATGGAAGTTTTAAAAAGTAAACAGCAGTTAAAAAAACAAAAAGGAAAAAAAAAGTAGCTGTATGTGATGAAAATAAATTAGAACTCCAAGCCATTAAAAAAAATGTGCATGGTATATTACACTGCAGAGTGAATGGAGATTTGCATATTATTGTGTTATCATTAGAATAAATTAGTCTCATGAAAATATCTTTAAGACAAAAGAATATTTGTTTCAAAACAAACAAAGACTGCATTAGATTTTTATTCCATGGGGAAATTATCAGAGTGTTTATGTGAAACTAAAGAAAAATTCATTGGGATACTCTCACAGAATTCAGGGAAGCTGATAAACAAGAAACTGTTATAATCTATGGCCTTACAGAAGTGGAAAAGGACATAATTTCACACTTCATGGCAGCCCTGGACATGAGAGATAAGTCATTCACAAGTACTGCTCAAAATTTTTTTATATACCTGGTTATGCCTAGAAAAATAAAGCAGCCATTTCTTTGAATTTGTTACTTCCTGTGATGTTGTGCTGGCAACTATTGGATTTTTCAATTTTCATTTTTATTTTTAAATTATTTTCAATTATGACAAAGATGATTCAGCTCTTTTTTGAAAAGATTTATTCAAAAAGGAATATTTGAAGAATGTGCTAATAGTTTGAATAACTGCAATTGTTTTCTTGGTTTGTTATTACATATAAATAACTAGAGTAAATAACTAGAAAGTTATTCAGACATAATTTTTATTCAAATAAAAAATAAGAGAGTATTTAGCATACCAAAACAAGCATATGAAACAGAATGTGCATATAGTCAATTCTATTGTACTATGTATTTAAAAATGGCTAAGATGTATGTTTTGTTCTATGTGTCTTGATCACAAGAGAAACAGTAATTAAATGTGTAAATGTTTTAATGGGAAGTCAAAAACTTGAAATAATTTATAGAAGAATAAGGAAGTGATTTATGGGAGCCATGAACCGTGAGTGATTGGGTAAGCACTGACTCTTCTTTCTTGTGTCATTTTGTCCAGTGGTAGCTGACTGGATGGGTGACAATGTATTGTTTGCACCGTCCCTTAGTTCTATTCCTATCCCCACTCAGAGAAGGGTTTTATGTGTAGGCTGCAGAAGCAGTGACCTCATCAGCATCTATCATCAGCTCCTATGACCAGCATCCCAAGGAGCAAATGGCCTCATATACATGCAGGAAAGTAGCTTTCTACATACAGTAACACTATCTTGCCTAGTTACCAGTGTGCATAAGAGAAAAACAAGTGTCCTTCAAGATAATATGTATGTGGACTTGCTGGCCCAGTTTAAGGCACTGACAAGGATGTTGTATTAAAATACATCATGTGATCAAAACACAGGATGAAAACAAATTAGAGGAGGAGAAGTTTATTTTTGGTTCTGATAGTTTTAGAGGTTTAGTCCATAGTTGGCTGCGTGCATTGCCCTGGGCCTGAGGTGATAGCAGAAGGGTCTGATGGATCTCAGCTCATGGCAGCCAGAAAGCAGAGAGAGAGATAGAGACAGAGATGATAGAGATAGAGATAGAGATTGAGATAGAAGTAGAGATAAAGGGCCAGGGACAAGATTTAGTCTCCAAAAGCCTGCCCACCCCACTAACCTGTTTTCTCCACCATGCCTCACCTGCCCAAATTTACTACCATTCAACTTATTAGTGCATCATATGGATTAATCCTCAGATGAGGTTACAGCTCTCATAGTTTAATTATTCCTAAAAGCCCCCCGCCCCCCCTGAACCTTGCTGCTTTGGGAACCATGATGTCAATATTATTAGAGAGTTGTCATATATTTAAAACAATAGAAAATCTTATTGCACTTTTTTTTTCAAAATTTGAAGTGTTATCTGATGTAAAGAATCTGGATTGTCAACATTCTAACATAAAATATGTAGAGATTATACATAACAGAAAGAAATTGTGAATTATTAGCAATGTTCCACATGACATTCATTCACAAATATCTTTAAGGATATAAAAAATGTAAAATATTTTTCTAATAGCACTTGAGATTTAAGAGAAAAATGTAGTATATTTGAGCATAGTTTGGCCAGGTGATTTCTCTAATGGATAAACATTTATTGCATCCATAATGATGAAAATAGACAATAAATTTAAGTGTGATTATATTGTTAAGTTACCCAGTGATTACTTTTTAATTTTATTCATCATAGCTTAAAATGGAATTTAAAGTTCTTTCCAAACTTCTCTAGACATTCTAGAGTATATTATAGTACTCTGGAGAAATTTCACATGTGTAAACATCTGGCATTTAGCATGAACAGTCAGAACATCCATATAATATGGATGGTTTCTCAATGAATATCTTTTCTTATAAAATATTGAGAGATATGTTTTAAACCATGTAAGTTAGAAAATATCTTCAGAACATTCAGACATTAAATCTTTTTACATATGTAGAAGACAGAATAGGGAATTCACTTAATAGATTAAATATACATCAGTGCATCTGTTGTAGTAGGTCATCAATACTTTATACTTAACATTCATCTGTTTCAAATGTTTGAGAAGCTCCTTGACAGCTTGATGGATTATGCTCTTACTATCTCTCCTTCTTCTCTCTCTGTCTCATTTTCACTGGAAATGAGAGTACTGAAGAGTATCAAGTAGTTTGCATCACTGGACATTTGTTCAGAAGTAACTTACTTAGTGTGAATAAATCATTAAAATATAATATCTGCCTAACAAAATAACACTGTGCCAAGGCCATTTTTATAATATGACACAAAAAATAACTATTTTTCAGTGGACCAACCCATGAAAAGAACATGTATTAGTCTTTTTGAATGCTACAACAAATTACTGGGTAGCTTAACAATATATTTTTTTAACATAGATTGGAAGACTAGAAATCCAAGATCAAGATGCTGGTTGGGATGATATATAGAGAGGCCTCTTCCCCCAGCTTGTAGACAGCCATTGCTGTGTCATTAGGACTATACATAGGGAGATCTCTGGTATTTTCAACTCTTATAAGAGCACCAGCATGATCAGATTATGACCCCAATTTATGACCTCATTTAATCTCACTTGCATCCTTAAAGGCTCTATCTCTAATACAAACATGGAGAGGTGAAGGGATTCTGCATATGAATTTGGGGAAGACAAATTTAGTACATAACAGATTTAACTCTCAATTTTAATATAAAAAGTAATAAAAAGATGAAAAATATAAGTCTTGTGTCATTGTGAAAAATATGGCCACTTTTTAAAAAAATGAAATGCATTTAGTAGAATAAAAATATGAAGCAACTTTCTTTTTCTTTCCTCTGATGGTTTCTTCAAATTCTCCTTCAGTGCTACTTGTTCTCCTGCTGTGCAAAATATAGGCACATTTCATAACAATCTTGGTAATATGTTATTGTAGTCAAAAGAACAGTCTCACTTAACAAATGAAGGTATGTAGCCCTGTTAAAAAATTAAAAGACTCAAAATTCTGGATTTCTTTTAAGTTAAAGATTTTCCTCTTTCCTAGTGTAGTGTTATGCTGGGATAGGGTATTTGGATTTTCTCTTTCCCCACCTAGTCTAATTTCTTTTTGTAAAACTCATATTTCCAATAAGAGTTTTAGGGAGTCTTTAAAACTTCAGAAGCCTCTTCCTGTTATCACCATTTCCCAACAGCCTTGCCCATCACCCTTGGACCTATCACCTTTGACAATCACTAATTTTAATGATATATTCTACACAGTTCCTTTCTTACTGACTTCTCCAACAGTTGTCATGGCCTAGAAGTGGTGATTACTAATGCTGAAGAAGATCTTAATCTTTTAAAATATCTGAAAGAGTGCCGATAATCCTGACTTCAAGATGTGAGGATATTTGGCTCCCATATATTCTTCTGGCCTTTATACTCATTTTATCTTAGTCTAAAATACATTTTTATATAAAAATTTCAGAATTTCTTTTTTTTCTACACATATTAGAAATGACATAGTGCAACAGACACACTGACATGCTAATCTGATGCTTGCTAAATTAAGGATTGTCACAATGATCATATGTCCTTCAGAAAATGTCAAGTGTGTACTATAATGCAATATATTTTTTTTCTGTATAGAAAAATTTTAGAATACACAGTGGACTTCAAGAACTTTAATGTCATCACCCTTATAACAAGTGGCAACAACCTTACCTCAGACAAATATTAGTTGGTGAAACCTAATTAATAACTTCAAAGGAAAACCAATTGGACCTGTAAAACTTTCCAAACTCAAATAAACACAAATAATATTGCAGTATACTGGCTGAAAAAGTTAGAACTTCTTCATCCACATGTCTTCAAAAGCAATTTTGTGTTTATTCCCATTAAAAGAATCTTATTTTCTCAACTCTTGAATTTGGGTGACCTTATAAACTATTTTTGCCAATAGAATTCAGAATATTTTATTCTAATTCTGAGCTTAATGCTCAAGAAAACTTGCTTGATTTAGCAATTTTGGGGCAGTTCATACAAGTATCCAAATCAAGCCTAATGAGTGATAAAAATCATATCACAGTCATTCCCATTAAGTTAACTTCCAGCCAGTCACTAAATACATGGCAAGACAATCCTAGACTGGCCAGAACCCAGCTGACCAGCCAGCTGATTGTAGAGAATGAACAAGGCCAGTTGAGATCAATACACTTAAGAACCACCCAACTGATCATTGAGATGTAAAATGATTCATCAAAAAGCAATAGCTAACAGATACAAATATATGAATATTGTTTAAAAATTTGTCCATACATGTAATGCATGGGAAGCATCCAGCATTTTGTAAACATTAATATCATTTTGTGACTTTTTAAACAGGTGTCAGTAAAATTAATATTAACCAAAAATTTTGATAACTTTTCAAATAAACACAATTTTATATCTTATTTACATAGTGAGATAATAGGCCCAATTATTTGCTTATGCAAATATACATAGCTTATGCATAGCTTACATATGCAAACTATGAATCTATATAGAACAGGGATTTTTCAGTATAGGTATCTAGTATCTGATAAATCATATCAGTCTATTATTTTAAAATATATTTCATAATTTATTGTCAAATGTATACATTTAATGTTGTGATACAATATAAGTGGAGTTGGAATTGCAGAGAGAATGGCAATTATTGAGTATTACCCTTGATCTTCACTGAAAGACCAAAAGGCAATATTTAGTATTTAGTCAATCCTTTAGTATCTTTATGTCAGGCAAAACTGGAAGTGCATTTGGGTTATTCAAGTTTCCCAGTGCTAGAACAGGGAGTGGGAGAGATGTGAGGGAAGTGTTTACTATTGGCATTGAATATTCAGGAACCAGAGATGCCAAATTTCTTGTTGTGACTCAAGTAATTTTATACGGGAAAGAATTAGAATACCTAGAATCCCATTAATACCTATTCTGAAAACAGAAACTGACTGAAAGAAAATATATGCCCATATAAATCTAGTGGGTTTATTTTTGAGTGGCTTTAATTGGACTTTTTGCTACTAATATGAAATAGAGAGCTTAAAGAAACCAGGAAATTCATACACTTAATTATCTCTTTGAGAACTTTAACTAAATGGCTTTCTAGATGCCCTTTAAAAGATGAATGGATAAAGAAATTGTGGTGTATATACACAATGGAATATTATTCAGCAGTAAAAGAGAATAAAATTGTGGCATTTGCAGAAAAATGGATGGATTTAGAGAATAGAATGTTAAGCTAAGTAAACCAGTCCCCCAAAACCAAAGGTGAAATGTTTTCTCTGATAAGTGGATGCTAATCCATAATAGGGCCAGTGGCATGGGGTCAGTGAAAGAACCTTGGATTGGTCAAAGGGAAGGAAAGGGAGGGGAGAGGGTGTGGGGATAGGAAAGATGGTGGAATGAGATGTACATCATGGAATAAGATGGACCCTTAGTACAATTATGATTGCATGAATGGTGTGACCATAATTTGTGTACAACCAGAGAAGTGAGAAATTGTGCTATATATTTTTTGTGTACAATGAATCGAAGAGCATTCTGCTGTCATGTATAACTGATTGAAACAGACAAATAAGTAAATAAATAAGAGTTTTTATATAAAAAGAGACTCCACAGGTTATTATATTATCATCTGCTTTAAGCTAAGTTTGACAATAGCATTATCAAGACACTTCCTTCCTTGACCTAGCTTTGAGGTTAAAGGTCAGGTGTCATTTTTCTTTATGCTCATGCTATTGGTGTTCTCTGTGCCATTATTTCCATCAAAAGTAAGGAAAGAAAAGTCAGGTTTAAAGAATAATGTTTTTAGAAAAAAATGATGGGAAAATATGTAAAGCAATCTTAATGTCAGTATAATATAATCCGGACTTTCATTTATATCTTCCTGGTCCTACTGGCATGTGAATGTGAGACACTTGAAGAAGGGAAACAAAAAATCAAGAGCATGATATTTTAATGAACTTGATTATGATGATTACTGAACAATGCATATGGATATCAAATTACATTGTACCTCTTGAATATACACACTTTCAAATTTCAATTACAGCTTCATAAGGTTGGAAAAAAAAGAAGAAAAGAATCTTATTACTTTTCATATTAAATGGCCTTGTCTTGAAAGGTAAGGATGATTGTTATTAAAATCATCATATTATGTTTCCATATTATATCACTGTGGAATAAAAGAATAACTATGTATATGCCAGAGTATTAACGCTATTGTTTCTCAAAATGTGATTGCATAAAAACAGAAAAAGAGATATCAAGGTGAGAGCTCACATTCAGAGCTGAGTGGTGATTAGTGATCTAAAACCTGAATAAATATTGAAGTCTCTGGTTACTCTTCCAAATTCCCATGATGATCTTTTTTGAAGTGTGAGTTATGTTAGATTATATTCATTATATTTATATAATGAATTATATAAATTATATTCATTATATTATATTATATTCAATATATTTATAATAAGCTACTTAAAATTATATCAGAATAATATTTTGTAGATGAGAAAATAATAACCAGTGCATTCATTAGTTAAGTCTCTTAGTTGTTAGTATTCTGAGTTGTTTTGATAAGTTTCAGAGTCATATTAATATTTGAAAATTCGGATTCTTTGGGGTTGTGTTTGCCTTTCAAAATGTTCCTCATTAATAATTGGTGAAAATCAAATTAGCTAGTGATTTGTGAGTTGGGATTTTGTATCTGGCTTACTAGTCTTTGCTAGTGTTTGCTATTAAGTTATTCTATGTTTTTTTAACTAAAATCAAAATGAAAAAAATAGAATATCTCCAAATATTGCTCAATACATAGACGATTTGACTACATAAGGAAAATTTCTCATTTATTTTTGCTTAATCATGTATATTTTCAATGAGGTTACAAAATGCATATTGGAGAGTGACATCAGTAAAACTACAGTTTAGGCAACTCCAACAACATTCCTAGTACAAAAGCACTGAAAATATGAAAGTTGTCAGAACCTACATGGTCAGAACTCTGTAAATACTTAAGCATTATGGCCACTAAGAAAACACCGGATTTAAAAAAAAAAAAAAAAGGTAACATGAAAACATTAGCAAAGCTTTGTGACGTTTTTACTTGTCTTTGTCCCATCTATCTCATCTCCTGGTGGCAGTCTTGAAGACAGTGACCCGTATTACTATTGTAGGACCCTCATAACTTGTTCTGGAGGAAAAAGACCAGAACTCACACACAAATGATTGTATTTGCCTATTATAAACAGTCTTGATGCTATCCAAAGGATTGACAAAATGTGCTCATTTCTATCTTGCCAAGCCTAGGACCTGCTCTGGAGGGAAAAATGGTGACCATTTCTGAAAACTTAAGGTGAACAAAGCCTCCCAGCTACCTGGGATAAAAGATTACATTTGATACATAAAATGAATCACCTAAAGCCTGGGAGGAAATGTGGTGATGGTGATGGGGTTTGGAAAATTAAGGGAATGAAGAAATCTGAAAAGCCACATAGAGGTCCAATACAGGACACAGGCTCAGAAAAGATCTGAGAAGCCACTCAATTTCACCACTGATTGAAACTTGGGATTCATTGAAGTCTCTGTCAACTCACTGACTAATCAAAACCTAAATGAATAAGGGCCTCAGTGATCACAAACAACATGGAATATAGTCTTTGCAAAAGCAATTTTGAAAAATTACTAAAAAGATGGGTAGGTAGGGGAAAGACTGCAGCTTTCAAAATTTAAAGATAGGGAACATGAAAGATAGGGAGACTTTTTATTTCTTGTGTTCCTACATTATATTATTTGCATACCAGTGTTCAACAACAACAAAATCATAAAACATGTAAGTAAACAGGAAAATACGGATCATTCAAAGAAAAATAAATAAATGAGTAGATAGAAACTGTTGTTGGGGAAGTCCAGATACTGCACTTAGGCCAATAATAAAATCTATGGACTTAAATATGCTCAAAATGTTAAAGAGTCTAATGAAATACAGGAAAATAATGTAAGAACTAAATAAGAATATTAATAAAGGGATATATATTATATAAAGAAACCTAATAGTAATTCTAGAGCTAAAAAAATGACTGAAATAAATAACTAGGGTCATCTAACAATAAAATTGACATACCATAGAGACAAAAGCATGCCAAAGATAGTATAATACAAAGTATCAAGCCTGCAGCACAGAATCAAAAAATGAAGAAGAAGAAGAAGAAGAAAAAAAGATCAGATTCCTAGGGTACTTGGAAGATCATCAAGGTGACTAACTAACATATGTATCATGAAAATGTCTAAAGTAGGAAAAAAGAAAAGTACAGAGAAAATATGTGAAAAAATAACAACTGAAAGTTACCAAATTTCAGAACAGACATGAATCTTTATGTTCAAGAAGCTCAATGAAATACAAGATTCACACCACATTACTGTAATTTGTTTAGTGACAAGTAGCAAATCAAACTTAAAAGACAAAGCTTTTGAACCTTGAAAGTAGCAAAAATAAACTGTAACAAGGAACCGTCCTCAATATTAACATTTTTTTTTTTCCTCAGCCCAAAGAAGACAAAAGCAGAGGGTCATTGTCACACTGATAAGAGTGTGGACCCTTCTCCAAAGAAGATATAAAAAAATTATACGGAATACCAAGGGCCTGTAATAGCAGAACAATCTTGAAAAGAACAAAGTTGGCAGACACATAACTCCCAATTTTAAAACTTACTACAAAACTAGAGTATTTTTAATGAGTATGGTGGTAGCATAAGTAGCATCATTATAGACCAATAGCCAAACTCAATCAATATGGCATCAAAACATGCTTGATCCTGGATGTAGAAACAATTTCTAAAATGTAACACCCCAAAAATAGACAGCAAAAGGAAAAATGAATTTTATTTAATTAATATTCAGAAGAATATTTGTGTGCATCTTAAGGCACCATGAAAACAATGAAAAGTTGACACAGAATGGTTAAAAACATCTTACAAATTATGTATTTCATGAGAATTTTAGAACTAGGATATTTAGATAACTCTAATAACTCAACAACAAAATGACAGACAAACCCACATATTAAAACATGGGTAAAGAATTTGAATAGACATTGCTCTATAAAAGATAATGTAAATGGTCAATAATCACATGGAAAGTTGCTCAACATGATTGATTATTAGTGAAATTCAACACAAAACTACAAGGAGATATATCACTTCACACCTATAAGGATGATTATAACTAAAAAAGAAAAAGGAAAGTCAGAGAGCAGTGGCGAAATTGAAACCCACATGTTTACTGATTTAATATCATGCATCTAATGTGGAAAATAGCATGGCAGTTCTGTCAGAGAATTTTCAGTTATAATATATGGTCATATGGCCTCAAAATTTGACGAATGTAGCATTTGTCAATGATAGAATGTAGCGACCCTTCAGTTCCTTGTGAGTGTCTAAAATGATTACTGTTTCCTTAGAATCCCCTTAGGATAAATACCGTGAAAGCAAAAGCATGCAAGTGCCACACGTGCGCGTGCACACAGACACACATGCATATGCACGAATTTGAATGCGACTTCCAGGCTGTAAAACTTTAAAGTTAGAATGATAGCTTCTTACACTGAGTTTTTAAAATAGATTAATTGGTTATTAACCTTAGTATTGTAATTTATATCCTTAGTATATATTTTTTGGCTTCAACTTATTTATAAGATTGCTGAAAGTTTCTTTTAATATTCTCACTCCTCATTTCTATGACCTTTTTTTTTGCATTTTCTGATACAATCTTTCTTATTCTTTGCACATACAGCCAGAAATAATAGAATACATGGGCATTAGTTTATTTGTATACAATGAATGTCCACAAATACTCTGAACTTTATGTTCCCTCTCTCTAAACTCCTTCATTGGAATTGATGTATATAGGCATGGTTTGATGCATAACTACTTTGCCTTAATAGATGTTTGTCTAAAACCTGAGCAATTTCAAAGTGAATCATTGAGTTGGGTTCCCACAAAGAAAATTAAACTGGAAGCTTTACAATTGTGTGTGTGTGTGTGTACACAAAAATTATTTTATTTTTAAAAATCACACTCATAGTTACTATTTATATCTTTAAAGACCGAAAAGCAAGTTCTTTCAGCCTGACATAATTCTACCTGAAAGTGCTTCTTTGAAATCTCATCTGTATTGATGTCAATAAAGACAACTTTCAAGTTCCCATCAGAGTGGAAAGCAAAATCCCACAACTTCAAGGAGTGCCAGAGGAAAACATTTTAAAGTGGAAACAGCAGTTACCTGTAATGATATTTTGAGTTGTTAGAGTGAGTGAACAGCTTTCCTAAGCAAAATAAAGTTTTTGAATTTTCTGTGGTGTTTTGCCTTCAATATCCATCTCCAAATATATAATATTACTACTCTGAAGAAAAATAACTTCAACATCACCAACAAAATTTAGTGTCCTTTATTTTTTCCTTTTTAGGAGGAGGAGATGGGAATGGTAGCCTATGTATGAAAAAGTGGTCAAAATTGTAAAAGCAAATGATTGAGGCTACTACATATTTACTTTGTTAAGAATCATTTTATTGTGTATGTTATTCAATCACATTCTATATAACATACTGTATGTTAGTAGTACAACAGAAGAAGAATCACTTGGAAACTGTAATTTAGTGCTCAGAATGCATGGACACTGCCTTGGGTGAGAAGGGACATGCTGATGTCACAAATGAAAGAAACACAGAGGTGAAGACCACGATGCACATCCAAGGTCTCAGTTGCTCAGAGAACCCCGAGGGAGAAATCACTGGCATCTCCATTATCTAGTGTGATTTTCATTCCTTTTACTAAACTACAAGAATAACTTTCATTTCTTTGTTTTGTTCAGTGGTGCAAAGTAACAAGGCAAGAATTCTTTGATAAGAGTCACATTCTCTATCTTGATCCCACAAACCTAGTCACATCTCAGGGCTGAGCTTCCTGCTGAAGCCTGATTGACATGTATCCCCTTTCTTGCTTTCAGGTCCAGTTTTCTCATCCCAACATTCACCAAATAGAATGATCATACACATGGATGAACCTCTAATCACAAAAAGAAATGAATATTTTTCTTGATAGAACCCATATCCTAGTTGGGAAAATGTAACCTTCACTGTGTTTTATGTCATAAGTTGTCAGGGCTTGAACCTCCAGTAAATGGGTGTTGGTTATATATAGTAGAAGACAAAAAGGATTAGCAATGTGGATTCCGCTAAAACTTATTTTTTTTTCCACTTAAATGTTTAAAGTTCCTTATGTGGAAATTGTACATTGCAAATGTGTAAATCATCACACTTTCTAGACAGCAGTCTTTGTTAACGAGGAGGGTCAAGGGAGAGGGAGCGACACCCAGTGATCCTGGATTGACTGTCTTTGTTTCTATTGATTAGGCAGTGACAAAATCATAAAAGCCTCACTAAGAGGTGTAAATACAACGGATGCTATGACAATAAAAAGTAAGTCCTAAGGCAGTCTGAGATGTGAAGAGGTTCTGAAGTTCTCTATACTGCTTTTTTGATTCATGTGTTTCATGAAATATGAGACACATGTATAATTGAACAAAGGACTATGTGGCACTCTTAGATTACTATTCCAAAGTCAAGATCTTGCCTGTCTGGATACACAGATGTGCCTCATTTATTTTTTTAATCAAGAATTTAAAGCTTTACATATGTTACAGTGGAGTGTTTTCTCAGACCAAATATTTAATGCCCAGACAATCTGAAAAAAGAAAAGGGGGGGGAGGCGGGAAGCAAGGACAAAAACTTTGTTGTTTTCAAAGTCATATCTGTTTTTTTTTTCCCTTTTAACTACCTCTGAAAGTGGTCTTTTTGTGTTCTTATAGAGAGACCACTCTCTATTTAAAAAAATAAAATCTTAAGAAAAAATTATTTACTTATTGTGCAGTGAAAGGCATTTGAGAGAGAAGTGGATTTCTTAAAACAACACTGAGAAAACTTTGATCGACATTTTTAATTGAAATAAATACATAAACTATGGTTCAGAAGGTGACACCATTTGCAATTTCATATCTAATAGATTATTGAACCCAAATTTTCTTTTAGTTTGTAAAGACAAGGCATCCACGTTCCACTGAGCTGGAGGCTTCTCTTCTCCCCTCTCTTCTCATCTTGGCTGTTGTCCTCTCAGGTTTACATAAGTCTTCTTGCATGTCATCCTGGATGTGATCTCTGACATTACATGAAAGGCTTGATCAGCAATGTGGTCAAGTCAGTGATCAGGCCTCCTCCCTCATTCCAAATAAAATATGAAATATTTACTGATGACTCTCATTCCTATGTTTCCAGTTCAAATAAAAATTCTGAGAGTTTTCCATGCATTAGACTCTACAGATATGTCTCTCCTTGAAATAGAAGAAAGGCATTCTTCTATTTTCTCTGACACAATTTTCTCCTGGTTTTCCTCCCACCTCTGTGGCTGCCCTGTATAAATATCTATTAGATGCATCTCTGTATAAATGTGCACTTCTTTCTCAGGCTTTCAAAATTCTGTTTAACTTTTTTTTTTTTTGTCATTCATCCAGTTCTATGAGAATTTTAATTCATGGCCTCCATTGTCATTCCAAAGATCCTAGAATTTTATTTGTTTATTTTAAATACCAAACATCTAGCTGAGGTGCTAGACTGGAATGTGCAGTGGGAGCAGAATTCCTGGTTTATAGATGGAAGGTAAATCTTAGAGGAGAAGCAGGCCATGAAAAAGTGAGCATCGGGGATGGCAGGGAGTATTGTAAGGAGAACGGAGATACAGGGACTCCATAAAGAGTATGTCTTCTTTTTATAGAAAGATTTATATGTTAAAGTAATATTTAAGCAATGATATGAATGCATTCATGAGCCACGTGGATCATATTTGGGAAAATAACATCACATTCAAAAAGAGAGTCCATAAAAGATTCCTGATGGGCAACATGTATGAGTGCTCAAGAATACTCTATAGAACCATGTGGCCTTGGAGCAGTAAATATTTGGAAGAATACAGGAAATGAAAGAGAGACCATTTAGGGGCTATTAGGTCATGATCAAACTCGGTTTTTATTAGGAGTGACAGTGGGAAACTTCTAGAAATTTTTGAACAAAGGAGTACTATGATCTTATTTTGTAATATTTGTATTAATTTGTAATCTTATGTTGTTATTTTGTAATTAAAAAATATAAATAGGGAAATAAGGAATCTGATTATCTCTACTGACATGATCCTGTATCTAGAAGATGCAAAAACTCCACCCAAAGACATCTAGAACTGAATTCCAATAAATCCTGCAAAGTAGCAGGGTACAAGATTGATATACAAAAATCAATAATATGTAATTTGATTGTTTCCTATTTAAAGTGTCTTCCTTTACATATCATTACACCTCAAACTTGTGATGTTGAAAACCCAAAATAGCCACTTTGTCAGTCTTTTTGGGCTGCACTAATGAAAGTCCTAGCCTTGCATAATTTGTCAACAACAGACATTTATTTCTTCTGATTCTGAGGTTGAGTTCAAAACTGAAGAACCAGTGGCCATGGCATCTGCTAATTGTCCTCCCTAGTCAGAAGAAGAAGGCAGCTCTCTGGAGCATCTTTTATAAGGGCATGAAAACCATTCAATAGGGCAGATACCTCATGAACTAATTACCTGCCAGAAGCCCCACATTTTATTATCCTTATTGGGGGATTAAGTTTCAACATAGGAATTTTAGGGAGACACATTGAGACCATATCAAGCCCTTCTATGTTGACAGTCTTTCCTTAATTGAATAGCAAAAAGTTATTTAGTAGCTGTGGTCGTCAACTTCTCATATGTCATATGTAGCTGAAAATTATACCTTATCTGAAAATAGCTGAAGAATTTGATGAAAACATTTAGCTATGCCTCTTTGTTCTCTTACCTGCCCTTATTCTTATCAACATCTATATGCTCTCCTACACACTGTGCGTAGAGATGTTGAATTCTTTAGTTTATGGAAATAATTTATTAATTTCTTTATTAGCACAGTCACTTTTGTAAATTATTTAAATGCAGATTCCCAGCCACCACCACCTATTGCTCCCTCCAAAAAAAAATCTGATTTGGTAAGTTTTCCTTGGGTAAAGCAATGGTACGTGTATTTGGTTTCAAAGATCTGTGGGTATTTCTACTTCTAAACACCACCCAGGATTTTGAGGAATGGATAGCGATTTCCCTGAGAGAAACTGGCTGTTACCCAGTACCTTACTACTGTTCTATCTTAATAACCTTTAGTGTGACTGTTAATCTGAAAAAAACTCTTATTTTCCCCTCTTAAGTGTCACAAAATGTACCTTTGTGGAGAACCCCCTTATTATTTTCTTCATATTGAGGCATTTTAGCTTGTAGAGTTTTCTTTTCTCATATTTATCTCAGTGTAGCATGTATTTTTTTCATATCTGCCCACCTGCAAATATAGCAGACGTTCAGAAAATTATTTATTTGTGCTTGAATTTAAACAAAATATTATACACGAATAGGAATAAATTTCAGAACCTCAGATGTTGCCTCACAAAAGACAGAATTCCCTAAAACCTCAGCAGATTAACAAAGTACAATTGTTTCTGATGGTTACACCTGGAGTAGTACACACTAGATGACTCATAAGTTTATGTTAAGATTTCTTATAAGTTGGAATTATTCATTGATTTGGAATAAAGGGTTTATTGAAGATAATTTTAAAAGGAAGGAAAAAAGAAAGGAAGGAAGGAGGACTGCAGAAAGAAACAGTGGTTGCTGCCCTACCTTCTACCCACAAATGGTCTTACAGTCTTATGTTTATGATTTAAAAATTTTTAAATTTGTTTCAATCTGATATACATGACTGCAGAATGTATTTTGACACATTGTACACAAATGAAGCACAACTTTATTCCTCTCTGACTGAGCATGGTGCAGATTCACATCAGTAACATAACCATACATGCATATAATAATGTCCATCTCATTCCATCATCATTTCCATCCCACACCCCCTATCCTACCCTCATTCCCATCTGCACAATCAAAAGTTTCTTCATTTTTCCCCACCCATCTATCTCCACTATGGATTAATATCTGCTTATCAGAGAAAGCATGCAGCTCTTGGTTTTATGGGTTTGGCTTATTTTTCTTTGCATACTTTTCTCCAGTTTCATCCATTTACCTGCAAATGCCATAATTTCATTTTTCTTTAAGGCTGAGTAATATTCCATTGTGTATATGTACCACATTTTCTTTATCCATTCATCTGTTGAAGGGCATCTAGTTTGGTTACTAGCTATTATGAATTGAGCTGATATAAACATTGATGTGGCTGAATCTGTGTAGTATGCTGATTTTAAGTCTTTTTGTGTATAAGCAGAGGAGTAAGAAACTTGGATCAAATGGTGGTTTCATTCCAAGTTTTCTGAGCAATCTTCATACTGCTTTCCATAGAGGTTGCACCAGTTTTCAGTCCCACCAGCATTGCATGAGTGTACATTTTCCCCCACATCCTTGCCAACTTTTATTGTTGCTTGTATGTTTGATAATTACTATACTGACTAGTATGAGATGAAATATTAGAGTAGTTTTGATTTGCACTTCTCTAATTGCTAGAGATGATGAGCATTTTTTTTCATGTTTGTTGATCGATTATGTATCTTCTTCTGTGAAGTGCCTATTCACTTCCTTAGCTCATTTACTGATTGGGTTATTCTTTGTGTTTTGTTTTGTTTCAGTGCTGCTTTTTTTGAGCTCTTCATATATCCTGGAGATTAGTGCTCTATCTGAGGTGCATGTGGTAAAGATTTTCTTCCATTCTGTGGCTCTTCACGTTTTTCATTGTTTCTTTTGCAGAAAAGCTTTTTAGTTTGAGTTCATCCCATTTATTGAATCTTGATTTTACTTCTTGCATTTTAGGAGTCAGGTTAAGGAAATCAGATCCTAAGATAAAATGATAGCAATTTGTTCCTACTTTTTCTTCTATTAAGCATAGGGTCTCTGTTCTAGTGCCTAAGTCTTTAATCCGTTTGAGTTGATTTTTGTGCAAGTTGAAAGATTTTGCTACATATGGATTTCCAACTTTCCCAGAACCATTTGTTGAAGAGGCTATCTTTTTTCCAATGTATGTTTTTGGTACCTTTGTCTTGTATGAGACAACTGTATTTATGTGGGTTTGTCTCTGTGTCTTCTATTCTGTACCATTGGTATACATGTCTATTTTGATGCCAATACTATATCAGTATGTTATGATATCTCTGTAGTACAGTTTAAGTTCTGATGTTGTGATGCTTTCTGCTTCACTCTTCTTGCTAAGGATTGTTTTGGCTATTTAGGGTCCCTTATTTTTCCAAATGAATTTCATGATTACTTTTTCTAGTTCTATAAAGAATGTCATACGGATTTTAATAGGAATTGCATTAAATCTGTATAACACTTTACGTAGTATGGCCATTTTGGCTATTAATTCTGCCTATCCAAGAGCATGAAAGATCTTTCCATTTTCTAAGATCTTCTTCAATTTCTTTCTTTAGTGTTCTGTAATGTTCATTGTAGAGATCTTTCACCTCTTTTGTGAGGTTGATTCTCAAGTATTTATTTATTTATTTATTTATTTTGAGACTGTTATGAATGGAGTAGTTTTCCTAATTTCGCTTGCAATGGATTTATCACTGATGTATAGAAATGCATTTGATTTATGGGTGTTGATTTTATATCCTGCCACTGTGCTAAATTCATTAATTCTAGAAGTTTTCTGGTGGAGTTTTTTGGATCTTCTAAAAATAGAATCATGTCATCAGCAAATAGTGATAGTCTGGGTTCTTCTTTTCCTATTTGTGTCCCTTTAACTTCTTTAATCTGTCTGATTTCTCTGGGTAGAGTTTCAAGGACTATTTTGAATAGAAGTTGTGAAAACAGTCATCCTGTCTTGTTCCAGTGTTTAGAGGGAATGCTTTCAATTTTTATGTTTTTGATATATTATTTCAACAGTAGGAAACAATCAATTCTTTTTTACTTGCATTATTATTGTCATGATATTTTTTCACTTTACATGGAGAAAAACACATTCACACTGATTTCCATTCCTGACTGGGTATAATTTCTCTGATACACAATTTATGTCTTCCTTGGGTGCAGTCATTTATATTCAGTTAAAGAGTTTAATGGATGGAAAAGCCATGCATACTATGAGATCTTGATGAGTTTGTTGTTTTCAGTAGGAAATTTGGGGGGAAACATGCAAATGGAGCATAACAATAACACATTAAAGAATTAAGCCCTGCATCTACAGTTTTGAACTGTGTGCCCCTGTTGATCTTAACAGCCAGAGTTCAAGACAGCAAAAGTTTTGAATTACTGAGGGGAGAATTTCATAAGCAAACTCTTCCATGAATTTATGGGATTGGTTAACCAGTATAGACCAAGTCATTTTGATTTCTCCTTAATGTCATAATAAAATGAATGTTAAAGACACATCCACTGGAGAGTACACAATGTCAACAGTTGTAAGAAATACAAGTTTTGAACAATTAGTATTCTTCCTGGAGGTGGGCTCTGTAATCCTATAAAAATCACATCACAGTAGTTAACTTTTTTAGGCATTATGGATCACTAAGATGACAGTAATAATTCCACACCACTCGGTACACCTAAAAATGTTCTAAACACCACATGCTATCTTGAGAATTATGATGGTAAGTATTTATATTCTATTCTTCACAGATGAGTTTACTATACATAGGTCACTGTCGTGGAATCTCCCTTGAAAGATTATTTGATCTAATAATTATTTTCCTACTCCTGTTAATTTAAAATCTAATTGGAGTGGAAAACCACCTTCTTATGTGCAGTCTTGGGAAAATTGTTAGTGCTCCTCATTGGTGAATGAGCACTGAGCACTCCTCCACCTCATGAGGATTGTAAGAAAGATCAACAAAATGCAGATTTACTGTGGGATTACTTTACTGTGATCCCTTGGTTGTTTGGAGGATGAATTCCTGATTTACTTTTAATTCTTTCTGTGAAAATATAGTAAATATAAACTGGTCAAAACCATAGTATCATGATGTCTCTCACACTTCTCTCACACCCAGCTTTACATGGAATGCCCTGATCTTGTTAGAATATTGTCTCTTGGTAAATTTGGATAGAAGGGAGTGACACCCCTCTGTATTTTTTTTACTCCATTCCATACATCAACACTGGTTCCTTTTTAAAAAATATGCTTTTAGTTATACATGGGCACAATACCTTTATTTTGTTTATTTATTTTTATGTGGTGCTGAGGATCAAACCTGGATCTCACACATGTGAGGCGAGTACTCTACCACTGAGCCACAACCCCAGTCCAACACTGGTTCCTTCTTGTAAGCTCTTCATGGAATCAGTAATTGATCTATAAAGACGGGGTGGTATTGATTAATGTAAATTTTTCTGTCACAACTAACTTCTCTAATTTCTTATCTACCAAGTACATATTTCTTTCCAAATGTACCTAGTATAAATATATAATTGATATTCTACATTATAATTAATATTTCATTAACCTTAAAGGGAAAATTGTGCACAGTCTCTGAATATGATGCAACTAAACTTTAATAAGACAGAGAAAACAAGAAACAGGAAGGACAATTTTGAGCTTTTCTGAAATGTTCTTTTTAATAAACTTGAGGTCATAGATTAAAAAAATACCTTTAGAAAAAGTGTAGTGATAGTACAATTGTATCAATTGTAGTTTAAGGTAAGGCTAAGTCTAGAACTGTCCGTGAGGAGTACAGTGTTTTGAGACTTTGAAGGAAATACTGCTGGTCATAATATAGAAGAGCTCTTACCAAAGCTTGAAACCTCTGCAAACATATTACCTACTAATTTTATAGTTCCTTTTGATCTATTACTTGTAGAAAAATATATTTGTGGCCATTTTTACTTATGCTCACTGACAATCATGCTAACAATATAGTAATTAATGAATTATTATTTATATAGTACTTACTATAGTAGAGTAATTAATGTAGCATAACTAAATAAGAATTGCATAATTAAAACAATGAAATAAAATAATAAAAGTATTATGCTTAAATAACTACCTAACCTATATCATAATAATCTTCATCATTACTATGCCTCATTTTAAATTATTTCTAAATTCTGCTCCAGAAGCTAAATCATTTCTTTGTGTCACACTCAGAAAATCCCATTATTGTGGGAAGGTTATAATTGGCAAGATGTTATTTATCCACACAATTGAAGTTCAAGAATTCTTTATTATTTATATAAAGAACAGTTAACTTTTTTATTCTGCTCCAAAGCATGTAAAATGAAACGATAATATAAACATGGCTAAAGAGGAGACACAATTAATTTTATAAAACATATAAAGGCATCTTAGATTTGTAGATTGACATTCAAGTACCTGACATGAACAGGAAAGAGAAAAATAATCTTTTTTTCTTCAATAAACCATGTTTCATGTAGAACCTGTTGTTGGAAATGCAATGCTAATATTATTTCAGTTCCTGAACCTGCTTTGAAATATTGGTATTAAATTTCTATATAGTTTTCAATAATTCAGTTTCTGAACACACAAAACAATGTTCTTTCAATCAACATTTATTAATGAAGCTAATTATTTTTATCATTTTCAGTAATATTACTTGCTTGTAGGACACAAAATAGGAAATTCTGAATGACTGTAAGGCTTGTACATCAGAAGAGTGGGCCGATTATGATATAAATGAGTCAGTTTTTAAAACATTGTTTTATTAACTTATTTTATTAACTTATTTTATTAACTTATTGTTTTATTAACTTATTCATTTCTAATTCATTTTATGTTAAAATCATGAAGATGAAGATGTCTACAAAATGTAATTTACTTATTTATGACAAGATATTGATTTTCATGATATAAGTCACCATTAAATAATGCCTATTTTGTAAGTCTAGGACGGACATTGGCCATTTTTTTGAAAAGAAAGAGAGGCCAGATTGAAAAACCTAATAGTTTGACTGAGAATGTATCATAAAGGCCTTGGATAACTGTATTAAGAATAACTTTAATTCTCCAGTGGGGCTTGGGGATTATATTGCTGAAGGAGAACAAGGCTCTAGATGCAGCTTTACTGAAGACTGTGACAGTTGCTAGAATATGAAGCAATAATCATTCAATGAGATTGAGTATCCCCAAAGACATCATGCCTGAAAAACTAAGCAAAAATACTTTCTGAAGAGTTGCGAAAGACAGAACAAAAATTCAGTCATAGGTCACAACTCCTTATATGCTTTCTATCTGAGGTAAAGATTAATCCCAGAAATTTAGAGACACTGCATCCACATTTTGTATCAAGTAGATTCTACTGTCTAATGAAAAAAGACTAGGGACTAGAGGATAAAACAAGGCTTAGCAAAAAATTTCTAATTAGCAATGGTTGGAAATAGAAGGATTAGACTTTATATATTATGTGGGAAAACATACAAAGATCATTGTATCTGAGATTCTTGCTCCAGTTGTCACTGCTAATATGTGCTAATCTTATAGTCAATAATTCATCAGATCATATCTTTGGATGGAAATCGTCCATTTTTTTAAATTAACAGAATGTGTTTCTATTATGGCTTTAATGTAATTCTCTTATATAATATGCTTAGTGCAGTTTCTGTGGATGATTTTTTTAATAAGTCAAATAGCACATAAGGATGGAAATTAGAAAGAATTTGTTCTGTATTACCTAATTTCCTCCCTAAGGAGATGGTAATGTTTAAATATACACATGGGAAATCCTGTTTTAGGGTCATGGAAGATTGCAAACAAAGTATCAGCTGGCTGTAATTTCTGGAATTGATTTCCTGTAAGTGTTCAGCAATACGAAGAATAGGCAAGCAATGAAATTCAAACTGGGTTGATGTTCCTATTCAGTGTATGATTCATTAGGTTATTTTATCAAAATATGCTGGTAAAGTCAGGCAGAAGCTTGGACACCAAGCAGATTTGTTCTGTTCTGTCTGATAATGAGGCTATCTTACTGTGTTTCTTCTTGCTATAAACAATGGGATTTTGTTGATGAGTAATTGACAGGAAGGACTAATGATTTCCAGAAGGAAGAGGCCACCTGTTTAACCATCCCTAACATCTCTGGGGGAAAAATGTGTATGAAACCAAGAAAAAAAAAAAACCAAGTTATTATTAACAAGCAGGTAAAAGAAACAAGAAATATTAATGGATATATAAAAATATGTTCAGACCAAACTATATTAAGCAGCAAACAAAACTGGTTGAATATCAAATTAGATAATATAAAATTTGTGCATGATATGTGAATTGATCATGGAATTATGATAGTTACACATTTAGAGCTACAGAGGCTTATCGTAAGATCATGTTATGCAATAATATATGGAGCACACACCATAATTGGAATGCTTCAGTGGTAGGCTTGAGGAGGTGTGTGACAAACCAATTTGTCCACAAACTTAAGCTTAAAATATGTGTTATGTTGCCATTAGGAAAAAAAAAACTTGTAAAAATAGATCTGATTCAATAGATTTTTATACATTGGCACCATACCCAACAATTTTGAAGATTTACTTATCAATATTCATGTTTTATTTTTAGGATATTTTAGATTTTCTGTGTATACAATTATTTCATGTAGACATGAGAACTTTATTTGGAGGACTCCAAACTTTACATTTTTTTCTTATATTGTCATTCTCATAATTGAAAAGAAGTAGAAAGAGAGTATCCAAGCCATAGTTTTGAATTAAGGGGGACATAATGCAGTCATTAACCAGATATTTTTTCTTAATGTTATCTTTTATCAAAGTATGAAATCCCTTCTCTTCTTATTTAACTGAGACTTTCAAATATTCATCAATCTGATAAACTTCAAAATACACTGATTTAAATAAATACAATTATTAGGGCTGTGAATGTGACTCAATGTTAGGGTAATTGTCTGGCATGTGTGAGGCCCTGGGTTTGATCCTCAGCAACACAAATAAATAAATTAAGTACAATAGTTAACATAGATTTTTTATGTAAAATATTGTCTGAATATGATGCACATGTATACCTACACACTTATGTAAGATACATGTATACATACACATGTATACATACACACTTATGTAAGATATTTGTAAGGGACATTTTGTGGAAGGATTTATGTGAAATTACATTTGTATTTGTGTTTAAAGTAGGACATAGGATCTTAGTGTGAACTTATTTTTCATGTTTACCCTTTAATATGTATATATGTTATACATTATTCTCTATTTTTATAAAAATGATATAACTAAATGCTATATTTATAAAGGCTACATTATAGCATTGTATGCTGTCCTGATTATAAATCAATTCTGTTTTTATGTAAGAATTTTCTGTATAGTCTTCATAATTTATCAGGCATTATTATGGGTGCTATACAGATTGTAACTTCTGATAAAATGAAAATATTAAATGAAACATACTCAAAATGTCATTCTTTTTTTATTGGTTGCTCAAAACATTACAATGCTCTTGACATACCATATTTCATATATTTGATTCAAGTGAGTAATGAACTCCCATTTTTACAACATGAACAGATTGCAGGATCACATTGGTTACACATCCACGTTTATACATACTGCCATACTAGTGTCTGTTGTATTCTGCTGCCTTTCCTATCCTCTTCCTATCCCCCCTCCTCTCCCATCTTCTCTCTCTACCCCATCTACTGTAATTCATTTCTCTCTCTCTTTTTTTCCCTTTCCCCTCACATCCTCTTATATGTACTTTTGTATAACAATGAGGGTCTCCTTCCATTTTGGTGCAATTCCCCTTCTCTCTCCCATTCCCTCCCACCTCTGGTCCCTGTTTAATAGTAGTCTTCTTCTAATGCTCTTCCTCCCTGCTCTGTTCTGAGTTTCCCTCCTTATATCAAAGAAGACATTTGGCATTTGTTTTTTAGGGATTGGCTAGCTTCACTTAGCATACAAAATGTCATTCTTAATGCATCGGATTATGAGAAATTTATTTTTATTTCTATATTTTAAAATTAAATTATTTTCATTATTAAAATTCAACTTACATTTTTAGGAACTCCCAATTTACCATTATCCTTAATGTAAATAGATATTTTAAATTCATGCAGGTATTTTAGGATTTTTATTTTTTATTTTTGGAAAAAGAGTATGATGACTGCTTTTCATTGAGGATGTATTTGCATTGACAATGTTAGAGTTTGAGGCTAGGGTTTTAAGCTCTGGTTAGAGTTGATTCGTTTATGTTATTCATCCTGATTGTTATCTGTATGCACAGGTACCTACTGCTTTTTATAGATCTAATGGGCATTGTTGTGTAGAATCTGTAAAATGCATAAGGATTTTTGAACTGATTCCTTTATAGTTTGCCATGTCTTTCAGCTACAAAATACCACTATTCACACCTGTCTGCCCTTTCCTTCACCCAAAGTCAGAATGTTCACTTGTTTTTTACAAAATACATTTCATTAGGTGGTGATGATGGAGATTGTGTATGGTTTCATTCAGTGTGTTCCAGTCATAGGATATTCATGTTGAAGGGATACAGCTACGTTGTTCTCCATATAAGCAGCTATGGAGGACAACTGCACAATGTGATATAAAGTATTTTAGCATCAGATGCATGTCTCATGATTCAGAAAAAAATAATTAATCTTTTGAAACTACTGAACCTTTCAGAGGTTGATAGTTTTCATTTTGAAATGCGCTTCTATCCAGGCTTGTCCTGAAGCTAAGGGTGTGCCATAGGAATGAGGAAATGGGATGGCCACAGGAAATATCTGAAAATATTCTGATGCGTTCCTATCTCTTCATTTTGCCTGAATGTTTAAAATTATTTATTCTATGGAAATGCAAATATTGTTCTACCACCTGTTTGTATCTGCTTTTCTTTTATCCGATTTGCCTCTGGGTCATTTCCACTGTGTTTCACTTGATAATAACCTAGAATCTTTTTGGAGAAAGTGATTTCTATTGCCATTGCAGAGAAAGCTCTTTCCTCTCCTACTTGTCATGTTTTACTGTTGCAAAACATATTTTGTTTGATCTTAATTATTGCTTGAGGCAAGACAGGTGGACTCCCTTCCTTGTTGTAAACCACAGCAGATCAAGGTACTCCAATGATGGTAAACCTGAAGCCTTCATAAAGCAGAGGTTGTTGTATGCAAACTTTTCTCATTTTGCACCTGTCGTTTTTCATCATGGCTCATCATAGCTACCTCATGCTGTGTAGCCACATGGCCACCAAAATGACACTTACCATTACAAATAAGAGCACAGCTTGAAGTCTTACTTGCATGTTTAGAGTGAGCATGTTTAAAGGAAAATGGAAAAGGAAAAGGAAAACTATTCATTTTATAACTCACTTAAAGTGTCCCATATACTTCTGTTATTGTATGTACTATTTAGTTTTAATCTATAAGAACTGATTGTTAAATATATTCAGAAAAAACTTCATCAAATAATAGCAGATTATATGAAGAAAGATTTGATGAACAATAGTGATTGCCCTTAGGTCAATTATTAATCTTTTCCATTAAAAAAAATTACAGAAAGCAGATCTAAGGGTATAGCTGGCTCGTAGAGCATTTGTCTTGCATCGGGGAAGATCTGCATTGTTTAATCCCCAGCACCACATACACACACCCCGCCGCCACACACACACAAAAAGCAAATGGAAGTAAAGAATGACTTAGGTTCTGCAATAATATATATATATATATATATATATATATATATATATATATATATATATATTATTTAAATATTATATATATGAACACATACAATCTCAAACACATAATTTCTATCTTTGCTATGTAGGAAGTATTTAAAGCACAACAAAGTATATAAGTTAATGTGTACATGCACACATCCAACGCTAGGATAGCATATACCAAACTCAATAAGGATGGATCCAAATAGCAGGACAATGCATACTTTTAGGTTTTGGGGTTACTTATATTAGGTATATGTGATACATAAAATGAGGAAAATACCTTTATTTAAAAAATATAAACTCAAAGAAATCTCTAAGGAAAAATGTGAGATTAATTAAAATTCCATTGAAACCAGCATTATAAATATAAGGTAACCACTTTGTAGGGAAGTAATTGGCTAGTATATTTCATAGTTCGAAATAACTATACAGAAAAAAAATGTGATTATTACCAAAAGTATAGCCAGAAAATATGAACTACAAATCTCAAACAAAACCTAGAGAAAATAGATAAAAGAGTCCAGTCTATGACAATGTTATAAGGAAAAGTGATTCAAAAACTGCTCAGATTTCTGATTTGAATGTTCCTTTAGTATTTAAGATGACATAAAAGAAAATGAATAATCCAAGTTATGAGAGGTCTATGCAATTTTTAATAGCTAGAGAAATGATAGGAAGATGTATATTTAAATGAAGAATTATATATAAAGAAAAGATTATCTTACTGCATAATTTTAAGTCTATGTTAAGTATATTATGTAAGTTTATTTAAAATGGTTTCAGGGAAAAATAACTTTGCATGTTACATTTTAGCATACAAATTCTATCTTGAGTCTGATGAATAATTATTGATGTCAATAAAATTTTAGAAATCAGGATCTATAATCATCCTAAAATATAGTTTCAACCCAGAGCTTTCCTGAATTTGTTGTTTTCTATTTTTATTTTTATTTTTTTTATTTTATTTTTTTTTTATTGATTGTTCCAAACATTACAGAGCTCTTGATAAATCATCTTTCATACATTTGACTCTATTGGGTTTTGAACTCCCATTTCTACCCCAAATACAGATAGCAGAATCACATCTGTTACATACTCACATTTTTACATAATGGCATATTAGTGACTGTCTTAATGTGGCATCTATATACAATGGAGTATAGAAATGACAAAATCATAGAATTTGCAGGGAAATGGATGGCATTAGAGCAGATTATGCTAAGTGAAGCTAGCCAAGCCCTAAAAAACAAATGCCAAATGTCTCCTTTGATATAAAGAGAGCAACTAAGAACAAAACAGGAAGGAAGAGCATGAGGAAAAGACTAACTGTAAACAAAGACGAATGGGGGGAGAGAAAGGGAGAGAGAAGGGAAAGGATATGCAAATGGTAGGAGACCTTCAATGATACACAAAAGTATAAGAGGTTATGATGGGCAAAATTAAATAATAAGATAACAAATAATCCAGTCAACAAATGGTCCAAGGACCTGAACAGACATTTCTCAGAGGAGGACATACAATCAATCAACAAGTACATGAAAAAATGCTCACCAGCATTAGCAATCAGAGAAATGCAAATCAGAACCACCCTAAGATACCATCTCACTCCAGTAAGATTGGCAGCCATTATGAAGTCAAACAACAATAAGTGTTGGCGAGGATGTGGGGAAAAGGGTACACTTGTACACTGCTGGTGGGACTGCAAAATGGTGAGGCCAATTTGGAAAGCAGTATGGAGATTCCTGGGAAAGCTGGGAATGGATCCACCATTTGACCCAGCTATAGCCCTTCTCGGACTATTCCCTGAGGACCTTAAAAGAGCGCACTATAGGGATATGGCCACATCAATGATTATAGCGGCACAATTTACAATAGCTAGACTGTGGAACCAACCTAGATGCCCTTCAATAGATGAATGTTTTCTATTTTTATATCTAAAGAAAGTCAGTAAAACATTTTGTGATGACTTAAGTACATTTTTTTCAAATAAAAGCTACAGTCACTGCAATTTATACTTGATATTAGCAATTTATGTCTTAATACAGACAATATATAGATTGGAGAGAAAGATTGGCTTCTTATGGTTCTTTCAGTTACATATTTTTGATAATCATTAGCATGAAGATAAAAGATATATATACACGCTATTGAATTGTGAGTTTACAAACTTTGCTCTGATAATATTTCTTTTTTCAATCCCCTTTATATAAGCTGTACCCAGTAATGTTTGTTGAAATGAAAAAAATTAAAAGAGAATTGTTTATTTAAAATATGAGTTTATAAACATCTTCAATTACTTTAACAAAGCAATGATTTTATGTATAAAACCCAGTGACTGCTAAAATTAGTTAACAATTTTAAATATTCACATTACATAGTTTCTGCATGGAATAGTTCACACACCAAATTCCATGTCACTAAGAGCATTTAAAATACCAAATGCAATTAAAAATAAACTACCTGCTGTTGCAAATTGCCACCAGAATTAGTACTCAAGCAATTTTAGCAATGCAGGTGTACATGTATAATCTTTCTCAGAACCCTTCTTCAGGAATTATCCATTATGAATGGAAAGTGGTACATTTCCACAGGTAGAGAGCAGATTGTCTTTTCTTCAAGTTCAAATTTCATTTTCAAATTCTCTTCTTAGTGACATTATACAGAAGAGTAAAGCTATCAATTTATGAGCTATCTGTGGTATCACAAGCACTTTAATCATTCTTTTGTATAAAATTGCTGCCTTCTACATAGATTTTAATTTATAATAAGGGAAATACTTGAAGAATATAATTAAAATCTATTTCATGTATGATGTAGGATAGCTGCTTTTTCTTTTGTGTGTGTATGGTTTGTACTCAAAATGCAATAAATCATCATGTATCTTAAATTCTCTTGAAGGCATTCTCTTAATTCCCTTAGTCTTCCTGGAATTGATCTTTGCTTGGGAAGAATGTTCCACTATTATTATGTAAAGTGAGACACCACAGTGAAGCAAATTTATTTAAGATTATATACATTTATAATTGATTCTTACCAAAATTCAAACATTAAATTTGCTAATATCAGTTGAGCACAACAGTCCATCTTTCCATTTTTACATTCGTCAAAATTTGTTCTAGTGCATGTGGGTAGTTTATGCCATATTGACTATAAATACTAAAATTAACTAATAATTATTTATATTTTTATAATTTTATTTTTAATTTATGATTTGGGTCTTTATGTATCTGACACCAATAGTCCACTGCTATGAAACAAATGTTTACAGATGCATTCATTCTATGTTATAATTAATTTTCCTAGCAATATAACTCTGAAAATTGAAACAGAAATCTAATAGTTCACTTTTGAAAACAGATGATAGTAGAGGACAACCAGGAATCCACAAAGAGAATAACTTATTAGATAAAAAATAATTCAAGACATCATCATATACACACTAGAGAAAAAAATCCATTTTTAACTAGTCTGTCCATAATGTATTATTATAGTTCTAAAATTATCTGCCTATACTCTTCAAAGTTATATTGTTTAAAGTTTATAAATGTTAATATTTGTCTTTGAATTCCTCATTTCACACTGAAATGCCTGACTTATATTTATTTTTTGAAATTTGTTTATTTTCTAACACTTATGACTCAATTTCTAAATGTTAAGCAATTCAGTATTAGTGTTGATTTTCAAAGAATTTTATTTTACTTGTTTTCATTTGCTGTCCATAGTATATTTATGATGTATTGGTAAAATATCATTTATTTAATCACCATATATTCCTTCTGGGATGATTTACTGACTGATTTGTTTTCTGTATTTGAGTAAATTGTTACAATTTGCTTATACTTTATTTGATTTAACAATTGATGTGTTAGTTTCCCTATTAAACATTCTATACCTATTCCGTAGTGGTTTTAAATATTTAGCATGATTTTATAAATGTTTAAAGTTAATAAATAAATTCCTTCTTCTAATGAAGAATATAGTTTTGTGATCAGAGCTTGACTTCTGTTTTAAATTCTGTATTTCAAATTACTTGATTAAAATAAGAAATTTGTATGCCAGATTGATATTTTAAATTTATTTATCATTGACTATTTTGACTTTACTTCTAATTGTATTGTTTGTTTATTTACCACACCTTTTAATCTCAAAATTGTCTATCTACAAGTTTTGAGAAATTATTTAGGAAAGGTTACAGCATGATAACAATTCTCAGTCTTGGTTGTGAAGAAATGACAATGTTTTGCCCTAGTGTACTTGGTTAATACTTTGCCTAAACAGAGAATTTTGGCTTTTTTTCAGAGCTTTTATGACATTACTTCATTATAGTTTAGCATCCCCCTTACTGATAAAAAGTCGATGGAAATCTGATTGCATTTGTAGGTAAATTCTTTCAATTTCTATTTTGTTTGCCATTTCTTTGTATTTTAGGTTCCCCTCTCCTTCTGTTATATTTTTGTGTTTTCTTTTGATTTTTGAAGTTCTCAATTGTCACCTGCTTATTCGTTGAGTTGTACTTTTGTGTCATTCCTATTTCTAGAACTCGAATTATTATATCTTTCTTTATTCACTATTACTATCCTTGTTTTCAGCTTTTACAACTTACCATTCTACTTTCTTGTCTCTTTGCTAAGCATTCTGAGATGATCTGAAAGCTGATTAACCATGTCTGTCATAATATTTTCCAATTTTTAAATTCTTTATCATAAGTACTTCTCTGTAAAGAATCAGAAACTCTGAACAAATAACCCTCACTCAAAATTTGTAGAAGCTTCTATATCTCTCATTTTTCTTCCAACAATTTTATGTAAATTAATAATATATTAAATAAAGTCAAAGTTCTTACTTTTATTTCCCTTAGTCCTTCCTTAAAGACAATCACTCTCTTAAAGACAAATATCAATGGTGTATATTCTTCTCATTGGTATTTGTGTATTTTATTAATTCTATGAATTATATTATCCTAATCAATGAATTATATTACCCATTAGTGCTATCACAATGGATATGTTCTTCAGAAAATTACTTTTTAATTCTAAGACTATCTATTCAAAACTGATCTGGGTTAAAAAACACGGATATAGTAATTAGTAGTAGTTTGATTTAAACAGCAAAAGTTTTATGCTCATCGATTTGCTATTTGATCAAGACTTAGCAGGAACATGTTTTCTTTGAAGTACTCAGCAAAGTAAAGCTTTTATGTCACTCAAAAGCTAGAGGCTCAAATCCCAAAGTTGGTTTACTCGAATATCTGGCAGTTGATTCTGTCTGTGAGCAGAGACCTCAGCAGGGCTTAGCTGCCTGAACACCTTAACGAGGTCCCCTCAGGTGGCCTAGGCTTCTGGAGAATACTGTTCCTCAATGCCAAGGCAAGAGTCCCAAAGAAGAATCAAGTGCCACCAGCACTTTCTTCCCAACCTTGTCTGAAACATCATTTAGTGTCACTCCTGCTCCATTCTATTTATTAATTAAGGTTTTCAAAGCCCTCTACCTATTTATAGGGTAGGGATAAGGTTCTGGAGGAGTAGATTGGATTAAAGCATTACTATTGACCTTATGAAATATAATCTACCACAGTTTGCCTTTCTAAAAAGCAGTTTTTATTCCCCGCTATGTACTAAATAACTGTACAATCATCTTATGTCTCAACTCTCGGCTCCAAAGTCTTATTTCCCTAGAGAATCAGGCTCAGGTAAAGGCTCAGGAGCTTTATATCAAGTCCTGGTATAGATGAGCTTTATGGAATGCTGTATGTCAATTAGACCTCCACTGATTTCCTCTTAATATGAAAACTTGTGAACTAATGAGGAAAGTTTTTCTCTTGGTACAACACAAGTCAAAAAGTGTCCCAGCTTTCAGGAGTCATCCTTTCTCTACGTACTTCTCAGCCTCTGAAAGACAGAAGTCTTCCAAACTCAACCATTTTAGTGAATGAGAATCTCTGTTTTCTATCATATACCTATTGGCAATTCTACATAGGCCTCTGGTGCCAGACTCTGTCTTTTCCTTTATTTCGGGAAAGCTGCATAACAAAGCTGTATTCAACAAAGAGCAGAGAGACCAACATAGGATAAATGCAATAGACCCTCTAAATCAAAAGGGGGGAAATGGGAGGCATGCTCTCCTTGGTGGTAGCATTTCTGAAGTCCATCTGATAGCTTACTGACATTTCTTTGCTTCCCTAATCACAACTCAGTTCTCATTTTGAGAGGAAGTTTCTCCATAGCTCTTTGCTCTGCCCTCTGAGTTCTAATGTTTATTTCATGAGTTATCCTTTCTTTTCTGTAACATATTATACATGTTTGCAAATGAATGTTTTTCTCTGTCTATGGTATTTCAAGGACCTCAATGTCAGTTTTTAGTTTACTTTTCAGTCTGAGCTGATACACTATTTTGGAGAACTGTGGCTTTATATATTTTTATTAGTGTAAATTCTATTCAATAAAAGCTACACCATAAAACTTCATTAAAATAAAATTGTTTTTTGTATTTACTACTAAAAGTTACTGGGCCATTTTCTTCTGGTTTATACCTTATAAGAATTCATGAACCATTTTATCCTTGTTCTTCTATATGTAAATTATTTTGATCTTCTAGTCTACCCATATTTTTTCTTTTGTTTCTTAAGTTTTACCATGATGCCACAGGGCATACTTTTCTTTTTATTAATTCTGCTTGGAATTCACTGAAATAATTTACATCTCCAAAGTAATAAATGCCTAACTATTTTTCATTATTTTTCCTGTCCCATTCAATCTCATTTTTTGTCATTCAGTCCCTTGATATTTCCCAACATAATTGTGTGTATCTATTTTATTTGTTCACAAAACTTCCCTGTGGTCCTTTGTTACAGTTTCCATTTCCTATTTCTCTTCTGTTCTGTTTATTAATTTTTTTTCAATATTTTCCCTGAGGTTCTTGTATATTTTGTTTATTTCCAGAAATAAAGGTTCTGGTATATACCTTGAATATATACCAGAATCAATATCTCTGTTATCATGGTATCTATTTTTTATTGATTGATTTATCTTTTGATTATATTTTCCAACTTCTGCATGTATAGGGATATTTTTTACCACATTGTAGACATTTTTAATTATTGAGCCTGAGTTATATTTTCTTTTCTTAAAAGGTGTTCAATGTTTTCTCAAGCAGTAACTTATATTGTTTGCAATCCTTTTGATACGTTATGCTTGAATTTATCATGTATGGGTCTAACAATTTAATTTTACCTTTAGTTGTAAAGCATAGACTTTACTCAAGTGTGTGGTCCTATGCATAAGATGTGGCCATTCTGGCATCTCCCTTTAATGTACAAGGTGCTCAAAAGGGGCATGTTTTCTCTTAGTAAAACACAAGTCAAAAATAGTCCCAGCTTTCAGCAGTCATCCTTTCTCTACGTACTTCTCAGCCACTGAAAGACAGAAGTCTTCCAAACTAAACCATTTTAGTGAATGAGAATCTCTGTTTTCTATCATATACCTATTGGCACTTCTACATAGGCCTTTGGTGCCAGACTCTGCCTTTTCCTTTGTTTCTGGAAAGCTGCATAACAAATTTCAGCTGCTTTAGCAGCAGGATCTGCTTCCACTCTCTACCACCTTAATGCGGAGTATTCATCGTGTTCTGCTTTTCTCCACTGTGGTCCAGAATATTCCCATGCAGTAAGTCAGGATGAGCATGAGACTCCTTTGGTGTGTTACTCTTCTGCCATGGATTTCAGTCCTGAGCAACCTCTTGGTTAACTACTAAATGTCTTTTCTATTTTGTAGTTGTAGGGCAGTTTGGTACAAGTTATACCATAAGAAGAAACTATCACAGATGTAGATTTGTTTTCAATGCTAAAGAGTGCACCCAGGGCCTCATGCATGCTAGGTAAGCACTCTACCATTGAACCACGTCCTAGAATTTTTGAAGTCAAACTTTAGTTTCTGTTTGAAAATGACAAAATTTTGAGGATGAAATGTAATTACTTGTTACTGCACAAAATTCATACAGCTAAGTTTAAAATGTATTTACAAAATAATGTATCCCAGGGACAGTTTGTAAAGGTGGTTGAATTATCCCAAAGCCACTGATACTAACACTGTACTAAGAAATGGAGCTCTCTACACATACATGCATACACCAACATTTTATGATATTTCTAAAAGCTAACAATCTAGATATCTAGATAATAATACAAAAGAGGATGTGAAATAAATATACTCTATTTTTTAAGACTAGTGTGTTTTGAGTTGTAGTGTAGTGTTGACAATAACATTTATTTGACAAACCTGCCCACAACAACAAAAATTTGTGAATCTATCTAATGTAATATGTAATTTGTAGTAATATATATATATATGTATATATATATATATATATGTATATATATATATATACACACACACACACACACACACACACAAATTTTTCAGACATATGTGTTACTTTTTAATGACTAGGGACAAAAAGTTGTATTCTAAGAATATATGGATTTTTAGATTTCAAATGTATCTTGATTGGAATTTCACTTATCATTAAAATGTGTATATTCCTCAGAAAATTACTGACTTTCTGAGCTCCGTTTTTCTCATTTTTATAGTGGAAGTAATAAACTATATCTTAGATCTTTTTAAATTTAAATGAATTAATAGATGTGGGAATACCTGGTAGAGTGGCAGGCAAAAAAAGTTACAAAAGCTAATTTTAGTTTTCATCTCTATGTTGTGATAAATGACTTATTTTGCAGATAAGATTACAATTAGATCACAATTTTACAATTATCTCCATGTTGAAGGTTTTTATTCTCAATGGTAGTGAAGTGTTTCATTTTTAAACACATAACATCAATCTCTTCCAATATTGATCCTATATTATCAGTAAACTTGCTAAATGTCTTTAAAAAGTCATTGAGCACAATCACTAAAGCTCAAGACTTGAAAGAGGTAGAAGTAGTACATTTTAGACCAAAATGCACTAGAAATCAGTGGGAAAGTAATTCATGGTTGTAGATAATTGTTAATAGTTTCCTATACTATAAGCCAACATAAACTTCTTTGAGGCTATGCAAACTTATTTAATAAAATCATTGGCATGTATCTGGGGGACTTGAGATACAGAATTTAAGTAAGCCTAGTTCACATAATTAATGACATAGTGTTTAATATTCTTTGTGGACTCTCACAGTTTTGCCACATCTATATGGGCCAGGATTGATGGTTACAGGCATTTCAAATGTTGATATGAATAGAGAAGCACTAATGATCAAGCAATTCATTTGAATAGACTGATTGATGATTAGTATTTTATAAATTTGAGGCATCGATGTTTAGAATGGATTTAGAAGATTTGGTAATGTGATTGCAAACACTTGCTAAATATGCTGTCTTTCCTGACATTAAAACCTGTAAGAAAGAACACCTCTCAATGTCATTAGCAAAACACACAACATTGCCTCATGCCATATGCATTTCTTATGTACTCAACAGACAAAAGAAAATTCTCAGTTTGTTTTGAGTTTAGTTACCCCAAAGTTAGTTCATTTACTCTGAGGTTTATTTCCTTTCAATTCATTTCCTATGAAAATCATATACCTTGTATAGTATGACTGAAAACTTGTATATATACAACAACAATATAAGAAGAAAATAGTGCATTTCTTTCACCTGCTGTTTTTTGAGCCCTGGAAGGGAGAAGTGTGTATAATAAATAGATGTACTGAACTTGAGCAAAAAGTGTTTTCTTTTTGTCAGAGATTGAAATGTAAGTTGCAAGCATAATACTGGTTTACTGCATATCTGCAGCATATTTTTAAGGAACAAGAAGTTTATTATGTCAAGGACAGCATGAGTCAATGATTTTAAGGGATTTAATAATAACCATGAGGAATCTGCAGGATGATATATTGGCTGTGACATATCGTACAAAGTGTCATGTAGAACTTGCTGAATTGTATCAATGAAGGCTGCAATCCTCAGAGCAGAGAAAGTTCTTTTAAATGTAGGTCATTGTGTTCTTTTGTATAATCAGATAGAAAGACCAGAAAGCATTTTATGACACTGAGAAAAGGAAAATGAAAATCATATTATTCATTCATTTTAAGATACAACCCATAATAGACACTGTGTAAGTGACCTTACTATCTAAATGACAGTTAAAGAAGAGTGGCCTGGGTTGGGACTGTAGCTTAATGGCAGAGTGCTTGTCTAGCATGTGTGAAGTACTGGGTTTGACCCTCAGCACCACATAAAAATAAACGAAGAAATTCTGTATATTTACAACTACAATAAAATTAAAAAATAAAAAGAGTATTGGAGGATTGGTTGTTTGTAATAATATATTTGATATGAGAAAGTGTGTGTTTCAGAGTAATGCTTGGAGTTCTATTTCATCTCTTCTAGAATGTACTAGGATTTGAATAAATGATGTTATCATTATATTGAGAGTATTATGAAGGTAGTAAAGTGATAATCAACAATGATTGTGCACTCCATATGTGTCTATTAAAGACATTTTATGTTGCTCTAAAATGAGTTCCTTGAAGATGGGGTAATATTCTGTAGAGAATAGAAGCACACAGAATTTTATAGTGAACTTCAACTGATTTTGCCAAAGAAAGTTAACGATTCTCTCAAGCCTGGCAAGCTGCTGGGAATCTTGATCTTTGGCTCAGCAGAGATCACTGATGCAGGGGAGAGATTCCAAGAGAGGCCTTAGAGGTCTGACATAAGCAGAGGAATTATATTAGAGATTTGAGGGGCCTCCAGCACGCCAATAATTTTCCACTCAAGTTATTTGTTAAATTGTGAAATTGTACTGAGCGGAAACCTAAAAGGTCTAGGCAGAAAGTATAAAGAAAGAAGGGCAAAGGGATTTTGTTGGTTTGTGTTTGGTTTTAATAGTCTGACTTCAAGGGTTCACAGATTATAGATCAGGACCCATCAGAAGAAGAGTTTCCATTGAAGATTCAAAGTTCTCTTTTAAGGAAAATGGTTACCTACACAACAGAAATGAAGGTGACACAAAGGTGGAAATAAAGCCTTAACAAAACACCTAGTCTAGGCCTGATCAGACCTGATAGAACTGAAGTAGTTATTTTTCCAGTGGTGGAACAACCAATCCTTATTGAAGAAAGGAGATAATCTGGGTCCTTACAAAATTTTGATTTTTCTGTGTAACATGCAATAGATTTCCAGAACATTCTAAGGGAGGGAAATATACTGAAAATGAGAAGAAAAAAATAATAGAAATGGACAGTGAAAGAAAAAGAAGGCACATAAATAAGTTCATGTTAGGCACCTGTAGGAAGAAGACAAAGTTGGGGAAGAAGTTAGGGGCTAACTCATCTAGATTCTGTGTAGACTAAATTAAATGTCCTGGTATTACTTCAAGTGGAAGGAGAAGACTCTTCTTAATTTTAAGCTGTGGACTGAATGACCAGATGTGTGTTTACAAGATTGCTCTGCTGCCTTGTGGATGATAGGCTGGGCAGGTCTTTTGGGAGGCAAATGTAGTGTTGTAGGTACTCAATGATATTGGTTTGGATTGTGAGGTAGCCATGGAGAAATTAATTGATAACAGTTTGAAGATCAGATTTAAGTAACTTAAAATTAGTTGGATATAGGAGATAAGGAAAAAAATTAGACAAAATGGTTTTGAAAAGTTATTTCCTCAGTAAGGGGTCAGAAAGTAACATAACAGGCTGTTTAAGGGAAAGAAAAAAATAAAAAATGATTCATTCAGTTTTTGTTTGTTTTGCTTGATTTTAAAACGATGTAAATTTTAAATAGAGCCTTTGATATTTCAGCATATTCTTTGCTTCAGAATCCATTCTCCTTGCTTTAGCCTTTTTATGTATTCATTCTTTAATTGAATGAACAATCCTAGGTTTCTATCTGATCATGTGATCTTTGTGTCCATTGTCATAACCACTTTATATTTATATCAAGAATCTCTAAGAGAGAGAGAGAAACTTACCAAGTATAAACTCATTAAGACAGTTCATAGAGAACATAAAGTAAACTTTGAGATTTAAGGTGTTTTTTTTTCTTTCTTTCTTTTTTCTTTTGTTTTTTTGGGGGGTGCTGTTGGGGATTTGGGGATTGAACCCAGAGCCTTATGCATTTGAGGCAAGCACTCTACCAACTGAGCTATATCTCCAGCCCTTAAGGTTTTTTTTTTTAATTGTACTTTATTTTTCTGTATAAATATCTGTAGACTCTTTTCTAGTGTCAGTTATAAGTCAAATAAACTTAAATATATAATTTTTTATATTATTCACAAATAAGATTGCATTAATGCCAACAAAACTATCCGTGAGTATGCTTCCTGACTCGTCAGTAAAATAACAAAAGTCATTTATTGACTCAAAAAATAGGAAAGCCTTAGAGATTAGAATTACTATTATTAATACAGTTCACCCTTTCTGTATTCTATTTTTATTACCATTGATCTTCAACTACCAATATGGATAAATTTTAGAAATGAGTGACAGAAGTAGAGAAAAATGATAGAAACAGGGAATAGGAATTTTACTCAGAAAGCTCAAAGACCACATTAGCCTAACAGGCATACCTCTGTGCTTGTGTGTATTTGAGAGCTTTCTACAATCAGGAGAGGGAGAGACAAGGAATAATATGGTGTGTGATCAAACAGACATTGAAAAGGACCCCCTGCCCAAATAATTTTTTCAGACTAATGTCTCCCTATTAGAAGTAATTTGAAAAATTCTATGAAAACCTTTTATTCTGTGTCTAATATGAGATGCAATCTACAATGAACAAATAATTTGGCCCTATTTTCCAGGCCTTGGTATAATAAAGGCTTTCCTGCTGTCCCCATTATCACATTAGCTTGGATTAATTGATCTATTCATTATCTGCCAAACAGGAGATAAGTTGGTCTAAGAAAAAAGAAGCAAGTATGTTTTATTGCAGGCCAGAGGCTAGGTAAGCTCCTTATGTTGTGGTTTTCCCCTACAGAGATGCCTAGGGGGTTATGGCAGAGTTTCTAAGCATGTTCATGGTCCTGCATGTTTCTTGGGGCTGATGACTAAAGTCTGAAGTAGGCAATTGAAACCAAGATGCAGAAACTCAAAGACAAATTTTTCTAGCTGTGAATTTTGGCAATTGAAAGTTCTCATAATGATTATCAAAAAGGCTATAGATATTATTTTCCTAGAATTAATTTTAAAAAAATTTACAGAGGTCACCCCAAATAGTAGAAAAGTTTTTGAACTGGTACAGAAGCAAATTCTTTAGATAATTTGGTATCTGTCTGGACTGTAATCTAATACAAAAGCTTTGCTGAAATTTCATGTAGTTATTTTTTTCCTCTTTCATATTGGTCTCTAAAAGTACTATCCCCAGATGGAAGTGTGTTTCTCAACGTTCTGGTTGCAAGACAATATTATTTCAGCATTGCTCCAGTTGTACTGGTAATTAGATATGCCTCAGATGTGAATCTACTTAAGGAAGTTTCAATTACTGCCAAAGAAAGTCTTAGTTTGAAATAACCATTTGAAAGGTAACCATATAATGGCAGTGTAATAAATCTACATATCTGTAAATTAGTGCCTCTAAGATTTAAAAAATCCAGTTATGATATAACCTGAAAAAAACAGAAAAATATGATGAGCATATAGGAAGATATGCCATTTACTCCCCTATAATATGTAGACATATTAACTGTGCTATTAAAATTGTCTGATTGTCCATCAAAAATGTATGGCTTTTGCAAACATGTGGGACTATTTCCACATTGCCTCAGTAAATATTCTAAAGTCAGCTTCTAACTTCTATGTCTCAATATGTGTTTTTTTTAGGATGTTGATTGCCTGAAGTACAATATTTCTAAAAATTCAAATACAATCCAAGAGTTCCCCATTAAAAGCTCTGGATGGTACAATATTTCTTTCAGATCAAATCTCAATGCTTTATCATGTTTTACTTTTTATGTTCATTTGGTGTATCAAGTTTGTGTTGCCATAACAAAATACTTGAGGCTGGTTACTTTGTAAACTAAAGAGATTTATTTGAATCAAAATTCTAGTGTCTGGAGAACCCAAACAGTATAATCCAACATTCTGGCAATGACCCCTCACTGTTTAATAACCTAACAAAGAAACAAAGGGAACTAGCGGCATGAAGAAGGGACCAAGCACGCTTCATGCATTTGGTATGTATTCTAGATATTCTCCAATGTTGTCCATTTGGCTCAAATATCACCTTATACTCTAGCTAAAGGCATTTCAATCTGTTCATATTCTATTTTGTATTAGATATAAAACTAAATCTCTTATATTCATCAACTCATTCAAACAGAGCAGTGTTGTAGTAGGGTTCGTGGAAAAGCAGTTCTGTATTCAACTACATTGTCTATCTGTCTTTCAATCTATCTATCTATCTATCTGTCTATCTATCTATCTATCTATCTATCTACCTATTATCTTATTAATTTATTTTTGTGTTTGCCATGCTGGGGATTAAACCCAGGGCTCTATGCATGTGGGGCTAGCTCTCTACCACTGAGTTTCATTCCAAGCCTGTGATCAAATTTATATTTCAATTTGAACTAGCAAAAATATTTACCAGAAACCTGAGGCAAATTAAATGCACTGTTATATATATATATATATATATATATATATATATATATATATATACCCTACATACATAAATAAGCACAAACATATTAAAGAATGAAGACTAGACATATGTGTTATATTTAGACAGCCTAGATACCACATGGATAGACACCTGTCTGTATTTGGATCAGATTTTAAATGATCATAGAAGATGTTCAGTAAAATTCTGTTGAATGAGTAGATATATAAAATTAATGATGAAAATTATAGCTCAATGTATAATTCCATGATGTTAATTCAGATTATATGAACAAATTCCTCAATGTGTCAGGAAATTTAAACTTACTATTAATTTGAGTTGATTTTACACACATTATAAAGGGCCCAAAATGCAAGCATTAGAAACAGAAAGCAATGCAAACTGAATATCAATACTTTTTTCTAAATTTTAAAGTATTTTATTTTAATCTTGTCCATGTTATTATAAATAATAACATAAGGGTAGATGAAAAGCATGCTAAATATTTGATATTGTTAAATTAAATTTGATTGAAAGCTAGCTCTGTATTTTGAATTCATACATAGGAAACTGTAACAGAATATATTATGTAAAGAATATGCCACCAAACTTTTATACAAGTTATATTCTTGTAACAGGTGTCCATCTCAGAAAACCATAGCAGGCCATCTTTAACCAATTGTAGGCTGCCAACCCACCAGACAACACCCATTTTAGGAAAATGACAAGCTGTAATTAATTAAACTGTTTCTGTAAATTATTTTTTATTTTCTGCTTTAGTGCCTGCCCATATTTGCTGCTTGGAGCTCTTTGAGATCATTCTCCTGGTTTGGGGTCCTTGCTGCCCAATTCATGAACCTTTCTTTGCACAAATAAATTCTGACAAATTGAATTTATCTAAAGTTTTTCTTTCAGCAATGTATAATTATTCTATGGACATATATCAGTTCAGCGTTCTAATGATCCCCTCTGCTTTATGTTACTTCCAATTGTACGAAATTCAGATTAATCTTTGCAAATTGTTTTACTTCTTAAGAGGAATAGTAGCATTCACATATCAAATTCTAAATTTCGCTGTTTATTTTAACCTACATTAAACAAGCAGCCCACCAAAATCCCATGAGAAAAGAATCATTTTGACTGTGAATTTTGTTATACAGCAAGTTAAATCAAAACATTCCCCCTGTATTTATCTATATATCTTTTCTCAATATAATACAGTGATTTAATTGTGTAGGTGCTATGATTATCTAGGGGCAGTCATCCATGGTCAATATGTGTTTATCCCTTTGAAGTCTATTAGGATAATTAAAATGTTTGACTCAATTCTTTGATCTTTGATTTTCAGAGAATGATTGACACACGCCAATCTTGAAACTCTTTCCATAGAAATAGAATGCCTTCATTAGTGGAATAGGTGATCAACAAATATATGATCAATAAGTTTATGAATAAAATCAAATGATGATGGTTATGATTCTGCGGCTGAATACACCAGTGCTGTGTGTCTCTAAAATTCACTTCTTGCATCTTAAAATGGGCAAAATTCAAAGGTTGTTTTCAGAGTTGATAAATAGTGGATGAAACACATAGAGCATCAATCCTTAATTTAAATAAGGCATAAGAAACATTTAGATAATAATGATCATCACATTCAACCATCATTAATTAACCCGTGCCCCTCCCTTCCCCTCCCACACCTCTGCCCTATATAAGTACATGTATGAAGACATAAATTGGTGTGAATATACAATATATACAACCAGAGATATGAAAAATTGTGCTCTTTATATGTAATAAGAATTATAATGAATTTCACTGCTATATATAAAATAAATAAATAAATAAAAGGGTTGGGGATATGGCTCAGTGGTTAAGCAGCCCTGGGCTCAATTCTTCATACCAAAAAGAAAAAAAAAACATTTAGAACAATTTTACATAGTAGATTTAATAAATGCATGTTATTAATATTTCATATGTATATTCAAATAGCAGCTCTTAAGCCAATATCCATACTTCGTTTTCAAATACATTTATAATGCAAATGATTTGGAAGAAATGTAGGACTGGTGAAACAGACAAAACAAGATCCTTTCAAAACATAACACGTGAATAGGCATAGAACTAGCATTGAACATAAATTGCTTTGGCTTCAGAGCAGTGCTGTGACTTCTGTTGTATTTGAATTCCCTGATCATACCCAGGATCAAGGACCCCCAACTTCCAGGCCATCTGTGGAGCTCTGTTTCTACCCTTCATAGGTTCTAAAAGTTTTCAGAACCTTTATGTCTATGGTCCAAGAGATATCAGGGTGGGTCTTCTCTGCTCATGTTAAGCCCCAACCCAGGTGCTTATGGGACATTTATGCAAAGAAAAATAAATTCAGCAAACTGAGTATGAGTGCCTGAACAGAGTAGGTAATCTTCTAAAAATGGAAGCAACAAGCAGAATTAGAGACTCTTACCTCAGTGGCTCGGGAAGAATCAGTAAGTATTTACCTGTGAGTCTTGAGGATACTACCTGATTTTTCTTCATTTTCATCTGAAAATATGGGTAGTTTTTAAAATCTTTAAATTATTTCTCCAAGCTATTGCATTAGTATAAGATCAAACATAAAGTACTAAATATAGAATAAATCATTTGGAAGAAATGTGCACAAAATAGGCTGTACAGCACTACAGCAATGCTATTCACACAGAGTACAGGATTGTTAATTCAGAGAAGCTTCTAGAAAAGAAAAGTGTAGCAAAACATCTAACAGCTGGTGAAATGTGGGAAGACCTGATACAGATGTGTCTAAAGACTATTTGCTGCCCTTAAACAGCATTCCTGGACTTATTTCTTTGAAATCATCAGAAGAGAAACTGTTCTCTCAAGTTGATTGCAATACTGCAGGGAAAATTGAAGAAGCATCTAAAATTTTGACCATGAGCACCAAGAAGTATACATTTTTAATCAAGGGTGAGCTTTTGATAACGATTTTGCAACTTGAATGCCAAGACATTTAATGTTTTAAAGCAAAATATCCCTGGAGGGCTACTGACAGTATCTAGTCTTGCTGTTGATCCTTACATGGATTTAGGCTAAGGTTTTTGGTAAGTAAACGGAGCTGAGATTACTTCCTGTGGGGAAACCTCAGCAAATAGTCACCTGTGATTAATTGGCTACAAAATGTCACCCTCACACTTTAAAATATAGGGGAAAACACTCTTTCAACAGGGAAAGTTCTCACTGAAAGGAAACAATGCACAGAGAGAGGTTTGTATATTTTATTGCTACATCCCTGATGACCTGGTTTTGCTGCTTTAGCTAGAAAATTAAAGAGTCACAGGTCCCTGTATAAAAGCATTCAGAGGTAATCTTGTTTGAGGGTAAGTACTATGGAAAATGGACATTTCCTAACAGTGTCTATAATTTCCTTTTAGTGAGGAAAAGAACGGAATTTAGATTAGCAGCATTCTGATTTCTGTAGGGAAAGATCTAAAGTATATATTTTAGCACATATTTATGGGGGGATCCAAAGATTTCCACTTTATCATTAAAATTTCCATTTTATCATTAAAATCCACATGATTTTAATGATAAATTTGATATTCATATGTATTTATAGGTATGTTGTAGACATTCTTCTCCTAAAAGGTATACATTATAAAACTTCCTTTGTCGAAAGAAATAAAGAAATAAACACACAGTGACATAATATCAACCAAATTAATGATTTACCAATTGACTATTTCCTTTTAATTTAATGTATTCATGAAAACTATTTAATCATTTTAGAACAAGCTGGCACACCAGTTGTTCATTATTAACGCCATATGTCTTTACTAATAATCAAATTTCATAAAAGCTATCTATCTACTTAATATTGTCAGTAAGATTGAAAGATGGTTGTTTCTGTCAAATTATCTAGATTAAAGTACAGAATTTTGTTAAGGTAATTGATTTATTTCAGCCATTGCCTGCGCAGGTAATTTTATATGAATTAATTATTTAGTCTACACTCTTCCCAATAATCACCCAAAATAATCCAATGAAAATTTAGTTCTAAAAGAGTGTGATGTTGTGATTGGACAGGATACTTCTCAAAATATTTAAAGAATACCAGAGCAAAAGCTATATGTGTTTTTCAATTCAGGGAATAACATTAAAATCTATTTCTTGATCTCCTCATATACTGATGACTATGGAATAGAATTGTCTTTAGGATGTAATGAAATTATATATTATATTCGAGGCAAAAAACATATTCCCTACTACAAATATTCAAAAACATACAAATAGAAATTGCAGTTATTACAATTGACACAAACATTTTAAAATATCAAAAGTATAACCTATTTTCGTAGTTTCTATTTTAAAAGTTAATATGCATAAAAAATATTTTTTAAACTAGTAAATAGGCATATTTATCTCACTAATCTTTAAAAGATGTGTGTGTATTTTAGAATTCCAGCAATGTTATAGTTAAACTTATTTGCTTTTATGTAACTAATTTATGCACATTAATAAGCAATTATTAATTTTTTAATTATAAAGTCTCACTAAATATTTTTAAAGTATCAAAAGTAAAAAGAATATAAGATTTATCATAATTTTCTGATGTTAAATCATGGAAATTTTAGACTAATACCTTTTTTACATATTTTTATTACTATGTGTGGAAAACAGTTAAGTACTACTTAAGTAAGGGCTTATCAAGTATAAACATTCCTATAATCCAGGAACAAGAGGAAGGCCTATACAGCTCTTTAATGTAACAAATCCCTTCACCAATACATATCCTAAGCAGAAAACTGATGCTTCAAATGCGTTTTTCATTTTTCCTTGACCAGGTGCCTAGAAAGATCATTAAATATTTAAAAATTGTCATTGCCATCTCCATGATAGCAACCATATACTGATTGTCCATAATACACTTGTCACTATGAATGAGCCCTCATGCCTGTCTCATGACTTAACATGGCTTATGTGTTGCCAAGCAGAGATTTCTAGTGAGAAGTATCTGGCATTTTATTACCATCAAGATACCTACATAAAGTTGTGGAATTTGGAGACAGAATATTCTTGGATACTATTAATTCAAATTGTATATTTTATTGATCATGAAACTGAGGCCTCCTGAGACAACAGGTCTTTTAAAAGCAGAAATTGTAAGAAATGACAGATAATAAAGGTATTTCCACAGATGCCTAGGTGTGATTCATTCATCACATTTTCCTTCCTCTTACTGAAGTATGGGAAAAGTGTTGTGCATCTAGATTAGTGTTTTAGTCAGCGTTTTCCTTGCTGCGATCAAAGACCTGATAAGAACAACCGAAGGAGGAAAAGTCCATTTGGGCTCATGGTTTTGGAGGTTCTGTCCTAGCTGGACGATTCCACAGCTCTGACCACGGTTGAGGCAGCACTGCATGGGGACACACCTCAAGGGGTTTGCATGCTGACACTGACATCCTGATGAAGTCCTACTGATGTGTTCCACCCGGGCAACTGGTGCCCTAGTTGGCTTTTGACCTGGGGGCAACCACCTGGCTTGGGCACTGCAGGGGACACTGGAGCACACAAATCCTGCCTCCTCAGCTGCCCACATGAGGGCGTACCTGGAGCAGAGTACAGCCCTTAAGGCACTGACACTCAGATTTGTTAAGATGGAACACTGTATAAGGGCTTACTGAAGATAAGAGGAAAGAAAAAACAAACATTGGATACTGGAAGGAAAAAAAAATAGAACTACAACAACAACAACAAAAAACTTCACACTTTTTCAAGGACAAGATGACTATTTTACCACTTGGAAATAGGCACAAAGCAATCAATAATTTGCCTGAGTTCTCACAGTTGGGAGAAAGAGAGAGGAGCTGGAGCAAACATCACATTTCAAAACGTATGAAACAGAGAAGATTGAAGAATAACACCTTTCAAGATTTAGATTATAATGAAAATGCTCTCATAGATCCCACTTTTATTGGTGATCTTCCTCTGAACATCAAAGTGGTCTTTCTCCCTTCAAACCACCCCTTTGATCCCATGAGTGAATCAAGGAGTTAAAGGAATTTTTAAGGCCTGCTACCTGAGGAGAATCTTTTCTCAGATTATTAAAACTGAGGAAGATACTGAGAACACACGGATGCAATTCTGGGAGGGTTATAATATCTTTGACTATGTCATGAAGCTTGCTTGGCTTCGGGTGATGTCCTCAAGGAAGGAACTAATGGCTTGTGCATTTGGAATAAGATACTATAGAGGTTTTTCCTTGGCTTCAAAGGATCTCCAAGGGTGGGCAGTTTGTAAAAATCAACGCAACTGTAGTTGAGATACTGTTATTCAGTTTCCATTCCTGTGACAAAATACCCAAGAAAGTGAGCTTAGAGAAGGAACAATTTATTTTGGCTTATGGTTTCAGAGATCTCAATCCATGGTTAATTGACTTCATTGGTTTGGATGAGGCAGAACATCCTGACAGAAAAGCTGTGTTGGAGCAGAGCCACTTACCTCATGGTGGCTGGGAAGCAAAAAAGACAGAGAAGGGTCCAGGGATAAGATAAAGTCCCCATGTTTATGCCTCAAGGATCTACTCCTTTAAACTAGGCCTCTCAGTAATGCCAACTAGTCCTCTCAGTAATGCCGTCATATCAGTGGATGAATCCACAGACAAGGTCAGGGACCTCCTGATCTAGTCACTTTTAAAAGTGCCACCTCTAAACATTGCTACCTTGAGGACCAACTCTTCAACACATGATCCTTTGGGGTCTTCACATACAAACAATAACAAATGTCAAACACCTTTAATCTGCATGTGGGTGAGGATGATATTGAGGAATTCTTCCAGGTGATTCCTTTAAGAAATGGACATATGAAATGTTACTGGAGCCACACCAATATTTGCAGCAGACAATTCACAATAGCTAAGCTATAGAGCCCAACTAGGTGCCCTTAAACAGGTGAATTCTTCAGCATCTATGAGGGGTTATCTTCTTAGCTTTGATATAGATTCTGATTCACAAGGCTACCATAGTTCACATTTTACATCACATTTACACAAAAGTGCAAAGGAGGAAACATAGCAAAGCAGGTCCGTGTCAAATCTTCCTTTGCAATGAAAGCAGTTCATCTGCCCCCATAACCTTCCGGGTGCTGGGGTGCTGTTGAGGCGCAAGGGAAGAAGCAGCGTTAGCTCAGGAAAGTGAGCAATCTTATCTGCTACAGAAGCTACATGCTTTATCAGAGCCAATATCTCTCAGTAGCACAGCTTCCAAGGTTGGACCCCTCAAGGGAAATGTCACCAAATCCAAGTAAGCCCAGAGTCATGTCTTTCCTCTAGGTAGTTACAGTTCAGACATGGACTCCCCCAGCCGGGTTTAATCTACCTCTCTGGAATCATTTTACATTGAAAATGTTGTTAACTAACACAACTGACATATCTCATTTATGAGGGCTCTCGATTGGTGAGTACAGGTAGAATTTTAAGATAAAATACACTATGAATTATTCACATTGGTGCTTCCGCTCAGGACTTCAGAGATTTTATTCAACCTGATTAATATGTATCTGTATTTTCCACTCTAAAAATCTCAGTTCTCAATGACAGCAGTATAATGACTCATTTGCTTCATCCCTCAATACATGTAGAGCAGTGAAGAATACTAATGCTACCACTAACAAAACTGATGACTAAAAAGAGTTCAAGATTTTCCTTTCATTATTTTTACCCTTAGAGTATATCACAGTAGGGATTTATGATAAAATTACTATAACTTATAAACTGAATTGAAATTCTTTCTGTATAGTTATTACACTAATTTACTATAAATATCCATTTTGTTTAATTTTATTTTCAATATTTAGGAAAATATGGTTTTATTTAGGAACTGATTTTTTAAATTGAATTTGCATGATTTTGTAAAAGATTTACATGTTTCCAATGTCAGATCTACAGAAGATGGCAAATTTAGAGTTTAAAATTCACCCTTATAAAAAGTATAAACTTAAATGATTTTTAGTATAGTAACAGAGTTGTGGAAACATCATGTCTACCTAATTTCAGAATATTTTCATTACTTCCAAAAGAATCCTCATACCATTAGCCAGGTTTCCTCATTACTTTATTGCCTAACTCCTGGCAGTCACTAAACTGTTTTGTTTGTCTCCATTAATTTGCCTATTTTACGCACTTAATACAAATTGAATGATGTGTTATTTCGCTACTCACTTTTTTTCACTTGACATCAATTTTCCAAGATTCATTCATGTTGTAGTATTGTGTAACTCATTCCTCTTGATTTCCAAATAATTATTCATTGTATAGCTATCCTACATTTTGTTTTACCTTTCAGTGCTTAAAAGAAAATTATGTGGTCTCCTTTTTACTCATTCTGCATAATACTACTACAAACTTGCATATAGTGTATATGTGGACATATGCCTTCAATTCTCCAGGTGAATGCCTATTAGTTGTATCGTTGTATCATAGGTATATTTGTGTTGAACATTTAAAAAACTGACAGCATTGTTCTCAAAGTACCAGCACTATTTAACTACATATAATGTTTCAATTTTCCATATTTTTATCAGCTTTCACTTAGCTAATAATTAATGATGTTGGACATCTTTTTAAGTGCCTTTCATATGTCTGTTTCATTTTTAATCAGTTTTCAATTGGATTATCTTTTATTATTGTAATATTTCTTAAAATATTCTGAACATAAGACCCTTATTAGATATTTTATTTGAAAAAATGCCGCATTCCGTGGATATGGATAATCTTTTCATGTGCTTAATAGAATACATTTGAGCTTTTCACTACTGTTTTAATTTTTATGTTTTCATTGAATGAATTGGGGGCACAAATTCATTATTTTACATGTGGACATATACTTGTCCCAACACTATTTGTTGAAAAAAAATATTCTTTAAAAATTTTTATAGAAGTTGCTTGGCATAGCAAGGTAGCCTTCAAAACATTCTGAAATATCTCTGGTGGAATCAAAACTAAGCCTTTTATTGAGCATAGATTCACCTTACATGTATATTTATCCATGATTTTCAATTTTAAAGGAACAATATTCATAATTTGGGGTTAACTAATACAGTAGGTATGAAAGTAGGCTTTGTTCACATATCTGTTAAATACAATACTCTGAAATAAGGCAAATAAGGCAATTAAAATTAACTTGTTTTACTTTTACCTGATGCTAAAGAGTTTTGACTACATACTCTTCCAAAAATTGCAGAAGCACCTTCATAAATAAGCACAGTATGTTTTCTCTAAAGCCACCTTGATGAGTGGAATTTTAGTATAAAATATAAAATAAACATGATACCCATTTGCCATCTGGTGTATTGTAAATATATTGTTGTTTACCCTCTTCAGAAGCCCTAAATGAATTTCATAATTGCCTCATTATCTGCAATATGTGATACCTCCACAGCCATTATAGAGATGGTAACACATGGCTCCTTTAACAAAACACAAAGAAAAATGCAGCAATAGGTGAAGTCATCTAATGAATATATGTACTTCGGCATATACGAAATATGTTTCTTAAAATGATGCTGATCTGAGATTCCAGTGCAGCTTAAAGTGTTCTAGCTAGTGTCATCTGTTCCCGACCTATAATTGCATCATTGAGACTACAAAGCATGCTTTGCTAAAAATCAAATCAGAGACAGTGTTTAGCAGTAAAAAGATCATTGGGATGCATCTCTAATGCAATCTTCTCTTCTTTGTTAGCCTTAATTGTACTCTGCTTTCTCTTCAAATGACTATATAAGTGCATGATAGAATGAAGACCATGAGTGAGATAACCACTTTTGAAGTATATTATATTTTCTTTTCTGATAGCTAGGATCTAAATAGATAATTTTTGTAATCACAAATGCTTAACAAGAACTTTATATTTAACATATTAACTCTTGTACAGACATAGATGCTATTTTGGTGCTTGGAGTCAAATAAATTCTCAATAAAATCTTCTTGATGGATCTCTGGTTCATTTGTTCCCTGATGTCATTAAGAGTCTTCTCAGTCAGTCAATGAATATTTCACAAACTGAGACACATGAAATGTGCACAGTTTTCTTGAATGACTTCATGATGAGAATTTCTTCCACACTGACCATTTATGGAACCTATGGAGAGCAAGGTGGAAATTTATAGAAATTTGCCTGTGGTTGGATCCATTAGGAGCCTTAAGTTGAAGGCATTAAGTTTTAATTCAGTGTTCTTCTTTATGCCTCACTGCTTCTGTATGGCATAATGTTATATAAGGAACTTCACTTTAATTTTTATTTTCATTTTTTTCTTTAAATAACTACCTTCTAGTTTTAAGTGGACACAATATCTCCATTTCATTCTTATGTGGTGTTGAGGATGAACCCATCGCCCCGCGTATGCCAGGTGAGTGAGCCACTGCCTGAGCCACATCCCCAGCCCTAATTTTTATTTTCTTTTTAAAATCTCCTGCCACTACTCTTGGACAAGGATTGCATTATATTATGCTTTAAAAAAAGAAAATCCAATTAGCATTCTGATAAGTTTTCATAGCTCCAATTTCCACATTTAAAAGCAGAAGAGAAAGAATAATATTTTTAGAAAGTTTCTATTTTAAAATAGAAGGCACTTGAAAGGAAAAGATAAAATAAGCCAGAGAGAGTGGCAAGTATTTCTTAAATAAACTATATGTATATATACACACTGGTAAGCACTCAAACCTTCATACATAAAGTTCACATATTAGAAGGATTAGCCTCAATGAATTTCTGTAGTGTGAACACAACCACATCTCCAGTAACTGGGTTAAGGGATAATTGCTAGCATGACTTCTGAAAAAATGTTCAACTCTGTATTTAGAAAGAAGGTATTGTTCTGTCTCTGAATGCTTTTGTCCAGTCATATGTTTGTGAGATTCATCCATATTCCTATTTAAAAATGAAAAATTATTTTGTATAGTATTTTTCCTTAAATTTTATTCTCTTGAAATTTTATTAATACTCTTTGATTGATGAGTCATGAATCCTACTTCTTTTCTTTTTATTGCTTCTTTTCAGTTATACAAAGCATTAGAATTTATTTTGACATAATTATAGAATCATGGGATATAATTTGTTCTAACTCAGTCTCCAGCACTTCCCCTTTCCCTCCCCTCCTTTCTTCTCCCTTTTTACCTCCCTCCCCATTCCCTTTCCTCTACTCTGCTGATCTTTCTGCTATTTGCTTAGAGTTTTTCTTTTAATTAGTGTATTGAGTATGTACATGTCGTTGAGATTCACTGTGGTATATTTATATATGTACATAGGAAATTTAGGGCAGATCCATTCCACTGTTTTGTTTTTTTTTTTCCTATCTCATCTCCTTTCTCCCCTCAATCTCCTGTGTCTACTCCAATAAATTTTCTTTTTTAAAAAAAATTTCCCACCCCCTTACTTTGGATTAGCTTCCACATATTAGAGGAAACATTTGACTGTTGTTTTGGGGGGGGGATTAACATATTTCACTTAGCATGGTAATCTCCAGTTCCATTCATTTACTGGCTAATGCCATAATGCCATTTTTTATGGCTAAATAACTCTACATTGTGTATATGTACCACAGGGTCTTTATCCATTCATCTGTTGAAAGGTACCTCTGTTTGTTTTATAGCTAGGCTATTCTGAATTCTGCTGCTGTAAACATTGATGTGGCTCCATTAAAGTAACATGCTGATTTAAAACCTTTTGGATATACAAAGAGGATTGGGATAGCTGGGTGATATGGTGGTTCCATTCCTATTTTTGAGGAATCTCTATACTGCTTTCCAGAGAGGTTACCTTAATTGGTAGTCCTATTAACAATGTCTAACTGTGATTTTTCCCCCCACATCCTCACCAGCTTTTATTGTGATTTGTATTCTTGATAATTACCACTCTGACTGAGGTGAGATGAAATGTCAACGTAGTTTTGATTTTCTTTTTTTAAGAGAGAGAGAGAGAGAGAGAGAGAGAGAGAGAGAGAGAATTTTAAAATATTTATTTTTTAGTTTTTGGTGGACACAACATCTTTATTTTATTTCTATGTGGTGCTGAGGATGGAACCCAGCACCCCGCGCATGCCAGGCAAGCACGCTACCACTTGAACCACATCCCCAGCCCCAGTTTTGATTTTCATTTCCCTAATTGCTAGAGATATTGAATATTTTTTTCAGATATTTGTTGACGATTTGTTTTGCTTCTTTGAGTTCTTTTTATATCTGGATATTAGTGCCCTATCTGAGGAGTGGGTGGCAAAGATTTTCTCCTATTCTATAGGCTCTTTCTTCATGTTCTTGATTGTTTTCTTTACTATGAAGAAACTTTTTATTTTATTGTTTTTTAAATTTTATTTCTTGTGCTTTAGGAGTGTTGTTAAAGAAGTCGATTTCTGTGATGACATGTTGAAGTGTTGGGCCTATATTTTTTCCTAGATGTTGCAGGGTTTCTGGTCTAATTTCTAGGTCTTTGACGCACTTCCAGTTGAGTTTTGTGCAGTGTAGGAGATAGGGGTTAAATTTCAACTTTCTACATATAGATTCCAGTTTTCCCAAAACTGGAAAAGGCTATCTTTTGCTGGAAAGGCTACCTTTTCTCTAATGTATATTTTTATCACATTTGTCAAGCATCAGAAACTGTATTTATGTGGGTTTGTCTCTGTGCCTTCTACTCTATTTCATTGATCTTCATGCCCATTTTGGTGGTTTTGATGGTTACTATAGCTCTGTATATAATCTGAGGTTAAGTATTGTGAGTCTCTTGCTTTGCTTTTCTTCCTAAGGAGAAGTTCTAGAATTCTTCTTCTCTCTGATTCTCTATGCTGATAAAATGTCACCTAAGACATAATGAAAGAATGTCAGTATGAAACTGACAAAAGGAGACCTCACCAAACACTAACCCTGGTGGTGCTTTGCCCTTTGACTTTTCATCCTCTTGAAATATGAGAAACTAAATTAATGCTGCCTAAGATACCCAATGTATGGCATTTGTTGTTGCAACCAAATTTGACTAAGATACCATATTAATAGAATAAAGCATGAATAAATATCATATCAATAGACACAGGAAAAGCACTTGACAAGTTCCGGCATTCTTTCACAATAAAAAGTAAATCAACACATTAGGAATAGAAGTAAAATTCCTCAGTACAATAGAAGACACAAAAACCACATCTAATGGATAACAGAGGATGAAATGCTTTTCCTCTAGGATTAGGAATGTACAAAGATGCTCTGTCTTGCCATTTTTTTTCAACATTATTTGGATGCTCTAGACAGAGCATTTCTACAAGACCAACAAATAAAGGGCGTCCAGATTAGATAAAGAGATGTACAGTTTTTTTTCTGTTTATAAATGGCATTGTCTTATATAAAGGGAAATTTAAGGTATCTTCTAAAATATGACGGTATTAATTTTTTAAAAGTTCTATACAATTGAAGGACATGAGATTCACATACAAGTATCACTGTATTTCTCGGTACTTGCAATTACTGATGTGACAAATTATGAATTTATAATTAATATGAAACTGTATAAGTGTTATACATTGAAAACTGTCAAACATTATGGAAAGAAATTTAAAAAGATCTATCATAAGTTGAATTATATTTAATGTTAATGAATTGGAGAATATAATATTATTATGATGGTAGTGTTTGCCAAATGATTTGCATTTGGGGTTCCACATTTAGAGGAATTTGATACAATTTTTTATAAAGATCACATCTGCCCATTTTGCTGTAATTGACAAGCTCATTCTAAAATTCACACGAAATGGCAGAAGGACCAGAATAAATATATGAATCTTGAAAAGGAACAAATTGGAGGACTCACAATTTTCAATTGCGAAATTTGCTGTGCAAATCTACAGTAATCAAAACAGTGTAATACTGGAAAAAAGCATAAATGCATAAATCAATAATATATCAGTGTCCATAACTTAATCTTAATGTGTTTAATTGATTATTGAAAGTGATTCCAAACAATTTTAATATATGATAGACCTTTTAGCAAATAGCGCTGAGACAATTTTATAGCTCCATGCAAACAAGTGAAGTAGGACCTCTGTCTCACACATTCAAACAATGAATCAAAATGGATCTCAGAATAAATATGGACTATAGTTTTTAAAGTCCTTGAGGAAAATACAGGAATAAATATTTGTGTGTCCTTGGATTAAGCAACTGGATTCAAACAACAGATTCAAACAAGAGAGTAACCTAAAAAAAAAGAACTGATTGAGTTTGACTTCATAAAAATTATAAACTATTATGCTTTATAACATACTATCAAAAATGGGGATACAACCCTCAAACAGAAATATTATTTTCAAATGTTATATTTGATAAAGGATTTATATGCATAACCGTTAAATATTCTTGTGATAATATGAAAATATACAATTTACTAAAAATGAGCAAAGTTTTTAGAAAGAACACCAAAAAAATGGGCGAAATAATGGCCAAAGAAAATGAGCACAGGAAAGGCCAATAAGCACATATGTTATGGTTTTGATGTTGGTCTCCCCTAAAGCTCATGTGTGAGACAATGCAAGACAACTCAATCAGTGAACTGAGTGGTAACGTCAGGGTGCAGGGTGGAGCTGGAGGAAGTTGGTCATTGAGGGATGTGCCTTTTTCATATATATTTTCATATATATTTGAGCTTAGTCTTTCTCTTTCTGCTTCTTGGTGTGATGTCTTGAGTTGCTTTCTTCAATCACACTCATCTGCCATGATGTTCTGCTTTACCCCAAGCCCTGAGGAATGGAGCCAGCTATCTTTGAACTAGGTCTCTGAAAACATGAGCCCCTGAATAAACTTTTCCTCCAATTTTTTTTCTTGTCATATCCTTTAATCATATCAACAAAAGAGCTGGCTAAAACAAATTGGGAAAAGGAATAGGGTAGCATCATTGATACCTCTTGTTCTGAGGCTTCAGCTTCTTGTACTGCACAGCTATTTGTTCCTCCAGCTATCTAGCATGAATATGGCTATTATGAACATATTGTATGTTCATATATAAAATATACTTGGAGTGATTTTAAGGATGAATTTCCTTATTTAGTTTTATGGCTTCTGGGGTTGGTATATAAATTGGTTAGGCCTGAAGTTACTAAAGTATCTCCTTCTGGTAGCATGGAGAGTACTGATAATCCATGGCATGAACTGTTTCAAGAGATTCATAAAGTAAATGCATTTGATCCTCTCAATTCATATTTTTAAAAATCAAGGAGTTTAGTGAATTATACATGATAATTTTGAACATTTATGGAAAACTAAAAAAATATGATCATGTTGGTTCATTGCTTCTGGCTTCACTGAACAAAGTAAAGAAGAAGAAGAATGAGTTCAGAAATTCAGTTTCTCAGCTGCAGATGCACATAACCAATCTAAAAGCTTCTTGTTGAGCTCTGAGGAGAATCTTCATTTTTATAGGGCTTATGTAACTGAAAACCAAATATAAACCCTCATCTTCCCATTGGCTGAATTAAAAAGTAATTTTAATTCTCAGCCTTGAAAAGCATCTATAGTTAAAGAGCTGGTGCTGCTTGGAAAATAACAGAATTCTGTAAATAGGGACAAATATACGGGAGGACCCTAAAGGGGCTGGGACATTGAACTTCTACATTCTGGTGAGTTTATTGTGTCAGAAGGTGGTGAGTGCCCACTCTTAGCCATGGCTGAGGCATCCCTACCCACACAGGGCACTGTGATATTGGCCTTTCCACCTCCCCTGGAGGGAACTTATCCTGCTTTGCCTAAGAGAACAGTACTGACCTTTCATAGTTCAGTTTTGCAGCATGAAAATGCTGACACTCCTCAGGACTCACCCTCACCACCCACTTTTGCCTCTAGGTTTATAACCACATTCAAGTCTAAGCAAGCCCCTGGTGGTGAAGTACAGCATGTGATCCACAAGGAGGTGCACTATACTTTAAAGGAATTTCTTGAGTTTTCTAATTCATATAAGCATAGGTCTTGGGAATATATGTGAGAATGGACTTTAAGAGTGTGGGATAATGGTGGAAGGAACATAAAATTAGAACAGGCTGAATTTATTGATATATGCTCATTAAATAGAGATTCTAGATTTAACACTGCAGGTTGTGGTATTAAAAAATGTACTAAGATTCAATTGAATCTGTATAGAGCTTTTGATAATATGGTCATTTTGACAATATTAATTCTGCCTATCCAAGAACAAGGTAGATCTTTTCATCTTCTAAGGTTTTCTTTAATTTCTTTCTTTAGCATGTTATAGTATTCTTTGTAGAGGTCTTTCACTTCTTTCATAAAATTTATTCCCAAGTATTTTATTTTATTTTTTAAGGCTATTGTTAATAGGATGGTTTTCCTAGTTTCTCTTTCAGTGGACTTGTCACTGATGTAAAGAAATGCCTTTGATTTATGGGTGTTGAATTTATATTCAGCTACTTTGCTGAATTAGTTTATTAGTTCTAAGAGATTTCTGGTAGAATGTTTTGGGTCTTCTAGGTATAGAATCATATCCTGTGCACATAGTGATAATTTGAGTTCTTATTTTTCCTGTCCATATCCCCTTAATTTCTTTCATCTGAGTGCTCTGGCTAGAGTTTCAAGACTACGTTGATTAGAAGTGGTGAAACCCATCAAAATCCCAATGACATTCCTTATAGAAATAGAAAAAGCAATCATGAAATTCATCAGGAAAAATAAAGACCTAGATAGCCAAAGCAATCCTTAGCAAGAAGAGTGAAGCTAGTGGTATTACTATACTAGAACTTAAACTATACTACAGAGCAAATAGTAACAAAAACAGCACCGGTATGGGCACCAAAATAGACTGGTACACCAAAGGTTTAGAATAGAGGAAACAGAGTCTAACCTACATAAGAGTTATCTTGTATTAGACAAAGGTGTCAAAAACATACATTAAAGAAAAGATAGCCTATTCAACAAATGGTGCTGGGAAAACTGGAAAGCCACATATAACAAAATGAAATTAAACCTCTATCTCTCACCATGCACAGAACTCAAAGTGGATCAAGGACCTAAGAAACAAACCAGAGACCTTGCGCCTAATGGAAGAAAAAATAGGCCCAAATCTCCATCATGTAAGGTTAAGCCCCAACTTTCTTAATAAGACTTGTATAGTGCAAGAATTTTTTTAAAAAACCAAGAATAAATAAATGGGATAGATTCAAACTAAAAAGCTTCTTCTCAGCAAAAGAAATAATCAGTGAGGTGAATAGAGAGCCTACAGAATGAGAGCAAATCTTTACCACAAGCACATCAGATAGAACAGTAATCTCCAGGATATATAAAGCACTCAAAAACCTTAACACCAAAAAAATAAATAACCCAATCAATAAATAGGCCAAGGAACTAAACAGACATTTCTCAGAAGAGCATATACAATCAATCAGCAAACATGAAAAAGTGTTCAACATCTCTAGCAATTAGAGTAATGCAAATAAAAACTACTCTAAGATTTCATCTCACTCCAGTCAGAATGACAGCTATCAAGAATAAAAACAATAATAAGTGTTGGCAAGGGTGTGGGAAAAAAGGCACACTCAGACATTGCTGGTGGGACAGCAAATTGGTGCAGCCAATCTGGAAAGCAGTATGGAGATTCCTTGGAAAACTTGGAATGGAACCACCATTTGATCCAGCTATCTCTCTCTTTGATCTATACCCAAAAGGACTTAAAAATAGCATATTACAGGGACACAGCCATATCAATGTTTATCACAGCACAATTCACAATAGCTAAATTATGTAACTAACCCAAATGTCCTTCAGTAGATGAATGGATAGAAAAACTTTGCTATAATACACAACGGAATATTACTCAGCATTAAAAGAGAATAAAATCATGGCATTTGCAGGTAAATGGGTAGAGTTGGAGAATATAATGCTAAGTGAACTAAGCCACTCGCCAAAACCAAAGGCCAAGGTTTTCTTTGACATGAGGATGCTGACACATAATGGTGATTAGGGTGGGGAAGCATGGGATGAATGGAGGAACTGTAGATAGGGCAAAGGTAAGGGTATGGAAGAGAGGGAGCAAGTGGGTAGGAATGATGGTAGAATAAGTCAGACATCATTACTCTAAATACCTGTATGAAGACAAGAATGGTGTGAAAACACTTTGTGTATAATCAATGACTAAAAAATCATGCTCTATATGTGTAAAATGAAATGAATTGCATTCTGCCATCATAATTAACAAATTAGAAAAAATAAATAATTTTTTAAAATTTTTCAAAAAATGGTGAAAAAATGTACTAAGATATTTTTTTGGATGATTAGGTAAAGTATGGGTCAGAAGATAGCGTAGTATGAGTGAGCTGGAAATCCTTTGGTTTACTGTTGATGGAGGAATTCAGATTCAAATTCTGGAGTGGATCTGTCATGTACAATCTTTTCCTCCACACTGGGAGGGTTCAGGATATGAACCCTTCAGTAAGACTATAAGATATAACTTTGTGAGGGCAGAACCAGCATCCTTGAAGACCTCTGTCATTGCTCTTCTCTGTATGCCAAACCTTACTGTGGGAGCTGCCGTCCATCACTTGGGAGACTTATGTGCTATGGGAGTAATTGTATTCCTGTGAGGAAGGGGTCAAGTGGCAGCTTTCAATCACCAGAGTTTGAATGGTCATAGTTACCACATCAGGCAGTAAAGGAGAAGAAATGAACAAACTATTCTCACTTGTATAGATCGCTGGTGTTGGCTAGTCAATCATGGTGTTTCTAGAAATCAAATAGATGAAAAACCCACTGAATTTTTACTTGATTTATATAATCAGGAAAATTCCACGGAAAATGTACAAAAGTCTGCCTTAGATCATAACGTATAGAATCACAGACCCTCAACCAATTCCCAGATTTGAGTCAGTTTACAGACCCAAGAACCCCTTGAATGAATGGAGAGACCAGATCTCCTTGAGGAAGGACCCTGGTGAAATTTCAAAATGCTGTACTATTCATCTTTCTCCCATTCTTCCCCAAAGTGACCTCAGGCCTTGTACCAGGGTAACTGTTCATTGGTAAGAGACAATGATCAGACCTTTCAGGGAATACTAATCATAGGCTTTGAATTGACATTAATTCTGGTAGAAAAAAAAATTTCATTGTGCCCCACCAGTAAAAGTAGGGGCTTATGGAGGTCAGGTCACCAATGGACTTTTGGCTAAGGTACAGCTCACAGAGGGTCCAGTGGGCCCCCAAACTCATCCTGTGGTTATTTCCCCATTCTGGAATGTGTAACAGGGATAGATATACCTAGCACTTGGCAAAACTCCAACCATCTGAAATTTTGCTACACAACAACTAATCATTAAGGAAATAAAAATAAAAATGAGATATCATTCATACACACTTTGAAGGCTAAAATACAAAGGGCAGTACTCAATGTTAGTGAGGTGGTTGAGATTTGAAAAACTCATATTTGGTTCATGATGTTTATTATGGCAAAAGGATTTTCAAAAGCAATTTCAGTTCTTTAAATGTTAGAGGTAAATTTACCAATGCTCTACCAATTTCACTCTCAAGTATATATATATAAGAGAACAGAAAATATGTCACTAGAAAACTTGTACATAAATGTTTCTAGTAGCTTATTCATAATAATCCAAGATGGAAACATTCAAATTTTCATGAAACAATGAATGGGTAAGTGAAATGCAGTACAGCTAGTTACACAAAAAAATATTAGTTACCCATAAAACAAGAAATTGCAGATACATGTTGCAACATGGATGAACATTGAAAACATCACATTTATTAAAGAAAGTTATCACAGAGGATTTGTATGATTTCCTTTATATGAAATGTCCAGAAGGTAAGTTCTCTGAAACAGAATGTATATTAATGATTGCTATGTTCTCAAAAGTAGGAAGAATGAAGGGTGAATGCTAATGAATATGGGGTTTCTTGCAGGTTGATGCAAATACTCTAAAGTTTCACAGTGTGATGCTTTCGTTATTCTGTAAATAAACTAAAAACCATTAAGTTGTATGCTTTTAAAAGGAAAATTTTATGACATGTGAATTGCATCTCAATAAACTTGTTTACAAATAAAACTGGAAATAACCTAAGTATCATCAGTGGGGAGAATTAATATTATCATTATCATAACATAATTATGGAATGAAATATTTAAACCTGAGTATGCTGGTGTTGTATATATTAATAGCAATGGCTTTTAAAACCATTTGAGTTCTTAAAGCAAATTAAAAATATATGGAAATTACAAACACTAAATTCAAGATAGTGATTTCAATTTTAGGGTTTAAGGAATGAGATTGAAACAAGTATAACAAATATACAGGAATCTTTACCCATGTTAGTACCGTTTTTAATTCTTAAAATCATTGTGGCTACCATGGATTCTTTATATGTCTTTTTATACTTAAATATTTTGCAATTTCAAAAGAACAATGGTATTAGAGGACAAGTGACTTAATGTTAAGAATTAAAATCAGTTAAATCCAGGGTTACTTGTAAAATTTTGTTTGTTTTGATTGAGTAATTTTCTACTCATAAATAATAGAGGTAAAGGGATCTTAAGGGAAAAAAATCTTTAGTGTTATTAACATGAGTATTCAAGTTGCAAGCAGCACTTTCTTTGCCTACCACTTTAACTGGTCTAGTTGTCTCAGATTGTAACTTCTGGCATATCAGTGGAGAAAACAGGCATGTAATAGTTTTACCTGTTTCAGAGAGTTGTCCATGAAAATTCTAGACTGCTCCAGCTCAGTGATTCTCTGTCTGTCCTAGCTTCACTATAGAATCACCTGGGAAGAGTTTTAAAAATATAACTACCTGCACATATTCTGCTTTAATCATTTCTGGGTGAGACCCAGGGACTGATTGCTTGTTAAATCCTCCAGTTTGTTCTACATGAGACCAGGCATGAGGACCATTGCTCTTTGTGTTCCTTGTTGATTTATTTGTTCATAGCCATTCCTATCTCTCTGGTTTTTGGTGATCATGACCTTTTTTTCTATTTCTATCTGGCATGGACCTAGCTTCCTTTTTGTTCTTATCGATACAGTCACTTGATCTCAGTGTTTCCAGTAGTTCTGTGAGAAGAATACATTATACATTTGTTTTCCAAAATTCACCCTTACCATTTGTTTCATCAGGAGAGAAGAGTTCTTCATATTTATTAATTAATTGACATGTGGATAAATTTAAAACAACAACAACAACAAAAAAAAACCAAGCCATTAAAACTGGTTCATGTAAAAAATAAATGAATATACAAGGATAAAGAAAGTCAATATTCCTTGACTATCATACAGTGAGTGGTAGTCAGCTTTCTGCCACTGTGACCAAATACCTGAGAAAAACACCTTAAATGAGTAAAGCTTTACTTTGGCTCATGGATTCAGAAGTTTCAGTCCATTGTCAGCTGGCTCAGTTGCTTTTATTTCTATGGTGAAGTAGAATCATCATGGCAGAATGGCTTTGCAAGGAAAAGATGATCACCTCATGGCATCCAGGAAGGGAAAAGAGAGAAAGAAAAAGAAGGGCCTGGGAGAAGACTTACCCATCCAGGGCATGTCCCAAGTGACTTCCTTCATCCCATTGATGATGTCAGAGCCTTCATGATCCAATTTCTTTCCCCAAACCCTACCTCTGAACATTACTGAACTGGAACCCTAGACTTTAATACATAAACATCTGTGGAACATTCTAGATTCAAAGCATAACAGCCAAGGAGTGGCCCTGCTGATGTGATAGGGTCTGATGATTCACAGAAACTCTCAACAGAAATATTCCCTTAGCCCAGTGTTTCCTGTGCTCCTCCCTCCTTAAGGCACCCTGCACACTGTCACACTGTTCCCAAGTTTCTGGTTGCTTTATCATTTACTTGGCAGCTAGATGTGTAGGTGAGGTTGAAAGGTGACCCAGGAAAGAGACCAGAGCAGTTTTAAGGTTGTTGAGAACAGACAACATGTACAGTATGCTTAACTGCAACAGCATTTCCTTATCATTATGAGAGAAACAATGTACACAAGATCCAATCCCTTGCAATGTGTGGGTCTCCCAACAAATCCACTTTATGGCCAACAGATGATGTTGCTGCACACATCCCTCTTCTGCTACAGTGCAAGCCCTTCCCCAACTCCTCCCCTGGGATGTGAAATAAAGAAATCTGAGTGTATAGCTGAGGGAAATTGCCTAAGTAGAGCAAATGAATGTAGGTTAAGTCCAGAAGAGGGGAATACATTCCCTCATGAGGTGATAAGACCAGCATGAAGGGCAGGAAGGGCTGTGTAGCTCCCAAGAAGGAGATGTTCTGGGCCCAAGACCACTCTTATGTGGTCACAAGACGAGAAGCTGCACATGATTGCCTTTCTCAGCAGTCATGCCTATAACACAATAATATGGTACATTCATATCCTGGCACCACATTAACAAAGTACAAACAACTCTATGGCTTAGAACAACAGAAATGAGTTGTCTCATAGCTATGGATATTAGAAGTCCAAAATCAAGATGTCTGCAGGGTTTATTTCTTCTGATGGCTGTGGTGGAGAATCGGTTCCATTCTTTATTCCTAGTCAGGTAACTTTGGGTGTTTCTTGTTTATAGATACCAGTGTCCATGTGTCTTTATTGTTATCCTATTATATTTCCTTCTTATGAGGATACCATTCATACTAGATTAGAGCCGACTCTAATGATGTAACTTTATAAGACCCTAGGTCTAAATAAGCTACTGGCAGATAGGATCCAATGTGTCTTTTTATTTCTGATGGGAATGGGATACAAAATTCAAGTATAAAACTTGTCCCTTGCAATTTTGAATGCCTGAGATGTTATAACTTTCTTATAATTTTCAAAAGTAAGTTGGTCTCTAATATAAGAGAAATGAGCCTGGTTTTTAGTCTGAATCAATATTGATTCAGACTCCCATCTCCATATCATGTGCACAACAGGGTTGTGCCAGGACAGTGGAATAAGTTGCAAACAGGCAAGAGAAAGTGCCCAGAGACAGCATGAGGGACATACGGTTTATTGGGAAAAGCTTCCAAGAGATCAGTGAGTTTTCTAAGAAGAGTTCAGGGATGATAGACTGACAGATAGCACTTCCATCTCTCATGGTGCCTTGCCAAACAGTACCTACTCTCCCTCTTGGCATTTTCTTAGTGGCAGCTAGATGGATGAGTGACACTTGACTTTTCCACAATACCTTCAGTTTCACACCGTTCTCCACTCAGAGATGGTTTTTATGTGTCAGAATTCAGAAGCAGGGACATCATCAACATTATCTTTCTTGTATGACCAGTATCCCTAATAGCAAATGTCCTCGTGTACATGCAATAAAGTAGCTTACAACAGATACCACTAACTTGTCTTAATTCCCACTGTGCATAAGAGAAAGCCAATGTCTTTCAAGGTAATTTTAATGTAGACTTTGCAGTCTGGTCTTGCTTTCATAGTTCCCTTAACTTGGTTTGTTTTTTTGGGGAACAGACAGGGGACATTCAGGTGTTTTACTGTCCCCCTTCTCTTTAGGGATGGTACACGTCACCCCCTACATGCCTGAATGCCCTTACAATCTTACCATGTCCATCTTCAACTATATCCTTTGTGCAGCACATCAGGATGTATGTTGTAACCACATTTTACACCAGCAATGCAAAGAGCAACAGAATATGATAATCCCTGCTGAATATAACGTAGCCAACTGAATGTAACATATTCAAGCCAAGTGAGCATAACATATTCAAGCCAACTGAATATAACATAGGTAGCAGATAGAAATTATAACCAAGCAGAAAAAAGATCAAGCAGTAATACAGGTTTGCAATTTACCGAGAGGCAAGGCCATATTATGATAATCATCAGGGATTCTCTTTTAATGAGGGCAAAGTACCTACTTGTATTGCAATTATCATATCTAGCTCTGTTCTACTCTAAAGTACCACCTTCCACATTTGGGTAGTTTCTTCATCAAGCAAAACTCTTGCTCTGTGAATATTATTTAAAGCAGTAGCAGTGTGTTTAGCAAAAGCCTCAACCTGTAACTCAATGATAATGTTTCTGCTTGAAGAGAAAGTATAGCAAGTGGATAAAGTCATCAGGAAGTTCAGGTTACTCTGTGGTTAGCTTTTACCAGGTTCCAAATAGTAGGGGGTCAAAGACAAAATTGGAAGTATGCAGGATGTTATGTAAGGTCACTTACTAGTGAGTCAGCCAATTTAGTTATGAGGAAAGTGTGACAACACATGGGTGCTTCAAGTTCATATATCCCTGCAAAAGGAGGGATATATTCCTGAATATGCTGTTTCACCTTGTCATTCTAAGCCATAAATGACTTTAATTGACAGGGATACAACCCATATTGGGTAGAAAGGTATAAATACAATTTATCAGACCATTCATTCATGCAGTTGCCAATCTGTGTTCAATTTCTCACCCCATTTCTTACCCCATTTTGTACAATGTGGCCAGTAGTATGTAACCCCTTGTCATTGTTTTGTCATGGAGGCATCACACACCGTGCCAAACATCTGAAGGCCATTCATGTTTGCCTCCTGTGTGGCTTTGTGCAAGCACATGTCAGGGCAAGGGTTCAACAGGGGCAAGGGTCCGATGAAGTCAACCTGCTGCTTTTGTGCAAGTTGCCTCCCTCACACTACCACCCCATTACAGGAGGCATTGGTTGCAGCTGCTTTAAAGGGTCAGCAGAGAAATATGCAAACACACTGCAATGCCTGAGTATCTTGGTGGGAGAAGTATCTAAGTTTTTTTTTTTTTTCCTATGGGCCAAATAGCTTGTATTTCTATAGTTCTAAGCAGCCACATCTTCAGCTGGCACCTCTTACAGCCATCTATGTTTAGTCAGGTTAACTGCTTCCAGACTGCCTAGTGCAGGAGCATGGCTGTGTGCTGCCACATAATACAAAGACTGTTCCAAATGTGGCACTTGTTTCCAAATGACTTTCTCTGTCTTTGGCCCCTTCCATAGCTGTGACCAAGGTCCGACGGGAACTCAATTATCTCCCTGTTTCTGCCACAGGACCCATTAGAACCCACCAGTGTAGTTAAAGCATCCATTCCATGGGGCTATTCTTGGACTATATGCCCAAGGGCTGTAAATGCTCTACCCTATTTTTGCTTGAGAAAAGACCTTAAGGAACACAAATTCCCCAGTCTAACCAGACTCTATATTTTACCAAATCATACATTGTTTTTAACATTTGTGTTAAGTATGGAATGGAGTGACACCAGCATCTCAACTCCCAAGAAGGTTTGTAATTTGGGGGGGAGTAGGGAAAGCTTGGACTCTTTCAATAACAGCAGTGTTTAACCAGATAATTCCTGAGTACTTGGCAGACAGCCCAGTTCCTTACAATTTGGAGGATTTGATGGCTCATCTTCTCTCTTGGAGATGCGCCACCAGTTTGAAGTGCCTCTTCTACATGGGGAAAAGACTCAGAAATTAACACCATCTCATCAATATAGTGAAATATTGATATTGTGTCCGGTTTTGTTCCTGAGCCAGAGCTGCCACCACTATCCCATGATACGTGGTTGGGCTATGTAAACAACCTTGGTGATAAAGTTCACTGTTGTCTTTCTCAAATGAAAGCAAATTGTTCCTGGCTTTACTTATTGCACACATTTTCTTGCCTTTGTTCTCTCTTTCTTCTACCTTTTGATCCATATTCTGTATCTCTTGCTTCCTCATCTTTTTAATTTGTCCCTTGTCATCTATAGCCTATGCTGCTTGAGAAACAGGAAGGAATTAGGTCTGCTGTCAGAACTCTACAGTATTGCCTTAGAACCATCCATTCCTTCATTTCTGTTGAAAATGTTTTTTTTTTTTTTTTTTTTTTTTTAAACCGGTATACTTTGCTGCATTAATGGTCTGTCCTAAGGAGTCTTGTTGTTCTTCCTTGGATTTCCATCTCAGAAACGCATGGGGAACTACCTCACATTGGGCCACACATTTTTACAGACAGCTCTCAGGCAGGATGATACAGAAATGGCATGGTTCTCATTAACAGCTGAATGTAATTGTTGCCACAGAATAGGGTGCATGGTGACAGGCGAATTTACTCCTTTCACTCCCTGATAGGAGATGCCTTCAGTACCAGTGTCTCATAGCCATAACAGCCATTCTTTTATACTTTCCCTGGCTTTTTGCCTATACTTGTTCCACAGTTCTACCAATTTAGTAGCAGTAGCATGTCTCCCAGAGATATGCATGTACCGGTCAGCAATTACATTTAATCTTCAAACTCAAAACTAATTTATTTTCTTTGTTTATAAACATTAATAGCCTCTACTCCTGAAATCCCCTTGGTATCTTTCTTATCACTTTATAATAAAGATTTCTATTCCAATTTTTGATGTTTGATGACAGCCTTCAAGCCCCTCCATTTTCCTCCTGTTTTCTGTATCTCAGCAATCTGATGAGAAAGAGCGAATGTTCCTTCCTCTGACACCAGCAAGAAGTTAAAACTACCCAAGCTCAAACCTAGAAGCTTAACCAAGCTATCTGTGATTCACCATGAACATTAACAACACAGTCAGTTGACACTCCTCACTCCTAAGCCATTTTTAGACTAGTTTTGGAGAAATTTACTTTAATCTTCACACTGATACCATTAGTAAAAACTTCCAAACCAATCTCGGTGTTATCCTACCTCTATGGAACAACTAGAGAATATTCAATTTAATTTTTATACTAAAGACATGATTTCAGTTCTGACCAATCATTTGGTATTGCTGGTTCTAAATATAAATCATCAATTTATAAGTAACAAGCCTACATTTTTTTTGTAAATTTAGTACAAATTTTTAAATGAATAGAAAATTGTGAATCTCACTGCTGAACAGTAGTAAGTTAAAGGCTTCTTTCTTGAAGAAAAAGAACAAAAGTCTGAAAAATAATTTAGTCACTTCTTTCGACCAGTAAGAGAGTAGCAACAACCAAAAAAAAAAAAAAAGCAGAAATGAATGAAGTAAGAAAATGAGGAGGTATACAGGCTGCATTCACACTTATGGATATCTAAAAAATTTGGTATATAGCGTAAAATTTGACAACTACAAAAAGTTATTGCTGCTTTATAGAAAGGATGAACTCTGTGCCTATAATGTTTATAGAGATTTTTATGAAAATAAGAAAGCAATAAAAAGGAGGACATATCAAAGTACAGTTCTATGATAATAAAAAGCCTGTGCATATTGCCTTAAGCTATGATGAAAATAATTTTAAAAAGAAAAAGTTATTTATTTATATTTTCCTCCTTTTATTATTTATTTGTACCTGCCTTCTTTATTTTCATGTGTATGGATTTTGTTGCATGAATAACTCAAACCCCCTTACAGGAAAATGCAACAAAATGGGAAGATTTGTAGTTTTTGACCTTATGCAATTTTATGCAATTTATGTAGTGACTTTGCTATTGAGCCAAACTTGGGCTCATCTTCTCTCAAGACTGGAAAGCCCCTCCCTGCAAGATTTTACTCAAGAAAGGCTGGATATAATATTAATTCAAAGATTGTCAATACGTTTGAATCTTCACTTTCTGTTAAGGTGTTATACACACACACACACACACACAAACACATACAAATAACACATACAATCCAAAAAATATTATATATGTATTATTTTATTGATATGTTCAACAGTTGTTCATCTATTTGCAAAATAAGTTGTCACTGATCTCAGTTTGAAAAGGTAGTTTTTGTTTTTGAGTTATTATTCCCATTTTTGTTTGTTTCTTTAAATCAAAGAAAGGAAAGAAGATGGTATTTCCAAATTATCATTTCAATATTAGTCTGATATTTGTGGATTTTGTAAAAATAAAGTAACAAGAGGGATTGACATTTAGAAAGCTCAAAGAAAAGAGTTTCCTTAAATAGTCATTTTCTTTTCCTTGGAAAATTTTAAAACTTAAACTCGAAATTTGAAAAGTTAATGATCTTTTAACCCATCATGCCTCGTAATCCTTCATGTACTGCACAAAGGGAAAGTCATAGCTACACATTTTAGTTGCAAAAAAAATTACTATATCTTTGGAGTGGGTAGGATTTGGAAGATGTATCAGGAGTTATGAAAGTGCTGTACAGGGCTGGGGCTGTAGCTCGGGGCAGAGCACTTGCCTAGCACAGGTGAAGCACTGGGTTCGATCCTTAGCACCACATAAAAATAAATAAACAAAATAAAGGCACACTGTCCATCTACAACTACAAAATTATTTTAAAAAAAGAAAGTATTAAATACATTACATAATATTACTTCTAAAAATTGAAGCTTAGATTGAGAGAGAAATATAATGAGAGGCAAGAAAAACTGACAACATTAACATCTTGCTTCCATTTTTAAGAACAACTTTTTAATAAAAACAGAAAATTATATTATTTCATAATATTAAATGTGATATAATGAAGAAATTAAGGCTCTAAAATTTCACACATACTATTTTGAAACTACAAAAATATTTCCTTTTTAGAAAAAAGAAACTGGAAAAGATAATAAAAAATATACAGTGGATTCTGAATACTTTGGTACTTTAATAATATGATCTTTTAATTTTTCCTACATAGCAGTATTGGTATAAATTAAAATAGCATTGCAATCCCAAAGAACCAAAGGCTGAATGTTTTCTTTAATATGTGGATGCTAATTCACAATAAAGAAAGGGCTAGGGAAGAAGAGAAGTACTTTGGATTAGACAGAGGTAAGTGAAGGGATTGGAGGAAAATTGGGGGTAGGAATTATAGTAGAATGAGTCAGACATTATTATTCTATGTGCATATGTGACTACATAACCTGTGTAACTCTACATCATGTACAACCAGAAGAATGAGCAGTTACACTCCATTTAGGTATGATGTATCAAAATGCATTCTATTGTCATGTATAATTAATTATAACAAACCAAAATGGCATTGTATCACTGTAATTGTATAAATGAAACAAAATTATGTCATTCATCTCAATTTGGTGACTGAGGAAGCTATCCTCTTTATTGAACAGTTGTTTACTGAAGTGACAGGAAGAAAGAAAGGGTTAGGGTATTTTGACCAAATGGATATCTTCTCACACATACATTTGTGTCAGAATACAGAGTATATCCTTTCTGAAACATAAGTAGAAATTCAGTTGCATTACATATGCTAAATCTGAAGACTCAGAATTCTGGGGAGTAATGAAGAGGCAAATAAAGGTTTCAGAAACTTGGACAGAATTATACTCTTACCCACCATTTAAAGTAAAGGAAGATTGGAGGTGGATGCTCATCATGTCTAGAGGCTTAGAAGAGGAACAGGGTCAGCTAAGGATCTGAGCACCATGAACAGACCAACTACAAGATCCAGGCACTCTGCCTTAAAACTCCAGCTACAATTAATTATATGCTTTTGAGGGGATTTATATGGAAGTTGAAGATAACAGGGAAACTGTCTTATGGGCTAAAAGTGTGATTGCGTACAACCTCTTGTAGGAGCTTCAAGTTCACCACGATCTTCAAAAGGTAAAAGTGCCATGCATTTTCTATCTTAGTGAAGGATCCGTTGCGTTGCTTTTTGTTTTCTTCCTCATCTTCTTTTCTCATCTGTGGTCATCTAGAAAAACACTGGTAAAATAAGGAATCACCTAAACCTAAAGGATCTAGAGGAGAATGGTGGTAAGATAAGGGGAATGACAGAAGGCACACTGATCTGGGGAGTGTGTGAAGCTAAAGAAGTCACTGGATTCAGAAAAGAATGAGAGTAGTTAATTGTCAGAGTGAAAGATGATTGTTAGGCTGGGATTTGAGAGTGGTAGAGGGGAGAGAGAATGGAGCACAAGTCTGAGTTAGTTAACAGTGACTCTCCTGGAGAAGCCCAAACCCCATCATTCCCAGCCTACTGGAGCAGTGGTTTGTCCACAGGCTCAGTACTTGTGACAAATTTCTGAGCAGTGTTTTCTGGGGACAAATAAGATTGAGACAGAAGAAACATCTCTCTTCCTTTGCAATACCAGTCTTTTGACTGTTTTTATCTGCATGTGAAAGTCTCTAGCATGATGTCTGCTAGTTTTCAAATATATAACATCTCTCTGTGTGTGCACATAAAATTTGTTTTTCATGTTTTTCTTTTCTCCTCATCGATGAGATGTATCTGCTGTATCTGTTGGGATAGCCTATTTAAAAAAAAACATAATTATGACAGATTCTTCCTCCTATTACCTCTTGCATCTTTCCACTACTCCACTAAGGAAGCAGGTGCCTGCAAATATGTTATTGCAAGCCCAAATGGTATACAGTATGTGAATGACTTAGAAGCAAAAATTCATAAACAAGAAGAGTTTCTTCATGTCCAGAGGGTGTTTCCTTACCCTCCCTACTCAAGCTGTGTATCACCAGCCCCTAAAATCAGAGCCAAAGGATGACATTGAGCAAAGGGCACAGTGAAATTTCTGATCCCTATGAAAACTCTGGCATCATCATCAGCATCCTCATCTCAGTTTCACAGAAAGGTTCACAGGAAGGAGAATAAAAGGTGCTTCTCATTGTTAGACAGTTAATGGTTGCGGATAAAGAAGACAACTTCAGACTGGGCTTAGCAAATGATGCCTCAATTATACATGCTCCCATGTCTTGAGTTCCTGAATAAAGAAAATTTCAGCTCTCTTTTCTGTGGTTTCCTTTGATTTTGGAGACTGTGTGCACCATTAAATATAGATTTATCCTAGGAAGAAACATTTTAAAAATGTGTCAAGGTCATGTTGAAGCTAAATCTTATGGATTCCTCTACTGAATTAGTAATAGGAATTCCAGTGGGTCATACTAATAAACAGAGAATTTAAAGACAAGCTACAGATGGGGAAAGACCCTCGAATGCTTGGCAAAAGAAGTTAGAATATTCATGGAGATTATGGGTCCAAGGGAGTAAGGGAAACATGGCTATGATTTACAAATGGGAGTCTGAAGAGTTAAGATTTTCATATAAATCTGGATGTTATAAAGGATGTGGCATAGACATGTATCTCATGAATTGGTTGTGGAGCTCCCTGGCTCTCCAAACAGGGACACCTCTTTTCAGCAGGGACAAAATCAAGGCTATGGGGCTGGAGGTATCACTCTGGTTGCTCCCTAGCCAAATAGTGAATAACTGTCTACCAAAACAGGTAGGTTGAAAATTAGAATGCAAAGTAAATAAAAAGCAAAACTTTCTATTTATAACTGTGATACATAATATCTTATATGTATGCCTACATACATACATATAGAATCTCATTTACTTTTTCAGTCAATACTAGAAACAAAGAATTACCTATGTGAATTTAACTTAAGAATTGACTTTAAATATAAACAGGGTCAAACATGCTCTTTTCTTTATTTGCTCTCTGGCTTTTGGTTTAAGATATTTGCTCCAGAGGCACTTGGTATATGAGAAAACAATTAGAGAATGGGCAATACTTTAATAAGAAATTAGCAAGCAATGTCTGTGTACAAATGTCCAGGAATTAGTTTCTCTAAAAGAGAAGCAGGAACAACAACAACAACAAAAAAAAAAAAAAAAACAAAAAAAAAAAACGCTGAGGTGGTAAATGATCAATCAGGGCAGATAGGTTAACGAACCAAGCTGATAGAAGGGAAGGATGGGAGGCAGCAGTTGTAGAAGAGAGAAGGAACACAGAGACCCCTGGAAAAGAGGTGGGCCGGTTGTAGGCACAGTCCCTCATAACCAATTAAAGTGCCAGGCAAAATGTGTAGAGCTAAACAGAGTAGAACCCTTTTAATAATCTTGGTAGGAGAATGAAAAGAGGACACTTCTGTCCAAATGACATTCCTGTAGATGAGAAAACATAAGTGAAAGATGTTTCTCTTTCCCCAGAAATACAGGCATAGAAAATTAAGTGGTAGTGAATAAATAATGCTTAAGCCTAGGATACAAAGTTGTAGAGGAGCCCAAGAACTAACTATGCAGAACAGGAGATGTCCACCATTGAAGGACATTTTGTAAGTCTCTCCTCAGCTAGATATCTAAGCCTGTTTAGAGTTTGATTTTAGCCTGGACTAGAGTTCTGGCCGCTGATTTGAATGGACATCCTGGCCCACTCAAAAACTAGATCCCCATACGTAGAAAAAACGTGGAATCAGTGGCCTAATTATACTTACAGTTCCTCAAGAAAATAATTTCTGACAATATTTTGTTTAAGCATTTCCTAGGAGCTCAGAATTAATGCAGATTACTCGAAAATATCAACTGTGTCTTTGGATGGAGAGGTTGCTACTTGAAATAGTGACTTCCCATGTGAAACTCACACACACAATTCCTTTATCTTATGATTTTGTCCCTGTTCTGAAAAAGCATCATGACAGTTACTGATAGCGGCAGTGAAAGTACTAGACCATTGTCTCCTTCTGTCCTCAAGTGCTTTACTCATAGATTTGAGGCTATCTTAAGTTCCTCAGAAGGAAAATAATCTCTCAATTGATATTTATCTCTTTCAGGGCCTCTTTGAGGATTTCTGAGAAATTGGTCACGTGGAGGTCAGCCCGTTTGATACATGCTTTCTAATTGTTTATCTCCAAGGAATGGAGAACAAGAGGCTGGAATGTATCTGAGCCCAAGAGTATGAAAGGTAGTCCTGGTTTATAAACTCCTGAGCCCTCAGGCCCTCAGATGGAGCAAGGCCTTGAGGAACTCCTGTCTTTATTGTTCCATTGCATTAGTGCTCAGAGATGTGAAAGATTCCTGGGTATGAGAGGGCCCAGAAGGATCTTGCATTTGGAAATTTCAATTTATCTCTAGTTTCCTAGAATTAGGAAAAAAAGATTTATTTCCTTCCTTGGAAGAAGGCCATTATGAACCCACATGGAAAGAGGTCAGCCAAGCTGTCTCAGGGATTTAGGAAACAGGGCTAGAAATGGTAATCTGATTTTCCACCTTATATCCCAATCCAAAACAAGGTCATCCTATGTTAGCCTGACTGAGGCTATATCTTGAAGTCGTAGGGTTCAGAAGAGCAGAACATAAGCATAGTTTTCAGGACAAGAAAAGAAATAGCTTTGGAATCAGACACTTTGGAATACAAATCCAAATGCTTTTTATTTGCCATTTGTGGGATCTCACACAAATTCCTTGCTTCCTTGTACCTAGGAGTTTTCCTTTGTAAAATGGGGAATAATAGATATAAGTGATTATTGTAAAATTTATTACATTATATTCTTCTTTTGGCACAGTGTATTGCATATGTTACATTTCCAAAAATGGTAATTTTTGCTTTATTATAAGGCTTAATATACTGTTCTGAGTATCATTTCCAGAAATTGTTATTTTATCTTACAATTGTTTTCATAATGCAATTTGAGATTTGAGGTGGCAATCTGGGATTGTGAGACATCTGGAAACCCTGTCAGATGAAATTTGAGTGAAGAATCTGGTAATGATGAGGTAGTAGAGATTAAAGTCAGATAGATTTCCAAAAATGAGAAAGGATCTATGTAAATATAGAGTCCTGTCTTATAAAAAGATTGATAAAGGAGCAAAGGAGATAACAGAGGGTCAAATTTTAGTATTTATAAAGGATTTCAACAACATGTGTCATGTGAATAAATATTGCAGATGATGAGCTCCTTGTCAATAAACATCCACATATAACTGGATGAATTGAATATGTGTTTGAACTAATTTTTGAGTTTTTTTACTTTATGGTACAAATTACATACAGGATAAACTGACCATTAGACATAATTTCCAGAAATAATCTTTAAATATTTTAATGTCTTATTTTTAATGTTTTTATATTTTAATATCTTGTACATTTTTTTAGCCTGCTTTTAATTCATTGAATATAACTAGGACATATTCAAGGACTTCAATATCACTCATAAGAATAACTCTAATTCCTACACAGGATTTTATTATCTGGATGCATTTAATTGCTGAATGATTCATTAGTACCTTCTGTGTACAATTACCCTACTAGATAAACATCCTTATGGTTCCTGCTCATCAAGAACTTACATTCTATTGTGGAATTTTAAATATACAGTAAGTAAAAATATTTTAAATTATAAAATAATAAACATTTCAAACCAAAATGAGATAGCACAACACATCCTCTTGAGTGGCCAAAATGTAGAAAATACCAACAGTGGACAGGAATGTGAAAGAATTAAAGACTTCATGCTTTTGGTAAAAGAAAAGGGGAAAGTCACTTTGGAAAACATTTTGGTATTTTCCTAAAAGTTAAACATAAGCTTACCATGCATTTCCCATTCCTAAAAATCTTTACAAGAGAAATGAAAACACATGTCAACACCAAGACTTATATTAATGTTCATAATATTATCTACTATAGCCAAAAGAGAAAATAATCCATGTCATTAGATGAATAAAATGTAGTATAGGCATATAATAAAATGCTATTCAACAATAAAAGTGGTATAAAATCAATATGTGTTGCAATATAAGGAAAAAACCTAGATATAAAAATCACTTATGATTCTATGTACCTTAAATGTCCAGAAAAGACAAATTTATATATACATAAAATTGGTTTCCTGTGGCTACGGGTGTGAGCTGGGATTGATTGGAATTGGACTCAGTGGAATATGTCGGGGTGATAAAAATATTTTAAAACTGGTTTGTGATGAAGGTTATACAATTGTACATATTTATTGAAAATATTTCATTGTGCAATATAATAGGATTTTTTTGGACATCTGAATAATGTTGAAATTGATTTAAGAAAGAAACTATGTTTTGACAAATGCAATGAAGGAAATAAGCTATTGTGGGGAAAATCAAGGGGAGGGGCAGGAGATTTATAGATGGCTCTCAGAAAAGGCCTTCTTGCTAGGAAGGTGGCCTTGAAACTTCACTCCAACACCAAGAAAAATAAGAGATATCTTTGTATGGAACTGGGCAAACAGTACACAGTACTAGCATACCACAGGGCTTCTGGGATCCAGTCCTGCCCACATCTGTCAGGTTTCTGATCTGGGCAAGGTTCTAAGACATCCTGGGTCTCTGTAGAGGGAATAAGGAGAGGCATTTTCAGGCACAGGTGGGAAAAACATGTCAGCTTTTATTAATCAGTTGTGTATTGGCTTGTTTTTGGAATAATTATGGTGCTTTAATGTGCATTTTATAGTTGAAACTACACACATTGTCCTTATTCTTTTCTCAGGGATAAATTTGTAAAAGTGAGAATTCATAAGAAATCAACAATTTAAAGGTATTTGACATTTCTGAACAAATCAGGATATTCCTATTCTCATTACCTGAGTATATGAAAATGGGGATGAATTCACCACACCTTCCAGCAAAAAAAAAAAAAAATCTATTTGGATTTATGAGAGAAGGGCCTGCATTTGGTTCATATTTGTATGCCACAATGATCTTTGAGGATGCTTTTCATACTGTTAAGTATGTTTATGGAAGGAGTGACTGACCTTCCAGAGACAGAGTTGACTCCAAAACTTGGGAATTTCTTTGCTGACCTGAAATATACAGATAGTTTTGAGTAGCCTTCTCACAATCTCCTCCTTGAAGCTTTTATGCCTGAGATTGAAGGAAGAAGGTGAGACTGTCAGACAGACTGACAACCTGAGAGAGAGATTTTGAGACAGAAACTCACATGAGTATTTATATTGAAAGGGCATTAACTCCCCAAAGAGGAGTCTGAGATCCCCTGTGCCTTCTTTCTAAGTCAATAACAAATAGGAAGACATTTTATACCTTTGACATAGTTTAGTGATGAGAATGTGATAAAAGAAGATGAGTCAATTATTACTAGAATAATAAAACCATGAGTTAATACTGTGTGAGGGTTTCCAATGCATTAGGCATACCACTGGGAGAGAATATATACATGTTGATGTAGTTACTAGGTTTTGTGGTGTCCATGGAATCATGTTACCCAAAACATGTACTTTAGGCTAACTTGATGATATCGATGGTTTTGTAATACACAACCAAGATGCAGTAACCTATTGGTTGTCTGAGAGTAAGTTATGATGGAAAGGATGGGTGGGAGGCCAGCATACATCTGAGTAGAAAAAGGGCCACCAGTGACAAAGAAGTTATTAAAATGTGCTTTGGAGCACAAAAGACATGTTTCTTACCTTCATAATTAAGCTTGATCCCCCCCAGGAGTTGCAAGGGCTGAGCTCTTGCACTAATTCATTGTAGCACAGGTAATAACAGAGTGCAGTGTTTGTTGAGAAATTGAAAACTATAAAATGAACTAAAGATTGATCTTCTTTTTATTAGAATCATGTGCAGGCAATCCTAAACAGCATTAGTGATAAATATTCCTTTCCCCCAAATAAATACTTTGTTGGTTGAAGTTTAAATTGTTCTGATTACTGTTGAGTTTTAGTTTGAGTGATACAGGTCTAAACTTCAGAGTATTACATTCTCTTTGTATACATTTGTAATATATATATATATATATATATATATATATATATATATATATATATATATATACACACACACACACACACACACACATATATATATATTTTTTTTAAAAAAAATCTTTGTATTCTTCTTGGAGTTTAACTCAGAAAATTTGCAATTATACTGTTTTCCTGGGACAAATACTGTCCCAAGTATACAAACATGTTGATTCTGAGTGTACTTTATTGTGGAATTCACCTTCACTACTCTTCCTGCCTCCAACACCTCTAATACTAGTTTTGTGGAAAAAAAATCAGAATAAAGAAAAGCAGAATAGAGCTTAAATTGTTTCAGTTCTAGTGTTCCATGTGACCACACAAAGTTGGCATTTGTATTTCTGATTTAAGATAGTGAAGAGCAAAGCGGGATGTACAATATATTTGTTTGTTATAGGCAAATTATAGACCATTGTAACAGTGCCTGACTCCATTTTTGATGTTTAACTCCTGGCAGCTTTTAGACCCAAGCTCCTTTCTTTCCCTTGTGATACAGAAGTTTGGAAGAAAGTCACAACACTGCCTTCTTTGACTCCAACTGGATATTCAAATCATACAACTGAGCCCATGAAAAAGATTCTAACCAAGTTCTATTCCATCACCAAAATTCTCAGCCAGCATCCAGTCTCTGCTGTTATGACCTGTTATGACACATTCAGACCACCGTGGTAAGCTGCTCTGCTCTTCCAAAAAAAAAAAAAACACAATTATGTGAATAATGAACTGTTTCATTCTCTCTTGATGTGTATATGGCATCGTGTCTTTTTATTCAAACCAAAGTTTGGGTTAAGGTTAATCCTGTCTCTTCCAAACCGACATATATAATATTTTACTAATTTTAAATAATGTATTTTAAATGAAATACTTTACAGCCTTAAAAGTAATCTATAGAATAATGACTATTATCACAAAATTGTCAACAATATAAATATATCCTATAAAGAAGACAGAGTTAAAAATATTGACTGGGTGTCAAATATGCTAGATAAACCACTGGCATATTCAATATCAAGGCATATCAGGGGATGTACTGGCTGATCACAGTATGTATGTACAGTTTATGGTAACACATACATTAAGAACATCTCCCGGGCTGGGGATGTGGCTCAAGAGGTAGCATGCTCGCCTGGCATGCGTGCGGCCCGGGTTCGATCCTCAGCACCACATTCAGACGAAAGATGTTGTGTCCGCCGGTAACTAAAATAATAATAATAATAACTTAAAAAAAAGAACATCTCCCACGTTACCCCTATAAGTAACCTAAATATTAAGAACTAGCTCTGTTAAAGCCCAGTTCATAGACAACTCTGTCTACTCTTGGGGAATCATTGACAATCCTAAAGCTTACATTGGTAAATAATGTAATTTCCTCCCTGTTACTGTCTTAGTTAGTTTTGTGATGCTATAACAAACCTGAGTCTGGGTACTTTATAAAGACGTTTATTTGGCTCATGATTCTGGTGACTGGAAGGTTCAAACAGCATGGTGCAATTATCCTGGTTAGAGCCCCATGCCTGCCTCATAACTGAAATGACACTTGCTATGTGTAGAAGGGGCTCATGTGTAAATAAGGAAGCAAGAGAGCAGGGAGGGAGCAGCCTCACTCTTATAATAACCCACTCTTGCAAAATCTAATTCACTCTTACTGGACTCAACCCATTTTGCAAAACCAGCATTAATCAGTTACTGAGGGTGGAGCCCAGTGACCTAATTACCTTCCACTAAACCTACCTCTTAAAAAGCTCTACCACCTTAACATAGCCACACTTATGCCTAAGCCTGTAGAACATGAACCTTAAAAGACAAACCTTATCCAACCAAACTAATTATTTCTTGTAAAGCTCTTTATAATTCTAAACTGTTAATAACCATAATATGTCAGTTTCTCCACAAACATAACTTTGATTTCATTCCCTCTATGTGTAGCATAAATAATAATTTATATTAGTCATTTTAAACATTTGTAGATCTCTGATCAAAGCCATGAACAATATGGCACCAGTTATAATAATATTTAACACTTTATAGTATATATTATATTAGTGAATATATAATGGTCAATGTTTTATATGTACAAACTATGATTTTAATAAATATATACTGAAATAACATTTCTGTAACATCATATAGTATAAAATGTGCAAGTTTAGATTTCAGGTCTGACTTAAGACCTTGGGTCTTCATTCACCAGCTGGAAAGACTGGTGAATCAGAAAATCTTAGTCCATGCATTGGCTTCATGGTTCCTCACAAAAATACATATATTTTTACAATAATGTGAAACAAAAAACAAAATCGAGCTCAACAATTTTAAGTGTATAGTTCAGCATTATAAATTACACATATAGTATTATAAACTCTAAGGATATAATATTAAATAGCATTTCTCTAAAGCATTTTTATACATGACTGACACTGTAGCTGTTGAACAGCAGGGCTTCATCTCCCATAACCTGAGCCCCGGGCAACCACCTATCTACTTTCTGCTTCTCTGAGTTTGAATAATTTAGATAGCTCACTTAAATGGACTTGGGCAATATTTCTCCTGCTGTAATAAGCTAATTTCACTTAACATAATGTCCTTAAGTTATCTATGTTGAAGTATATGCTGTAATTCCTTTCTTGTTTAAGGTGAGTAATATTCCCTTGTATGATTTTTGCGGGGGAGGGGAAGGGGCAGGTACAGGGTATTGAACTCAGGGGCACTCAGGCACTGAACTACATCCCCAGCCCTATTTTGTATTTTATTTAGAGACAGGGTCTCACTGAGTTGCTGAGGGCCTTTCTTTTGCAGAGGCTGGCTTTGAACTCGTGATCTTCCTGCCTAAGTCTCCTGAACCATTGCATGTACCATCACGCTTGGCCCCTTATATGTTTATGCCACATTTTATTTCTCTATTCATCCATCCTTGGACTTTAAATTATCCCGACATGGTCATGGTGTGTCCTCTTTTTAAAATGATGTTGAAATTGGTTTATTAGCATTTATTGAGGATTTTGAATCTATATTTATTAGAATTATTGGCCTCAAGTTTCTTTTCTTGTAGTAAGAAAATGCTGACCACAAAAGTTGAGTTTGGAAATGTCCCCTCCTCTTCAATTTCTTGAAAGAGTTTGAGAAAAATTGAAATTAGTTTTTTAAATATTTGGTAGACTTTACCAGCACAACCATCTGTTCTTCAGCTTGCTGTGTTTTTGTTTTGTTTTGTTTTGAAGAGGAAAGAAGTTTCACATTACTGGTTAATTTTGCTTACTAGTTTCAAATCTTCTTGCATTTTTTATTTCTTCATAATTTAGTCCTAGCTATATGTTCGTTTTTAGGAATTTATGTAAGTTTTCTAGATTATCCAATTTGTTGCCATATTATTTTTCATATTAGTTTCAAATACTCCTTTGTATTTCTCTGGTATATAAATTCTAAGGTCTCCTATTTTATGTCTGATGTTATCCTTATGAGTCTTCTCTTTTTTTTTTCTTTTTTACTTTGGATAAAGTTTTATAAATTATATTTTTCAAAAAAGACTATGGTTTTGTTGATTTGTTTTTATACTTATTTCTGGTTTAATTTTCATTATTTAAATTTTCCATATCTTATCTTCTTCTAACTTTTGCTTGGTTTATTTCTCTTCTCTACTTCTTTCAGATGTAACACTAGGTTGAGATTTGAGATCTTTCTTCATTTTTAATATAATCACTTGATGCTCTTATAATAAACTTTTATCTTTATACTGCAATTACTTCATTCTGTAAGTTTTAGTATGTAGTACTTTAATTTTTATTTTTCTCACAATATTTTCTAACTTATCTTTTGATTTCTTCTTAGGCCCATGGATCATTCAAGATTGTGTTGTTTACATTCAACATATTTGTGAATTTTCCCATTTTCTTTTCAATTATTGATTTCTAGATTTATTTCATTGTGTTGAAAAGACAGAATGATTTTAATCTTCTTAAATTTACTAATATTTATTTAGTGAACTAATATGTGTTTTATCTGTGTGTGCTTGAGAAAAGTGTGTATTTTGATGTTGATGAATAAAATGTTTTATACATATAGTATATATAGTAATATACATATAGTTACACTATATATATATATATATATATATATATATATATATATATATATATTACATTTAGTCTATAGTGTTTTCCTCTATTTTCTCACTGATCTTTAAAAAATGTCCTATCCTTTATCAGAAGTGATATATTAAAATCTCCTACTATTATTGTTTTGCTGTTTATTTCTCCCTTCAGTTTTGTCATATTTCATGTAGTTTGGGGCTCTGTGATGAATATTATAATTATAATCACTATATATTTCTCGAAAGTGGAATCTTATCTTTATATAATGATACCAGTCTCTTTCAACCTACTGTTTGTAGGGACATACCTGCTTCAATCAGCATCAATAGAGAATGTGGGAACTTCATAAAACTTTTCTGTGGATATGCGTTTTTTAAACTTTTGTAAATAAATTCCCAATTAGAGAAATTTGTCTAATTTCTTCTTTTCGAGGAGCTCACAATATTTGGCTCTCTCTGTGTCTATTTGTGGTATTGATCCTTCTCTGGAGCCTATATATACCACCTTGTTCTGTTATTCTCAGCAGCCCCAGACTTCTCAAGTATGCCAAGTCTTGTGAATGTTCCTAATCATCAGAGTCAGGAAACAGCTCCTCAGCTAGCCCCCAGACCAATTCCTAATGCAGTCCCCCAAATAGCGGGAACCTTAAATCCATGCTGCACTCCCATCCATCAACCTTGGGAAAGGCTGCCAAGGCATCTTGACTCCCTCTGCTGCACTGCTAGTCCTCCAGCTCGGCAGCATGTGTTCTCTGAAGTCCCCAGAATATTCCACAGGCCATGAATTCCATGAGACTGGTGAGATAGCAATTGGTTTCATGGGTCACTTACTGAAACGCTGGAAATTTGGATGTATTCTCTAATTCATTCCCTTACCAAAGAGAAAGCAAGAGTTGGGAGGAGCTATCTCCTGATCAAAGGTGATATGCTGAGATGGGGAAAAGACTATGACAAGGGATTATTATAATTTTTAAACCATCAGCTATTTTTCAGTGACTTCCAACCTAGTATCATTTCTTGTCAGTATTTAGATTCAGACAAAATAGAAATCTGTCCCCCATTGGGATGTGTATTTCAGTTTTTTTCTCTCTCCCTCCCTAGGGAGAAATCAAAACCTGGGAGTTTCCTTACAATGACACCCTACTGTGCTGGAGCGGAGGAACTATAATGAGTTAATGCTACAAGTTTTCTACCAGATTTGATAGAGCTGTGTTTGTGCTTATCTGGGATACAGGAGACTCAACATGTTCCCCATCAAATAAATTGCATCTGGTTTTGCTGCTAAGACTAGGTCTCTGTACAATACAATGTACATAGATATTTATATTTGAGGGATTAGATTACTTGGAAGTACATAAGGACATATATTTATAAATGGTAAAAATGAGTTCCATCTTTATATATAGCACTGTTATAAACATAGATATAACACTATGTCATAACACAACTTGTGTGTGTGTGTGTGTGTGTGTGTGTATATGAATGTAGTTGAGGAAAGACATAACTGAGAAAAGGTCTTAAACCTCATATTGTTTTCAGAAACACTTTTTCAATGTTGAATGAATACTTCACAATTTATTGTACTCAAACCAAAGATAATGTCCTCCCTAAATAACATTCTGATGTGATAATAGGGAGATTTTACCTATATTCTCAACCTATAGAATATTGTTGTTTGTAAAATTCACTGAAAAGTAAGTTCATAAAACACATTTTAACATGGAGATAAGGGAGCCAACATCAATGTTTCCTTATGAGTGCGTCAGCCAAAGAGACACTGTGCCCCTCTGCACAAGGACTTCTTCAAATATGCCATCTTCTCAAAGGTCAAAGAAAAACCAGTTTGAAAAATCTTGATCTGATATATGCTTATAAAGAAAAAAAAGATGTCAGTCTGAAACAGCCACAGCAATAACTTAATTTACTTAAGAGAGAAAGATAAGTGACAGGTGGAGAAAATTACTGTCAAATCTTGGAGACCTTGAGATAAAAGTCAAAGTCTTTTTGATATAACCAAAGGTCAGATCCTTAGTACTTTTCAGAAGCCCTCATTGATGGTCTCTTTTCATTTCTTAGTGTCAAAATGAGTTTGGATAAATTTGGAATTTTACCTTAGATTTAGTGGAATCAAATACAATAAGGCAAAAAAAAAAGCCATATGAGACTGTAAACAGGCTAAAAATATGGATTATTTAAAGTGCTAAATACATTTATTTTTATTACCCAATTTCAAAGTTAGAAAATTTCTATAATATTTGAGTATATAATACAGGTTTGGACAATTTGAGGTAAAGTTATTAAGCCATATTCATTTATTCAAAACCATATATTGACAACTATGTGCTGTTGTCTATTGTCATGGGTTTTATATTTTAGTGGAATGCAATAATCATTCAGATAATCTCAAAGACACACTGTGATGCATAAAACGAGGAATAAATATAGAAAACTGTAGAGAGCAGAGTGGCAACAGATGTGTTACTGGTATCATGGAGAATGTTTATAGGAAGTGGACCTTGACAATGGAGGGTGATGCAGTTGGAATGAAGGCAAGATGGAAAAAGAATGTGTCCCACTCTTGACAAGCCCCAGGAAGGGTTTCAGTTTTCATCTGATGTGAAATCATGCTGGTTTATAAATACCAAATTGACATTTTAACTATGTTTTAATGGCATTTGTATGCAGAAAATTTTGAAGAGTAATGGGACTACTGTCTCCTTTGGAACTCAGGAACTTTATAAAGGAAAATAATGCTTCAATCAAAATGATGTCCTAATGTTTGCTAATTAATCTTGCTCTGAAAACAGTATTCTATTTTTTTAAGATGTCCAATTTTTGCCTACTAAATTCAAAACTACATAATGAAATAGTAAGGAAAAAATAATACTAAATGTGCAAACTCAATTTCATCACAGAAAATAAACACGAAAGGAAATAGGAGAGCAGAGCAGATCTTCAGAAGTGACAGTGCAGAGATATTCATTACCCAGAGAAAATAAGACATTTGAGAGCATTCATTTGTATCCATATGATCTGATATTCAAAATATTGTTTCTTTGGAATTTTCATATCATATACTATGATTGTATATAATTTGTCGATCCACGTCTACTTAAAAACTATTGCTAAAATACTAAACTTTTAGGAAGTGTTTTGATAGCAGAAAATTGGAGCAACTTAGGCTTAAACAAAATTAACCACATTCAATTCTATCTGTGCTTTGTATCTACTTCCCTGTTCTCTTATATAGACAGTAATATGTACATGCAGAAATGAACACCACGTTACAGAACCCAGAAAGCATCTCATCTATTTCCACCTTTTGCTTTTGTTTTATTTTTCCTATAAAGGTTCTGCTCTATTATCAGATTAACAGCCAGTCATGGGGATAGATGCCACAGACAAGACATAGTCTTTCAAATATCACATTTATAGTTACAAATTTATGCTTTCAAGATTATAAAATGGCTCTTGGTTATGTAGTTACAGTTTTAAAAATATGCGTTCCCATTTTTAATTTTATCTTTAAGGAAGGCTTTTGAGTGAAATTATAAGTAAAACTACCCAGGAAAAAATCTACCTTAATGCTTGAACAAAAAAAAATGTGTTCTTATGAAAGCAAGAAAATAATCTTAGCACCACATGCTAAACGATACTTATAACAACAACTGTATTATGCGATATGCTAAAGAATACCTATAATAACATTTTACTGGCCATCTGTCATGTGTCAAGCTTTGACTTATATGGTTTTACTTAATCTTTGTGATACAAAGTTCTTGTTTATCTACAAGGAATGGAGATCAGAGTTTTTTTTTATTATTATTTGTCAAAATAAACTTGTTACATAGCCTGGATCTTACCTAGGTTTTTCTACTTCTGTTTTGCCATTCATCAAACCCATAACATTCATTTTGATTCACATAATCCCTTTGGCTCTCTTTTTATTTTCTATCAAGCTTATGTTTTTAATTCTATTGCCTTCTCTTACTCTCCTATTCATCCTTCTCACTAATTTCATTTTCTTTCTTCATTATCTCTTCCATATGGGCATGGGAATGTCTCAACCAGCACTGGGAATGCTTTTCATTGTAAGTTACCAAACTGTTGCTTTAATACCTGTACACCTCTTACTAGCCTGAATCATAGAACTGCTTCAGCCATTAAATCAATATGTGACACTGAGGACTCACATAACCATTCTAACAAATATTTTCCTTGATTCTTAAAAAGAGTCAATTTAGACAATCTTTATTTTCCATTAAAGCATCAATAATCAATATCACAATATTGAAGAAATCATGCTTTTTTAATTGAACATATTTGAATTTGTGCAATTTCAACAAGCTGATTCATATCTTAACTTTGGTTTACCATGTAATTTTAACAGTTAATGTATTCTAAAATCTGTTTTATAGAACAATAGTCCTATTAAGTTTTCCTTTAAAATGAGGTATCAAAACCACATAACTTTAGATGCCTTTCTTCATATTAGGTTACTCTCCATAAACATTTGCATATTAAGTTATTATAGTCATTGCATCATAAAATAATTAGTATTTAATACAGCTTTTTAAATAATTTTTTTTTTTTTTTTTTTTTTACCACAGAGACATGTTCATTTTGACGAATTGTGCCCTAGACTTCTGTCTTGGCTCTGTACTGGCCCTGCCTTGCAAAAGCTCAGGGTTTACCAAATTCACACTACCACATGGGTTGTAGAAGTTGAGTGATGATGGCTTTTAAAAATATATACATGTCTATTTTATTCTTATGATTATACTTAATTTTCCATGCACTGATATGACTTATGTAGGTTCTATGTAACTTAAGAAATTATCATTTCTTAGATTACTATGCATTTGCATCATGTATACCTAGTTAATACTGAAATTTTAAATGGATGCTATACTTGATCTCCAAGTCACTTCCCCATTTATTTTACATGCCATAAAATGAAAGTCATAAAATTATGTAGTCTTTATGAGATATTATTCTGATTGTGTGTATTTCATGAAAGGGCATAAATAGTGTCATTTTTGAAATATGTATAATAAGTTGCTACATATGAAACATGAAAGACCATCAAAAAACAAGAGGAAATAACATTTATCATATATATTTGACTTCTGTAAATCATTGATATGAGAGTAAATCTGTCCTGGGAGCATTATCAGAATAATTATTATCTTTTTTTATATTTTTGTTCTGAATTAATAGGAAAACAAATGGCACAAAAATCAATAAACTAGACCAGCAATCTAGTGTTGATTGATTCAGAAACTGTTTACCTCTTTGCATAATTCTCCTAACTAGACAATTATTACCTAAATATATGCAAACTCAAATCCAAGATCCCACAGAGAAAATTATTGATTTTCATGAAAAAAAAGAATATGTGCAGCAGTGCATGACAATTAGATATACTTCTTCTAGGCAATTGATAGGGCACGGCCATTCTCTATAGGGAACTGTGCAATGCATTCAGGTAAATTCTATTAAATTTGTGACCAGTCTCCCATAAAAGATAATTATGTATGTCTGAAGATGAGGTGACCTGATTGCCCTATCAAACACGGCTGAAGAGCAAACCGCAGCTTTAATGGAGTTTGCTGTACAGAAAGATGAATAAAAGCAAGCAGGTGGGCTTTTATACATGCTTGAGAAAGGAATATAAGTAATCAAATCTGGGGTGAAAATTAAATTTGCCCAGTCTACAGAAATGCTGAAGGCAAGGAATGCTCAAAGACAATAATATTGTCAGGTAACTCATCTTCGGAAATAATAGTGAAAGAGAGGAATGCTTACTCTAAGGGAATAACAATAATTTCTCTTGATGGATTGAAATGGTTCTATAACTTCTCTCAGACCAGTATGTTTAATCCAATATAAATGTCCACACAAAGGTATGGATTAGAGAAACACTGTGGGTAGGAAAACTAAGATGCTACTAGAAATGATACCACTTCTTACTGTCATTATAAGAAGGAAATTTGTTAGTGTATTTTTTTTATTCCTGGCAAATGTTTTCTTGTTAATAACGTCCCACCCATTCATAAGAACAATATAGTCAATGGTTATTTTTATCTGGGAATCACTAATTTCTCAGCCCTCCTTCACATATTTTGATTTCATAAGTCTTCCTACCATTTTATGCATATCCTAGATATTACATATAAATATGATTACTTGATTAATTCAAATAATAACATTTTCTGATAGAAATATTTTAAAATCTATTATTCAATTACTCTTTATGACAATACAAAAAAGAGTGATCTTTCATTACCTTTTAAACTGAGTCAATGCGTTGTCTAATTTTCTGACCATATTAATAGCAATTTTATTTAACAGTCACTCAAAATTTTTCACTTCTTCTTTCCATATATTCATTTAAACACAAATGTTTTAACTATATATCCATGAATTACCATATGGTCTGGGCTTTTCGGTCAATCCACTCTTTGCCTTATAGGAGACATGGAAAAGTATATTTATTTCACAGTGAGGCAAATGTTATGACAAAGAAATGAACATGGAATGGTGGGGGCCAAATTGATGGATGCCTAAACCTGGCTGTGTATTCAGTGACAGTTATCAAAAGTTGTGTCTTGAAGGATGCTTAAGAAATAACTTGCAAGTCAATGCTTTTGGCCAGAACAAGAAGAGTAGAATGAATGGAAAAAAATAAAAGTTGGTAAACCTGATGCACTATGAATATGGCATGTTGAAATACTTGAAATAAAAATACTAGAAGCATTTTTCTTAGCTTAGGGTTTTTGGAATTTTCATTCTCACTGAAATTGCTACTAATACATGGTATCAGTCTGCCTATCTCACTCAGGTTTGTGTGGCCTACGTGTATTTCTTCTGCTACACCTTCTACTTACATCTATAATTCCATGGTTAAATACATATGGAACAGAGATCACAATGAAGATACTGGAGAGTCCGTGTCATTCATTCCAATCTATTGTGTTCAATGATTTCTGTCCAGAACATTTCTGGAGTAGATATTAGACTAAAGATTCAAGCTCTCATATCTATGATTCCAGTTCAATCATTTGACTGTGAAACATTGAGCAAGAGTATTCATTTTGGGATAATATAAATATGAATTAATGAATTAATGATTACCAATATTGCTTATTTATTTGCATTGTAGTCTTTTATGAAAACAAAGTAACACAATGAAATCTCATATATATAAAAGAGTCATACAGCTCTGGTCTAATCAGCACTGGGGGATCATGAGCTTTAGATATCATTCCTGTGTGGGATGCCTGCTCTGTATTGTGACCACTTTCCCAGGACCAGTAAATCTCAGATATCCACAGGTAGATACCTCCTTTGGCCAAATGCTTCCTAGAATGTCCCTTCACCTCTGGCTCAAAAGCTCAGCTATGTTCTAAATAACTTTATATTTTCTATCCCCATGAAGACTTCTCTGTAGACAAATGAACAGCAGATGCTGCCTAGGAAGGATATCAGATACCATGATTTCACTTTTGTTTTCTAATGAGGTTTAGTCACATGACTAAGGTGATAAAATTTTTAATACAGATTCTTCTCCACTTGAAAATGTCCACATGTTGAAGAAATCAACACTGAAAATACCTGGTAGAGGAATAATCAGGCCTTTACAGTAAAGTAAAGCACTTTCCTATTTTCTCACTGACTGCAATATTCTATGTCTACACCTATCATAAATGACATGAGTGAATTTTCTTGATTCCCTTCTACCTGAAGCATACTATTTCCAACTTTATTAATTATTATCAAAATTGTTATCAAAGTAAATGAAAATTCCTTATTTTTCACGTCTTTATTAATATTTTAAACCTCAAAATTTTAACATTAGTCAATTTTCTGTGCATGCAATATTTTTTCAATGCTTTTTAAATGTGCTTTCACATTTGAGTCATAAAAATGAACAGATTTTCTTTTTCCTTCTAACCACTTCAATTTTCTTCTTAGCTAATTGAGTATTCATATTCATGAACTAATTATTCAATACTTTATAGGTTTTTCTTCTTTAAATACATATATTTTGGATATTAAATTTTTGTTACTCATGGGCATTGTGACATTACATTTGTTTGTATTTGTGTTTATATTGTGTTTTAAGAAGGCAAGGTCGTGATTTTAATATGACTATATTATTCCCTTGTTTCTTAAAGGTTCTGGTTGCTTTTCTCATGTTGATATCAAATAGTCTATCATTCAATATCTGTTTATTGACATCGATTCCATCATATAACAAATTATTGAATAGTGTTAAGTCTATTGATGTTTTGTGCCTGAGTTCATTATCTAGTTGTCTATGTAAAAACAGTATTGTTCAGTGTTTATTCCTAAGGTTTTTTTTCAAATATTGATCTCCAATAATGAATTCTCCCATCTCTGTTGGCCCATGAAAAATCCAAAATCCATGAAAATATTTTATTTAATTTCACTGATCATGTATATTAATTTTTGAAAGAATTTCATTTAAGGTACTCTATGTTCTCATACATGGAAATGTGACATTTGCTTATTCAATAGACATCTACATGCTTTTACATTGCTTTAATAATGTTTTAAAAATTTCTCCAGAAATTGCATGGATATTACTCTTTTTTTACTTTATTGATATAAAATTGACACATATAGTATATATTAAAGGTGTATAATGCAAATTTTTGATATGTGTATTATAAAATAATTACCACAAAATCAAGCTAATTAATATATCCATCACCTCATACAATTACTTTTTTTGTACATGGAGGGGGGTATTTGAAATCTTTTCTTTTAGCCAATTTCAAGAATCCAGTATTATTAACTATAGTCATCATCTTGTAGATTAGGTATTCAGAATTTGTTAATCATACAGTTACAAATTTGTCCCTTCCCATTCCAATTCCCATCCTTGGTGAATACCCACTACTCTTTTTTTCATATTTAAATTTGACTTTTTTGGATTTCAGGTATAAGTGAGATCATGAAACACTTGTTTTTCTGTGTTTAGTTTATTTCACTGTGTGAAATAAAATGTTCTCCAATTACATTCATGCTGTTACAACATGATTTCCTTCTTGTTAAAGATTGTATAATTCAGAGAGAGAGAGAGAGAGAGAGAGAGAGAGAGAGAGAGCGCACAAGCAGACTTTTAGTGTGTTTCTTTATTCATTCATCCATCAACAGATATTTAAAATGTTTCCATCCCTTGGCTATCATGAGTAACACTGCAAGGAATGTAGGGGTGTGTTTTCTTTAGATGTATACCCTGAGGCATGATTGCTGTACATATAATACCTCTTTTTTTTTTTTTTTGAGAAACCTCTATGCTGTCTTCCATAAAGGAAATATTTTACACCATCACGGAGTTCACAAGGGTTGCCTTTTATCACATCTTCACTAACATTATCTTTTGATTCCTTTCACTGGTTCTTCTTAGTTATACATGACAATACCATTCATTTTGCCATAATTATAAAGCATGGGATACAATTTGTCCTAATTCATTTCCCAGTGTTTCCCCTTTGAAACCTCCCCATTCCCTTCTCTCTGTTCTACTGATTTTTCTGCTATTTACTTACAGTTTTATTCTTCTTTAATGGATGTACATGATAGTGAGATTCACCATGGTATGATTCATATATGCACATTTGACTTTTTGGTAACAGACATCTGAAAGGTGGTTTTAATTTGCATTTCCCTGGTGACTGTTGATACTGAGTATTGTTTAATATCCCTTGACTCTTGGTATGTCTTCTTCAGAGAAAAGATTATCCAGGTCCTTTGAAATTTTTAAATTGGGTTGTTTTAATTTTTATTTGTTTTGATATTGAGTAGTATGAGTTTCTTATTTATTCTGATTAGTTACTCCTTAGATACAAGTTGTGCAAATATTTTCTATTTTTTAAAATATTTTTTTAGTTGTTAATGGCTCTTTTATTTTATTTATTTATATGTGGTACTGAGAATCAAATCCAGGACCTCATACATGCCAGACATATGCTGTACCACTGAGCCACGACTCCAGCCCAATATATTCTTCCATTATGTATATTGCCTTCTTATTGTGTTAATTGTTTCCTTTGCTGTGCAAAATCTTTTATTTTGATGTAATTCCATTTTTTATGTTTGCTTTTTTTTGCCTCTAATTCTAGTGTCATATAAAAAAAAATATTTGTTTAGAGCAATTTCATGAAAATTTTCTTTTAGAAGTTTTATGGCTCCAGATCTTCTGTTTAAATGTTTCATATATTTAGATTTGATTTTTGTATGTGTGTGTAATATAAGGAACCAGTTTTATTCATTTTTTGCATGAGGATATTCATTTTCACAGTGTTATTTATTGAGGAGACTATCCTTTCCATATTGTTCAGTCTTAGCATTCTTGTCAATGATCATTCCATCATGTATGTATGGGTTCCTTTCTGGGCTTTCTATTCTGTTTCATTGGTCTATATGTCTATTTTTATACCAGTATTATATTGTTTTAATTACTATAGCTTTGTAAGAGAACTTAAAATCAGGAAATGTAATTCCTCCAGCTTCTTTCTTACTCAAGATTGCTTTAACTGAGTTGCCATATCTCTTCCGCATTGTACCATAGTTTGCACTAAGCTGCCTGGCTTTCAGTGTATGTTCCTTGGCAAACACCGACAGTGCCTGAGTATGCATCGTTTGACTGTATGCATCTCAGGATTTGGCCAACTTCTCAAGTGAACTTGACAAACAAGTTAATGATGTTTACTTGCTATGCATTCCCCAGTTTGTTGATTTTTCCTGCTCAAGTTCAGGGGCTGTAGCAACTTTGAACTATAGTCTATATTTTTCTACCATTTGAAATATCTTTTCTTTCATGAGCTCTGTTTCTTTGCATTATTGCCAGAACAAGTCACCGGGGAGAAAGTCTGGGTGAATCTGGGATTCACCTTGTGTTTTCCTTTTTCCCAAAGGATCACTGGCCTCTGGTGGTTACTTTTCAATGCCTAAAAAAAAGTGTTGTATCAATTATATTTCTAATAGAATCAGTTTTATCTTATACATTTTCAAGTGTACACAAGGCAGCATTTTTATTTTGTGCCACTTTTTATTCCCATTTTTTCCTTGAATTAACTTTAATATGATATTTGTATCAATCAATGTTTATAGTTGTTTTGGTTAATATTTGCATGATTTTTTTTCTTACCTTCTTTTTATTCTCAGCAGTTCTTGATGATTTTGTTTGATGTGTTCCTTATAATACGGTGAAATCTTTCATATTTTTAACAATTATATTTAATTCATAAATATATATACGATGATTTTTGCTTCATTTCTACTACTTACATTGTTAAATGTATGTGTGTGTATATTTGTGCATGTCTATTTATCATATACCCTGTGGATTGATCCTAGGGCCTCTGTACATATCACGCTTTTCAAGTACTAAATTTTCTTATATAAATTGTTATAATATTCACATATAAACTAGACATATGCTTCCATATACTTTAAGTCACCTCTAGATCACTTATAATACCCAATATTATCTAAATGCTATGTAAATAATTGTTACATTGTTTAAGTACTAAGGACAAGAAAAAAAAGTCCATACATATTCAGAACAAAAATTTTTAAACGTTTTTCATCCAAGGTTGTTTGAATCTGTGTATGTAGAACCCATAGATATAGAAGGCAATGTGTATATATACTGTACTTAAGAAATTATTTTATTTAAAGGTGTATTACAATATGCATTTAACTTAATATTTTATGTAATAAGTTAAATATGTTCGTTTATGTAACATTACCTCTATCTTCAATAATATTTGATTTAGAGGAATCATAAGAAAAATAAAACTGAAAGACTGAAGAAATTCTTGCTTCATATATAAAATATAATATAGTTCTAAAACATCTCTTAAACATTTCCTAAAACAAAATTATAAAAATATAATTTAGCAATTTTGTGTTGAAAGAATTCTCTTTGGGGCAATTAGGATGCTATCATAAGCAAGCTGTAGAATAAACAGGCAATTGGAATCACTTTGGAAATTTACTCTACAATTATACAAAAGAAATTTCAACCAGCCCATGTACACTTCCTCTCTAAATGTATAATTTAATAATTTTATAAATTATACCATGTCACCGTAAAACAACTGAAATGCATTATATGAATATTATGAATGAACAAAATTTGAAATGGAATAACAATTAAGGAGTAGACATAAATTCCCTTTGAGATATACTCAGATGGTGTAATGTTTTCTTTTCATATTTATTGGCTGCATTTATATTTTCTGATTAAATTTTTCTGTTATAAAAATGGTGTCAGATATTGCTATAAAAATATATGAAAAAAGGAAGCTTTAACTAATTGTGATTTTAGTGAAAGAAGCATTTTTTTGCATAATAAAACTGAACTAGCATATGCACCCATATATACATATTTTATCTAGAAAAGGGATAATGTGCACAGTACCATCAGAGATTTCTAAAATTTTCTTTTGTAGACTCTAAATAGTAACTTTATTTTTTAAATGCTTTTGAAATTATTCATTTGAATTATTTGTTCTGCATTTTTATCTGGAGCTGGAGAAAATGGGATCAGAATCACCATTAAGAAAAGATGTATAAAGAAAAGTTAATATTAAGAAAAGTTAACATTAACTAAGAATCTTTGGAGAAAGCATAAATGTAAAGATATAAAGGGATAATTTGTAAACAATGGGTCTGAGTTCTATCCACCTTGTCTGTTGTCTAATCATTTCTTCTACAATTTTCTGGTTGTTTTTATTGCCATGGGCATAATCAGGAGCCTGTGAATACTAAAGCTGAGACAAGATTTTAATATGGTATCAGATACTGGTCATGTTGTAAAGGTGACCCAGTAGGAATGTGTGTATCCACATAAATTATAATGCTCAAAAAAGCATATTACTTTTGATTTGCTCTGACTTTGTCTAAAGTATATGAGTGTATGTAGCAGTTTTTAGATTCTGGTTAAATGAAAATCAGTTTTCTATTTATTAGGAAGTATATATATATATACTCCCAGCATGATAGATGTTAGTGAGGTCTGATTAATAATGTTTGGGAGTCAAAAGAATCACTTGAGTGGAAAGGGCATATTACATATGAAAAGGGGATCAATAACATGGGCAACAATATAATGAGACTCGGGAGAATAACTGTGTGATTAGGAAATCATGTTCTGAATAATTTGTCATAAATAGATATTTTCCAATAACATGTTTGAAGAAAAGTTTTAATGAGAAAAAAAAATCTGTTTGGGAAGGCCAGGGTCAATACATGGTGGTTCAGAATGATGAGCTGGACAATGGTACCTGGAGTTACTTGGAGCAATAGCGATACTTATTCTGGTTCTAAAGATGTCCATGGGCAGTAGACATAAAATAATCAAGTGCATAGAAAAGTAGCTCCAGATCTAGTTGGGAAATGTTGGCAAGAAAATAACACCAATATTAGATGAGGCATTGATTAATTGTCTATTTCTGCATAACAAATTAACCCCCCAAAATCTAGCTATAGTAAACAATAAACTTACATTTTGTGTAATTCAAAAGTGAAAGTGTACATGAGTGTATATATGTATTGTTTCCATGCTAATTTTACAGGAGGTTCAGTTTCTTGTTGGATGATGACAGGAAGCTTCAGATCCTTGCCACTTTGGTCCATCTATAGTTTGTTGAATCTTCTTTATGGCACAGTAGCTGGTTTCCCCTAGAGCAAGAGAGCCAAAAGAAACAGAGTTGAAAGCTATAATATCTCTGGTGATACAGTCTCGGAAACAAGAATTTGCCATTTCTATTCATTAGAAACAAATGAATAAACAATTCTATTGCTTAGTCAGTAAATCTGAATGCTATGAAAGTACTATGAGTCAAATACTGTTCTAAGCATATTACCTTGTAGTGACTCATTAAATCTTCACAACAATTCTATTATTACATGATAAAATTACTCTCATTTTATATAAGGAGAGATTACCCTATGAGAATATGTTATATGTACAAAGTCATGCAACAACATCATTACTGTAGGCAATCTGTCACTGCAATTTACATTAACTAATAAGCACTACTCAAAGACAGTATGACCAAATTTACCTTCCAAGGAAAGAAAACAATTAAAAATGTCTATGCACATGGATTATCCAGCAAAGTTGGACCTGAGATGCAGCTTCATGTGCCCATACTTACAGATGATATTATGGTTATGGAGTCTAGAAAATCCAAAACATCCCATATTTGAATCAATAAAAATGGGTCTTTTTCTATATTTGAACAAATTTTCATCTGTTGACAGTGAGACAGATCTGAATCTATTTCTGATTTCAAGATTTTAGGACTTAACAGATGAGTTAAAAATGTCACAGATTATCAGTCATTCTCAAATTTGCCTATATAGTAGGGAACCATCCCAGTCATTCAAGAAGACGGGACAAATTTTCTTCTCATTTGTAAGTGAAAGAGTATATAAGTCAAGGTCTTCAGGATATGGAGAAATCTGAAAACATTATTTCTACATAATAGGTAGCTGAACTTCAATGAATACAAATCTCTCATGAGAATATGAACTTCAGAAATTTCTTTGTTTGTGGTTTGACTGTCAGCTCAGATTTGTTAAGCATTCTTCTTTGATGAAATGCTTTTCACTGAGAATTTTCCTGTTCATTCAAACAAACCCTTCTGGTTGTAGAATCAAAATGAACCTCTATTATGAAAATGAAGTGTCATAATTTTTAATCAGTATGGATCACCTCTAGGGTGGATCTAATGAAAGCCATGAAAGAGACAGAAAAGATAACAAAAAAGCAATCGTTAAAATCCAGATTATATTCTAAGGGCTGCAGTTTAAACTTTGAATAGTCACTAGCAACCTTTTTGAAACTTGTCATTCTGTATTCTAAAGGCATTTGCCTTTGTGAAAGAAGTCAATTTTGCAGCCTTAGCAGTTGTGATAATGGCATATCAGAAACAAAATAGCTTTGCTTATTAATCCTCATTAGGCTCTCCATAATTCATCAAATGCAACAATAGAAATAATAGTATTAATAAAACATTATTATTAGCAATTCAATAGGTTGAAGGTTAATAGGGAGTGTATTTTACTCTCACAAAATAAAGAAAAATATTTTATTTTTATATAAAAGAACATAGGACAGTGAGATTGGTAGTAGAAGCCTGGACTTTAGAGGCAAATTGATAGGATACAATCTCAGCACCACAGCTTTACAATTTTGAAATAATACTCAAATAATCAACCTGATTTTAATAAACTATCTTACAGTGTCTTCTTCACAGAGTTGTAAGAAAATTGTGACGTGATTACAAAGACTGGCTCACGCAAGGAAAATATGTGAGAAAAATAGTAATTATTAATTCCATTGTCACAGATCAGATGACTTTAAGGAAAAGAATCACATTTGCTATCAAATATTATTTAAAATATTAAAAATAAAAATGTTTTATGTTAAACACATAGCCTTCATATAGGAAGAATTAACTTGTGCAGTTAGATATGTTAACACATGGTAGATTTTTAAAATAAAATTTATAGAATTTAAAAATTCAGAGAATTTATATTATATTATTAGTTATTATTTTTTCTTCATCTATGTATTCACACATAAAAATTTCCAATGACATAAATCAAATCTGTCATGATTTATGTGGTTTTCAACTTTAGTGTTTATGTGAAACTGAAGAATTGCATTATAACATAAAATTCTTCTTGCATACATATTCTATAAGGTTTACATAATATCTTATTTTACATAAGCAGCATATATTTAACATGTAAAATTTTACAATGCAAATGTTTTTAAGGAGTGTTGGGACATAGCAAGGACTCAAGAATTAGCAAGTTTATGTAGCAAATCTTAAATGAATGTCTAGAAAAGAACCAACTATGGCAATTAGCACATGGAACTGAAAAAAGCAAATTGGGGAAAAGAAAGAAATGTAAGTTTTATGAGAGTTACAAGACAAATATACTTAAAAGATCTATGACTCCTGAATGTTTAAAACCAGGAAAACATGCCACATTGTAGCTCAGTATTTCATATTAATATCAGTAATTAAAACCTGTCTGAAATATTAGCAAAAACAATACAACAATATTGTTAAATAATAAATTACAACAACCAAGTAAAATTTATACCTAGAATTCAAGAACTGTATTTACACTATTCAAAATGCGAATTTTATTTGAGACGTACAGTTAGCCTATTTGTCAGCAAGTTCTCCAATAAAAGAGTAAACACTAACAAAACTTCTAGTACCTTTTTTTAATCACTTATTTTTTTCCAAAATATGACACCTCAAAATAAAAAATATCCTTAAAATATGAACAAGACAACCTTTATATTTATTATAAAATTCATCATGTAAGAACATCTTCCCACTCTTACTCTCCAATATTTGTAATTTCTTCTTTTTTACTATCTGTGGCAGAACCAAATTCACCACTCTTATGCATGGTATGGGGTCCATCTGATTTGAACATAAGGCATTTTAATTAGGGAGCATTGACACAGCTAATATATGAATATTATATAACAAACTGTAGCCAAAATAAGGGAACAAACTTTGCCAAAAGAATCATATACAAGTTTATATAGATTTAGGCTATCATAAAACTTTCTTTGGCCTTAAGTTTTCCTCTGTACAGTGAATGATGTGCTTTGTCATTTGTAAAAATTGCCAATGTAATGTATCATAAAATTGCACAAATAGGATCCAACTGAAATTAAGCGGATTAAGAAATTAGGATTTAATTTCCACAATGAATAGATAAATGGATAGAAAAATAGATAGACCTAGGCACAACATAAATATGAAAAATGAATGTGCAAAAATAGCTACTTCCAGAAAGCAAAGTAATATCAAACTTTAGAAAAACTAGATATATTTTGTAGTTTTTGAGCAAAGTTGAATTTGCTGTAAAATTCTAGCAAATATTTTTGGCTTAGCTGGTTTAAAAAAAAAAAAAGTGTAGAGTGCTATGTTTCCAGAAAACTGAAAATCATTTTTACAAACAGCTTTTAAAGAATAGAGAGATAAACATCTTGCACTTTCTTTTGAGAAGTTGTCTTCATGATTTTGGAGACAATTGTCTCAAATCACATGTAACTTACCTGCTTATCTCTGGACTGTCTTTGAAGTTCTTATCATAAAGTTACTGTTTTGACAAGTCTCCTCATATTCTCAGATTAAATTAGGTCCTCCATAAATACATTATGCTTATTTTTTTTATCTGTTCATTCGTTTGCCTGTGTGTATCATGATGTGTATTTTATGCATCCTGTTTTCCATTACTTACTCCATTTGAATTAGAGCCAATATTCCCATTGGATTGTAAATGAGAGGGCAGTATCTCACCTCTCTCACATCTGTCCTCCCTTATCTTTTATGTGCAGCATCATACTCATACACAATAGGTGATCTGTAATACACCCATGACTCATACATAAATTAAGTAACTGCTTTTCTCCATTATCAATGATGTTGAACATAATTTTATGTGCTTATATTTCCCCTGCAAATGTTCTTTAGTACAATTTCTGTTCACATAATTTGACCAATTCTGCTGCCCTATTCATGTTCTTTTCATTGGGTTTTGAGAATTCCTCATTATTATGGATACCAGTATCTTATCAGTATGTGATCTGCAGCAAATATTTCCTCTCATTCTAGGGCTTATCTTTTCTTCTGATATTATTTTATAAAGAAGAGGTTTCTAAATATAAGAAATCCATGTGTCTTTTTTCTTGTTTTATACAGAGTCTTTTGGTGCCCTATGTATTTTGGCTTAACCGTAATGTAAATGTTTCATCACGTGTTTTTTTTTTTATTTATGCTTTGTAATTGCAAGGTTATGTTTAGTCTTATCTTTTATTTTAGTTAGTTTTTCTGTGTTATGAGGTATTAATTCTGATGTAGCTCATTGTGTTAGCACCAATTGTTTATATATCTTTCTCCATTTTTTTTCCACCAGAATGCCTTTTCTTTTGGTATGTAGAAAATCAATAGGCATAATATATCTGTGGCTTTATTTCTCTATTTCCAAACTATGTTACATGATGTATGATTCATCATTGCCAATATAATTAGCATTATAGGTCTTAAATGAAGGTAGAGAATATTTCTTCTTCAATCTTGTGTTGGCTATACTGGGTCTTTTGTCCATCCATATAAATTTTAGAGTAAGTTTGTTAATATTCACAATATTACTTGCTGGGATTTTGATTTGGGATTATATCAAATCTATATAAAGTTAGAAAGAATTGACATGGAAAATTAAGAGTCCTTCTATACACATAAACAAATTCTCTCTCCATTGGTTTAAGATCTTCTTTCATTTCTTGGAGTTTTATAGTTGCCCACAAGTAGATTTTCAATGTATTTTGTTTTATCTATACCAATGTATTTCATTTTTAGTGTTAATGTCAATAGTATTGTATTTTTAATTTTAATACCAATTTTTTCATTACTGATACATGAGAAAGCACTTCTGTATGTTAGTATTATATACTCTGCAACTTTGCTATTATTGCTTATTAGTTCTAAGAGTTTTTTGTTGATTTCTTTGGAAAGTTCTACACAGACAACCATGAAGTCTGTAAACAAAGACAGCTTCACTTATTTGTCTAATCTACATACCAATAATTATTTTTATTATTCCTATATCTAAGACTTCTAATACAATGTTGAGTAGGAATGGTGAAGCACATGCTGGTCCTTACCTTTACCTTGATCCTGGTGTCTAGTTTCTCATCAAGTATGACAGTAGTTATAACTATTTCATATATGTCCTTCCTCAATGCTGAAGAACTTCGTTTCTATTCTTAGTTTCCTGGAAGATTTATGGTGAATCTTTACCCAAAGCCCTTTCTGCATTAATTGATAGGATCACATGATTTTTCTTCCTTAGCTTGCTGATGTGATAGATTACATTGTTTGACTTTCAAATGTTGAAACAGCCTTTACACACACTTAATACAAGTTCCATGTGGTAATGGTTTTTACATTTTTAGACATTGTTAGATTCTCTTTACTATAATTTTGTTGAAGATTTTACATCTACATTCTTGAGGGACATTGAGGTATCATTTTTTTCTTTCCTGTAATTTTCTCTGATTTTGTTATCAAGTTAACACTGGTTTATAGAATGAGTTAGGAAGTATTCCTTCGCCTTGATATTCTAGAAGATATTTTAGAGAACTGGAATTAGTTCTTCCATAAAGGCTTTTTAGAATTTACCACCAATGAGTTAATCTGCTTGGTGTTTATAATTTTTTAAATATTACTAATTATTGATTCAATTTCTTTAATAAATATAGGCCTGGGCAGCTTATCTGTTTAGACTTAACTGAGTTTTTTGACAGATACCTTTAAATGGATTACTCTGTTTCACTAAGTTCAACTGGTTTGTGATCATAGAGTTGTTTATAATTATCTAATTATCCTCCATTATCTTCAGAATTAGTAGAGATGGCTTCTCTTTCATTTCTGGTACTAGTAATTTGGGTCTTTTTTTCTTTCTTATATTTATAAGTTTCTATTGATTTATCTTTTCTACTCATTCTTGGTGGCACTTTTTTTTTAACTTTTCTGGTTATATTGTATTTTATTTATTTCATTATCTTTCTGGTTATATTGTATTTTATTTATTTCAAACAGCAGCAACTGTGATTTTGGATATTATTAAGTTCCTATAAATATTCTTCAGGATTATCCTGTGACAGTTTGATGTTTTGGGGTCTTGATTTTAAACTTAGCTAAGTAGATCTAGCACAGCCTTTAGTCTGGATGTTAATTCCTGCCTCTCCTCCCCGCCCCCACTACTGAGTATTCCTCTGGATGTCCTGTGAATTTTGAGGATCACCCTCTGGTTTATGGGCATAGGCACTGATACCATTTTTTTCCTAATCTTTTTAGATCCTTGTTTCCTGGACTTTTATAGTTTCTTTACACTGTTCATGTGGTGATTAGTATTTGGCTGAGTAAAGAGGGAGAAACTTCCTTAGTTATCTAGAGTTGCTTCTACCCTACTGCCCTGCACACTGTAGGTACCAGGATTCTCAGGCCCTGGGCATCTTCTCAGTCCACAGCTTCTGCCTGGCTTTCCCCTGGTTCCTCCTCCTGTGTCTTGTCCTGAAATCTTTCCTTAGGGAATATTCTGTGGCAATCATAGCTATTACCTTATTTTCCCCATATTTGGGATCAGCCTAATATCCAGTGTCTTGAGAACTTTTGTTCCATAAATGTGTCCTTTTTTTTTTTTTTTTTTTTTTTTTTAGCTGTTTGAGATGGGAAGGCAAACCTGAACTCTTTTATTCTTTCTTGGCAGAGAGCAGATGCAGTAATAGGGATCTGTTTCTATATTCCCTTGCTTAAGAGTGGTGGAAAAAATTGAAACTCATTTAGCCCATTAGAATAATTAATTGATTTGTGATACACGGAAAGAAGTTGAACACAGCTCCAAATAAGCACAGTGCCTTGGTGACATTTGAATTTGAAACAATTTTCTCGTTTTCCTTCAATTTCTACTTAAATCCATGTTTTACTCTCATTCTCAGGCTCATGTTTGGTTTTCTGAACACAGTTTATCTTAACAGAGAAGTTTACCGCTGTTGTCACAGATTTTCTGATGTTACTTGTTATTTTTGATATTTCCTATGTGCATTTCACAGCCTGTAATTTCATCATCCCTTTTAATTTCTGTCATCCATGTATATAGATCTTATCTTTCTTTTATTATCTCCTGAGACCAACAAAAGTATGAATAACATATGTGAACCAAGACAAAATAGAAATTCTCTAGAAGTACTCTGGAAAATTCTTGATAACTAAGGTTAATGTAGATACAGGGAATAAAGATTTGTTGAAAATTCAAATAAACTTGCAACGACAGTATCAAAGGCGGATGGTAACTTCCATCAGTGTCACGTTGAAATCATTTATATTTTTCTTCTTCATCTGATAGGGATAGAGAGTTGACCAACAAATGAGTCAATCACTATATCACAGAGGAGAGTTTTTGATGGATCAAAAGTGAGGATTATCATTTTTTTAAAGTGAGTCATTTAATATATCCTTGACTACATTTCATTTTATTTTATGAATGGAATTCAACCCCTAAAAAATACTTTTCAGAATTTTTTATAAGACTATTTAGTCTTACTTATAAAAAGAAAATTTAAAAAGCAATATATTGTATACTTCCACTACTATTATTTTTTGAATTAATTTTCTATATAATAGTCCAGATAATGGGTTCCTCATGTATGGTGGAGGACAGAAGGACAAAACACAACAAAATATATTTAATACATTCATTTTGAAATGTATTTTTATGTCATGTAAAGAAAGAAATTCAGTTGGCAAGAAATATTTCTAGTAAGTTCTTATGGGCAAGTTGACCTTATGATAAAATTAATTACTCCATTAATTTATTCACACATGGTACAATCTTTGTAGACATCATAAATGCCAGGTCAAGGACTAGGTTTTTGAATTGCAAGTTTTTATTACAAAAGTTTCAAGTTTCTTGGATTTTGGCAATTTTTAGGCAATAGTGTGCCTTTAAATAAATACAGTCAATGATTCGTGACTAACGAGAAAATGGGGAGAGAAAACAGGTGTCATTGGCACATCTGAAATTTTCTTAGAAAATATATTTGGGCTTGTTTCATGAGGATTGGAGGGGATCATAAAGTAGAGGTGGGATGGGAGCTTAGGAATTGTAGGTAATCACATAAAAAGGGAAAGAGGATGATAATTATATATTATTATAATCAATTTTATTGATGCTGAATTTACATTCATGGTATGCATTGATGGATGAGGTTAACAGGTTGGGGCCACATAGAGGCAGCCTATTTATGTAACACTTACATATTTATATATAAGCATTGAACCAACTGAGGACTAGAGCAAGAATAAATGAGAGAGATAAATTATAGGACATTATTTTTTTAAAAATTAAATATATAATATTACTTAATGGAATAATTATTTTTTGATTTCCAGAGTAAAAATGTTTTTAAATGTTGATCTCCTTCACGTTAAACATTAATGACTCATTAACTCTATTTCTTTATATCTCTTATCAAATTAATAAAAATAAAAATGAAAATATAAGTAAAGGAAATTATGAACATCATAATATTTTAGAATTAAAATCATATAATTTCAATGTTGAATATTGCTGCAATTACCTCTCAAGTTACCTCTCAAGTTACACAGATTCATCTGTAGATAATTTAAGGGATAAGAAGAATTATGTTTTTACTTAAGTAATCATTTTCTTATTGTCCTTTTAGTGGCACCCATTGAGTTTGGTTAAACTTTTATCCAACTGCAGTTCCAAAATGTATATACTCTAATTGTGAAAGGCCACCTTTAATATGACCTTTTTCTTGTTATGGAAAGTGAACAGTTACAGGGGCAGGGTCTTAGTTACTACTGGCTGACTACCTTTACAAATTGAATTCTGATTATGAAAGTAAATTGTGGGCCTGGGTTTTGTGGCTCAGTGGTAGAGCACTAGCCTACCACAGGTGAGGCACTGGGTTTGACTCTCAGCACCACATAAAGATAAATAAGTAACAGTATTGTGTCCATCTACAACTAGAAAATATTTTTTAAAAAGTAAATTGTGACTCTTACTGTTTGAAAACCTCTGAATTTCAGTAGACCAGATGCTGGTGCCTGATTAGATACAAAGATATTTTAACCACCAGCTGTAGCAGTATAGACTTGCTCTTTTAATACCCCACTTTAAGTTTTCCATCTGCTTTCAGCATCTGGTCAGTTCTTCCCAGTTGTCATTTTATTCTGTTTCTTCTTTGTTATTCCACATGTATCATGGATTAAGTGAAACTTCTGTATTGCAGATATGCCATTATTCTTTATTTTAATCATACATTATTTCACGAATTATTGTAGTAATACACATTTCTAGAGTTTTTATTTCCAACAACACTATGTTATATAATACAGATCAACATTGTTACACATATTTTAACAGTGCTTATGAAAAAATTGTAATTAATCTGAATGTGTTTCTATCTTGTTGTTTTCAAAAAAAAGGTTTAATAAAATAGTTTTGCCCAAATAGTCTTTGACATTTCTAATATTACTATGGACTGCATCTAAAGAATGAGGTTAAAAGAGATTTCAAATTTGGGATACAGAATCCTTGAAACTTAAACAACAACAAAAAAAGATATGCACAGTCAGTATACTGGAGAGCAGAGTGTAAAGACTACATCAATGATAGCATGATTGGTGACTTTACACATGCCACCCCTTCTGCAATGCTTCTTCCTGTCTGTGTCTCCAAACCTGAGCTTGGCTCACTTCTCACCTGCTCCATGTAAATATGTATATCCCTTTCAACTGAAATATATTCCTCTGTACAAAATTCTAATACATATAATTTACTAAACAATGCTTTTAAAAAGCTTAACTTAGATTTTAATTAGCCAATTAGTTCAGAAGCCCTCTTCCAGATGACACCTTAACGTTATTTATTTGTACCTATATTTAAAAAAAACACTATCAAATGCAGTTTGAGGATTAAGAGAACATGTAACAAGTATTAGGATCTGAATTATGAATTAAGCAATCAAGACATAGGGGAGAAATAGAATTGAACAACCATACCATACTCAGTGAGAAAATAATTAAGAATATTAAGTCATTATTTTTTTGAGAGGGGAGCAGTATGGGAGCTACATTTACAGCTAAGTTCATTTTACTTTTGACATACCTGTAATACCCCAAATTAGGGAAGAAGTTGTTGTTATACAACTAAAAGTTACTTGAAAAAAATTAAACTCAACTTATGTCTTCAATAGTATCTTTTTGTATTGTTTGGGTGGACCACATTCGACTATGATAGCCTTTATTGCAAGGAGCATTACCGAGTCCTAATTACCTAAGATACTGTAAAATAATGATTTTAAATTATTTTACTTATTCACTTTTCTGATTTTTAAGCAGGTTAAAATTGCTTAATCATAAAATAGTTCACACAGGGACAATTAAATTGAAATTTAGTTTCTTCCTCAAACCAAAATGATGTCTTTAGCATACTGTTTTAATACTACTAGTATTCTATTATACTTGCCACTAATTCTTTAATTTTTAGTCAAAGGCAGATTTAGTTACTTATTTATTCACTTATAACACTGATTTTGTTTATGATAGAAAAATAAATGGTGACAGATTTTAATTGTGAAATTATACATTTAAATCAAAATATTTTCATTAGGAAAGTAGATTGATTAATTCATATATTGGTCTTATAAATATACATTTTTAGCATTGTAACATGATACAGAGCATAAAGGGTAACTGCTATAATGTCCAAAATGAGGTAGGTATGCAAAAACAAATCACAAGTAAAAAAACACATTCAAGCAGTAATAATTTAATTTTAATTTTGTCTATCAAAAACTTTTAACAAGCTATCTTTTCTTACTTTCAAAGAAATAACACTATATCCTAAATATTCTTATTTTAAAAATAAGCAGTACTGGATAATTAATTGGTGAAAATTATGTGCACATATGAATATGTCATAGTGAACCTAATATACATAATTATAATGCCCTAATAAAAACATAAAAACAGTCCATTTCACACTAAAAATGCTTAGAAAACTTTTGTTATTATCTATTTTATTCAAGAATGTACACTCTTTAGTTTGTGAAAATCCCAATAATAAAAAAACTAAAGTGCAGCTCTGAATACTGAGGCAGGAGGATCGTTAGTTCAATGCCAGCCTCAGCAACAGCAAAGTGTAAGCACCTCAGTAAAACCCTGTCTCTAAATAAAGTACAAAAAATAAGGACTGAGATGTGGCTCACTGGTTGAGTGCCTCTGAGTTCAATCCCCAGTACCAAAAAAACCACCACCAACAGCAACAACAACAAAAACCTAAAGCAACAGAAATATCCTATTATGCAATGATTAATATAATGTAAATTATAGATGGAATGATTTGCATCATAAATTATATAAAACATGCTCTTGAGTTAATTCCTTCTATGAAAATGAATGAATTTGAAAATACTTAAAATCTATTAATAATCATTACATTTTATCAAGGTAGTTTAAAAATTTTACTGTCATTTAAATAAGCTGAATAAAAAGAAAGAAGAAACAATATGATTCCTGATGAGTTCTTTTATCTGAAGCACCTTTCTTCACTCCTGGGACTAAAATTACTATATGTTTTTATTACCTTTCAAAGAACTGAAAGTGATTTGCAAAACACAGTTTCAGAAAGAGGTGATTTTAATGCCAGAGGGTTGCAAATGAAACAAAAGAAAAAGAAATTTTGATGATGTACAAGTCTTCTAAGGGAAGATAATCTAAGGGGACAGGTGTACGCACACACACCTAGGGAATCAAATGTGCAGTGGTTACTGTTGTTTCAATTCATAATAAGCATTATTTGAAGTATGATTATTGACTTTTATTTTGTACTCTGATGCTGAATGTATTATTAACATAAAACTTAATCCAGTGGGTATTTCATGAAGAAATTACATGAAGAAATTACTCTTCAATAGTGTACCACACCCTCCAAGTTCCTTAGGGAAGCTGAAGAGATAATACAGCTATGTATTTCTGCAGCATCCTGAAGATTGAACATAGACTGTTTATCCTTTACTAAGTAGTCTGCAGGGAATGAAGCAAAAGCCAGGAAGCAACAGAGCCCACTGAGGTTCTCTGTGTGGATGAGAGCCGTGAGATAACCAGGGTTACATCAAGTTCAGCTACATCTGAAAAACTTATAAGATTCGATTATGTGGCCTAGCCACCCCAAGAGCTGGATAGTTTTGATTTAGACATTCAAAAAAGTAACCTAGGTGATTGACAAAGCTTGAAACTTTCAAAATGACCACACTTCCTGTTTGGAGTCAATATTGACTTGGCCCATTTTTTCCTTCACAAAAAGCAATCAGAATTAAAATATGTTATAGAATTTATTTTGAGGTATTAAGGAAATTTCTTTAAAAATCTTACTTGATCACTTAATGGCTTTCATAGCAAAAGAAGAGGCAGGGGGGATCCCTTATAATAACAAAATTATACAGCACTTCTAGAATCCCTTTATACCTGTACTTCATGAATTTTCACAAGAGTGTTATTCCTTGTAATTATTAATCACCACCTTGAGAAAAGTTCAGAGAAGGGTATAAAATGCAGTTGCATTATATTTGTGTGTAAACAGATGCTTATTTTCCTTATCATCTTTCTTTCCTTAGTCTTTCCCTTGACGCACACAATAGAATCATTTTGCTGAAAGCTACTCTGCAGCGGGTGTAAAGGTCTTATCAACACTGTCTTTATCGTGAATCAACCCAGGAGGAAATTTAATAAAATGCTTTGTGATCATAGATCTCAACTTCCATCTCAGAGAACTATTTTCCTCTCAACTACATTGTTCTCGGTTTTCACATTGCCCAAATAGAAAAGGTCTAAATTCTGTAGGCTTTGTTGAACAGAAAAACTGAGGCATGTATCATAAGAATAAGTGTCACTAGAAGAGGCCTGTCACAGTCCCTGTCACATGGGAAATTACCAGAGATCACTTGGTCTGTGGCATGATGAGGTGTGTCAAAGAAGCTACTTCTTGAAGTGACTTTCATTTTCCACAAATTCATTTTAAAACAATCGATGGATGAAGAAAAATAGTGGTGCATAGGATACTACTTTCCTTCATGAAGGTAGCAAATAATGAATGAAGATTAATAATAATAATAATAATAATAATAATAATAATTGTTACACATCCAGGGAAGTAGATGTAGACCAAAAGGGGACAATGTAAGTGTACTCTCCTCTAGGAGTTTACTAAACTTTAGCATTTTTGCATACTCTACAAAGGGTAAAGATTTATGATGCTTTTAGCACTGTTAAGTGAATATTAAATTTACTATGTCATATGTATTACCATTCTAATAATTTCATATTTACTTAATGTTGTGTGCATTTCCTTGGCTAACTTACTTGCCTACAATAGATTTATGTTTATAGAAGCTGCATAATATTACATTGAATATCATACTATAATTTATGCATTCAATTCCTGTCCTTCTTAGTTTCCTGTGATTATATAGTGAGTGCATTGAGGAATCAGGAGCCATTGCAGATATACTTTACCTCTTAACTTTTAAAGTGGCCCAGGATTTTAATAATGTTATGAGGGATTATAGACATACTTTTTTAGTGTCACATCATAAAATAAAAGTCATTGTTACTGGTTGCCATTTTTAGGAAGAACTATTTAGATCAATATTATTCACATTATTCATTATTTCAGTATGTTATAAGTGATATTTGGATATCAAAAGTATGAGCATGAAAAATCAAAAAACAACACGTTGAATATTTCATTCTATTACTAGTTAGTAGAAAATTCAGATAAACCATATACACATGTATCTGTAAACATACATGCTTGTAATACAAGTAAAAGGTAAAAACTTACAAAAATAAATTATATCTTCAATTTATTTTCCAGTTAAAGGCAAGCTCATTTATAATTGTGCATCTAATTTTTAACGTTTCATGAGTTATATAATACTGATTATTTCTCATTAATTTTCAAAGTATAATGTACAATGTCTATTTAAAAGTAGTTATCCATGATAAAATATAAACCATCATGAGAAACAGGGTTATAGTCCCACCATGAAAACATTTCCGAGAATTTATAACAGAATGGTTTGAAACTTTGTGTATATAATTATTTTTTCCTAGAAAGCATCTAACATTAAAACTTTAACCATAATCATTGTTGCCACACAGAAAAGTTTGTGTCAGTACAGAAGAAAATTATGACTTTTAGTGAATAGCAAAAACTATTTTTGAAAGCTAAAGCTCCTTTTTTATACTTGTGTGCATTTCCTCAAGAATGAATCTTAGAAATTTATAGACACTCTTCCAAAAAAAATAAAAAACAGTGGAATGTAGAAGATGGATTATTGTTAACAAGTGCAATATTGAAGTGAATGGCAAAAGAACCAAGAACTGAAAATATTAAGAAATTCATATTTTGTAGAATTTGTATAGATTCAAAGAGCATTAAAAAACCAGAGTGAGCTCTATGTTGTGGGTAAGTGGAACCTGTGTCAGGAGACCTTAGATGAGATCACAGAACAAATTTCATGAAACAATAAAAGTCAGTGTATGACTACCAAAGATCAATAGAATGAGTTATGCAACAGTGAGGCCAAACTAAATGCTCAAAGACCAAGAGAAAGAAACCTATCATATCTCAGGAGAACATGGAGACATTGGGATACAAGAAAGAAACTTTAAGGGCAATAAGTTTTCCAGGCTATGGACTTATTCTACAAATATTATATGATTATTTTTGACATATTTATTGGTTTCTTGATCTTTACTAAGGCGAATTATTTCTAGATCCTGGGTTACTCTATAATTGGAGCAGAAAGTTCTAGATGCATCAAAGAATTACAACACCAAAGAATTACAACAGGCAAATGCTTTCAACTGTTTTTTGGTGTAGCTAATGCATCTATTTCTGATCTTGAGCTAAATGGCAAGTTGATACCTGTATTTGGAGTCTGTCTGCATCTGGTAGACTTTTTTTTTTTTACATGAAATATTAGGGCAATGAGAAAAGTTACTTAAGTTACTTACTTTCTGGCAAACAGGGTTTTCTTCAAACACATTTCTGTGTGCTTGATTGTTACAGTCAGATCAGATGGTGCGCTCACTCCCACAGATGTCTTTATAACTTTATACACACACACACACACACACACACACACATATGGACATTCCATTAGGAACGTTTAGCATAAATGACCAATCCCTTTGCCCTGAGTTGTCATGGTTTGGATATGTGGTGTTTCCCCAAAACCTCATGCTTGAGACAATGCAAAAAGCTTCAGAGGTGGAATGATTAGATTATGAGAGTTGTAATCTACCTAGTACATCAATTCACTGGTGTGGATTAATTGGGTGGTAAGTATAGGCATGTAGGGTGTAACTGGAGGAGGTAAGTCACTGGGTGTGTGTTTTGGGGGTTTTATTTTGACTCTGGTAAGCGGAACTCTCACTGCTTCCTGATTGCATGTCTTGAGCTGTTTACTTCTTGCACACCTTTCTGCCATGATGCTTTGCCTCATCTCAGGCACAGAACAATACAGAAAACGGTCTGTAGACTGACATCTATGAAACTGTGAGTGCCAAATAAACTTTTCATCTCTAAAATTGTGTCTTATAGTCACAGCAGTGAAAAAGCTGACTAAAACATGGGTTATGACTGAAATTTCTTTCAGATTTATGATATTGATTATTTCTTATCATGTCCACTATGGTTTTATATTAAACAATAATGGGTCATTATTAGTTTATCTTTTGCAAAACAAAATATGACTATTAATATGGGTCACTTGAATGTAATAAAACCAGCAAGACAACAGGTCAATCTTTATAGAGATAACCATTAGATGATAGTGTTTCTATGGTTAAACATATTTCTATTGTTATTCACCAATGCCAAACACACAAAAAAATTGGAAGAACAAGAGGTAAAGTATTCCAGATGTAAATAACCCTTACAAAATTCCTACAAAATTTAAAATGTCTTTCCTGTGCTGCAATAGAACATATCAAAAAGCAATAATTTCACTGGCAAATGTTGTCTAGAAACTTTCTCTAACAATCTTTTTTATTTTGCACATTAGATTTCATATAAACATGTTAATATAAACTATTAAAAGATAAGGAATATATGTCTTACCATTTACATTGAGGATCAAGTGAATCTTTTTACTTTAAAGACATTTTTCCATAAAAGTAAACTTTAGAAGTCTAAATGAAGCTCACATTACTTGACATCAAGAGTAATTAGTTATAATGAGTGAATTAATATTGAATAGCATTAATATTTAATTTGTAACTTAATCCCTTCTACTTTGTGAAACAATTTAATTTTTAAAATGTGTTTTATTGTCGTCTTCTTTGAATTAGACACTATTGTGTACAGCTTCTTAGAAACTCAATTTTCTTAAGAATAATGTTCTTTTATAAGTACATGGGATGATATTTCTTTAAATTTCCTATCTACTTTTAAACCTCTGAATATATAACTTTAAAATTTAAAACATACTTCTAACTCGTGGGTCAAAAAATTATAATGAAAATTTAAAATGTGCAAGTCTTCATTCTGGCTGCTATAGTGAAGTACCATAGACCAGGTAGCTCATACACAACAACAATTTATTTTTCATACTTCTGGAGGCTTGAAGTCCGAGATAAGAATGCAGTATTATGGAATTCTGGAGAGAGCCTCTTCCTGGTTGCAGCCTGCCATCTGTCCCTTATGTCCACATGTGACACCAAGAAAACAAAAGGACCCTCTCAGACTCCTCCCCCAGCTTTTTATTTGTTTGTTTGCTGTGCTTGGGAGGAATACAGGGGCTTGCACATGTCAGGCAAGAACTCTACCACCTAGCCACATCCTCAGCCCCAGATCCCTGCTTTTTAAGCATACTTATCCTTATTATGAGAGCTATACCCTCATCACCTAATTACCTCCCCAAATCCCTGCTTCCTAAAATCATCACATTGACAGTTAAGATTTCAACATAAAGACAACAAAATTTTGGGAAGACAACAAAATTCACTGGATAGCAATATGCATAGCTTGTTGAAGTTGAATACTTTAAAATTAAAACTTCTAGTAAGTTATTTAATACCCTGATGCCCCTGTAAAAAAATGTAGTATATATATACATAGGATTGCTCAAATTTCTTTGATGAGGGGATTTTTCAGTTTTGAGGACAGTCTTACTACACTTAGTGTTTCTTCACATATATATTGGTAATAGTTCCCATGATATAATACATGAAAGATAAAACTGTATAGATTTTGCATTTCTTTTCATTCTATAAAGCAAAACCAAGTAATGAAAAAGTTTTATGTTACTTTGATAATTAACAGCCTTAATTCACTGAGGACAAAAACTTCTACCATGTAAGAACATTAAAAAATGAATTATTTAACACTCACATATTCTTTGGTATCAAGTGGTAGTCTTCAATATTGTTCAGTAAAATTTTAAACCACCCACCTTATTATCAAAAAAATATATCCAAATTCTAAATTGTTAAGAGTAATGTAAATACTTCCTTATCCCATCAAGGTCTTCTGAATTAAACTCTACATGTATTTTTTTTAATTGGGTATTTTTTTTCTTTTCTTTTTTTTTATTGGTTGTTCACAACATTACAAAGCTCTTGACATGTCATATTTCATACATTAGATTGAAGTGGGTTATGAACTCCCAATTTTTACCCCAAATGCAGATTGCAGAATCACATCGGTTACACATCCACAATTTTACATAATGCCCTATTAGTAATTGTTGTATTCTGCTAACTTTCCTATCCCCTACTATCCCCCCTCCCCTTCCCTCACATTTTCTACCCCATCTACTGTAATGAGAGCAACTATGAACAGAGCAGGGAGGAAGAGCAGGAAGAAAAGATTAACATTAAACAGAGACATGAGATTGGAGGGAAAGGGAGAGAAAAGGGAAAATGCATGGAAATGAAGGGAGACCCTCATTGCTATACAAAATTATATATAAGAGGTTGTGAGGGGAATGGGAAAATAAACAAGGAGAGAAATGATGTACATGTATTTAAGTTTGTTTAGCAACTAGGACACATTTGGTTGTTAGTAACAGCAATAAAGATGATTGCAATGAAAACTTCCCTTTGAAAATGAGAATGGAAACAGCAACATCTCCATTGGTGACCCATCTATGGACCTTGTAGTGTCCTGTTTGGTGGGAATAGCAGTTTTCCTTTCCTACTACAGGAAAAGCAGCTAGAGAATTTGTTTTTAACTAGGAAACTCTCCCTTTTATGCTATCCTTTGTGATTGTTCAGGAGGTACCTTGAATGGGGACAATGACTCTTAGGACCTAGCCCACCTTAACCATTCTCCCTCTCTTAGTGCAAATTCTGGGCCTAATCGCAAGCTGTTTTTCAAAATCACTCCTTAAAACTTTTGACAGTTTTCCCACATCTTTGGTTTGAGAAATTTGGGTGTGTGCTAGAAACCAAAGCTAGAAAGTTATCATCTAATTGTATTATGAAATTCTAGGTTTAGGATGGTGAAATTTGGCAGGTGAATAAATAACTTTGGTTCCAAAGTCTTTCCCAGGACTGTATTGTAATCCACCATTCAGAATCTTTCTGATTCACCACATTGCTAAAATATTTCCTGAATGAACTTTGCAATCCAAAATATTTTTCATCCTCACCTTACCCTTCCTCTCTACTCTGTAATTAGGTCAAAATTTCTAAATGAGATCCTGGGTTTGCAGGTAAGAGGTAGTGTCAGGATTCCCATGTAGTATTGGTTCTCTCCAACTCAATGAAGCTACAGATGTTTGGAATTTTTGTCATGCTTTATTGCAGCCCAAAGGAGAAAATTGATTTGTTTAACCCTGTGCTATGATTTTTATGCTGTTCTTTCTGATGGACTGTCTTCAGGAAAAAGACTTTACTGAAGGCTAAAGAATTACCCAACATAGAGATTATGACATTTTTCTGCCTCAATCATAATTTTGCCATCTCAATAGATAGAAGATCTGCTAAGTCCCAATGCATAATCAGACAATAAATTTATAGTTGTTACACTAATATAAGATATGACTTGCTATATCTGGCACAGAGGGGTTAGGGTTTGGGAAGCCTCCAAGAATACTAGCTACCCTTTTATTTTCCCCCAGGATGTGCTTTTTTAAAAAAATACATTTATTTTATTTATTTATTTTTATGTGGTGCTGAGGATCACACCCAATGCCTCACATGTGCTAGGCAAATGCTCTACCATGGAGCTACAACCTCAGCCCTTTACTACTCTTTTCTCTTCTAGCCTCTTTGTTAATTTAATTTTAAGATCTGTTGATATCAGTATTCATTTCTCTGCATCAAATTTTGAATCAGTTCACAGGCTTTTCCTTCCAAGTAATGAATGGCTCACATAAACATAGAATCCTGACTGGACTGGCTAACATTATATTTCTGGTATCTCTTGTGTCTAGGAAAATAGAAATTTTCTCATAGACTTAGCTAAATTCACAAGGACTAGAATTTGGAGCTTGAGTATAATCAGTTTTAAAATAGTGTCCCAGTGAAAATTAACTACAACTCTAGAATAAGGAAGACTTCAAACTCAACAGCAAATATATTTTACTAATTCTAAAAATAATTCCTGAATAACATGCAGAAGTTCTAAAATAACATTTAAGTCTCCTCCATGGAAAAAAATCTGACAATATCTTATATCAGTTGTATTAAAATTTAGCTTCCTATGCAAACTGAAAGAATAATTAAGTAGCAATTAGTTTGCTTTTCTCTTCTTTTTCCATGATATTTTTGAACTGCAAATTAAATCATTTGAAACATGAAGCAAGCAGCAAAGTCTTTGACTAAATCAGCTTAGAAAGGGTCTAATGACCCATTAACTAGCTTTTTGTGAAAAGATGGTTATCCCTAAAGAGGTCACTGTTAAGACTAAAATCATAATAAACAGCACGTTTGGAGAAAAGAAGGTCTAGGTTTCAAAGTTTCAACTATTATTTTACAATGTAAAAAGAAATGTGGCTTGACACATTCTGTATTATGAGAATTAAAATATATTGAATTATGCTACTGAAGATCTTAATACTCAGAAATCAGGGGAGGAAAGGGTTGTGAAGATTAAAGAATGAATCGATTGAATAAATTAAGCAAACAACCTAAAATCTAGGTAGGTCTTCCAAAGCTAAGAGTGACTTAGGTTCCTGTGGATCTCTAGTCACAACATTCTCATCAGTTTGTCAATATAAGCCTTGGCTTTGATTCACTTAATTTTGACAATACTATGTTTTGTTAGAATTTCAATGTTAAATGTTAAAGATAGCAAGTGCATTTCCAATACAGTTAACATTTAAAAATCTCCACTGTTGAGATAACAAGCCATCCATATGATACCACCTTTATGACAGCAATAAATACTTTGATCACCAAGGCTGTCTAGGTTTTTAACTCACAACACACTAATGACTTAACTATTATTTAACACCCATGCAGTTTATTTTATCTCAGCATATGTATATATCTTCTTCAGAAACTCAAAAATTTGTGGCAGTTTTACATTTCTAGCTCATACCCTAGGGGGAGCCAAAAGATAGTTGCTGATATCTTAGTCCAGAATGTTCCTTGTGACATTTCTCTGTGCCCCAGAAAAATCACTGAAAAGTATATATGTATTTGCTGTATCATTTAAGTAATATCCACTTGTGTTTCTGAGTTCAGGGAAGCACCATTCTAGAAACTATCATTATAAGGAAGGCTCCAGACATCAGGAGTGAATTCTTCAAGGTCTCTATTCTCTTTCTGCATGTTTAGCTTAGTTAATATCTTACTTCCGTGTTTCCTTATTTATTCATTCAATGCATTTTATTAAATGTCTGCAATGTACCAGAATGTATGTTAGGTATTGAGGCTACACTAGTGTCCAGAATAGACTTGGTAACTGGTATTTCTGAATTTCCATATGTTGACAACATCAATTACTTCAAAGAGGCTTTTTGGCACATGCATTTGACTTAACAGCCTTGAAATTTTTAACGGCTTAACACTCAATTAATTCTTCACGAGGTTTTAATGGAAGTTTCTGAAATACTTATTTTTATTTGTGTGAATGTGATTAATGAAGCTTATGCTTACACAGCTGACTGAAGATGAGGAGAGCCTATTCCTGACCCAAATTAAAACATTAAAACAATTCCTTTTCTCCTGGTTTCTGTTTCTGTAACTGGTATAATTCGGAAGATTACAGATCATCATTTTTTTTTTTTTTGCCATGTGGTCCAGAAAAACAAAGTTAGTGAGAAAAGGTGATAAAATAGACACATGGAAAGGTTAATAGGAGATAGTTTAAATTTGCATTTGATTTGGAGTTACACCCACACCCAACCAAGGACTCCTGCCCTTGGTTTCTATAAGATAATATGACATCCTCATAACAATTTTAAAATTTTTGTTATTCTAAGAATTTCTTTGGATTACTTAATCCCAACATGCTCTTATATTTTAAAGTCATGTAAAGACACTGCATTCATATTATTGAGTGTGCTGTTTCATAGTAGGATGATAGCATTTTAAGTGTTTAATGTCTATCCTATATGTATTCAGTTATTCAGAAAATTGTATGTTATGATACTTACTTGTAGATCATAATTTATTCTAAACAAAATGGATATTATGGACCCTAGAAAAGGTAGTTTCTTTTTGAGACTAAAGTATTATACATATTTTATGCAATATTTCCATGTTAAGTATTCTAAAATGTAAATTTTCTGAAGTAAAATGAATAACCCATGTAATGTGGATATTTTATTTATAGTGGAAAGGCCATTAGGAAATGTAAGCAAAATTTGGTCTTTTTTAACTATGTAACACATTCTTTGTTTAACTGTCCTTGTTACCCTGTTAACCAAATCCTGCAGGAAACATTTCCTGAAAGATTCAATCCTCCAATGATTTCAGAATAATATGTAGGCAATTCCCAGGTGTAAGTACTGTGGCAAAAGCAATTCTCACAAAGCTCCCTGTTCAGTCACATAGGGTTCTAAAACATTTAGACAAAAGGTAATGGATGTTTCATTTTCTATGGGTCAAGTTTGGAGGTCAGCACAATGAAAAACTGTAGGAGGCACATTCGGCAATATTGTTTTTCTTTTTTTTTCTCTTTTCTCTTTTAATGTTCAAAAGCAAGTGTAGGAGCCACCTACACAGCAGACTTTGTTCATAGTTATTTGATTTGGATTCCTCCTGTGAAGCAACACATTGACTAACTGTGTGCTGGAACAGAGAAATTGAGCATGAGGTTGTGGTCAGGCCTGGCCCCAGAAAATCTATGACATAAAGGAAAAGCTTCTAATCACTATGGCATGAACATAGGTAAAGACTTTGGCAGAAAAGAATTTCAGTCTATAACCCTAATGTTAAATCTGCTAATGCACAGTTCCAAAGAGCTTTATTTTCAGTTACCATAATTTAAGTAATGTCTGTGTGCTGACATCAATCTACACATTTTCTGGCTTACTGGAGTAAGACCACTACAGCTGTATGGTGGAGACCATTACACAGCTATATGAGACACAAGGAAGGAGATGGTAGCCAGGTTCAACACCTATAGGCTATCTGTAATTTTGCATTGTTAATTAGCTCCTTTAAAAGTAAGCCAGCATACAAACAACTTGAAACAAATCTAGATTGTCATTCTTTCCTGTTCTTTTATGCATAACAACTCTGTGATATGACCAATTGTGGGGGTCAATATACTATTTTATGTGTACTGTATTCACTTGCATCCTTCTATATGGCTAAGAATAGAGTCAGCATGTTTTCTTTGAAGTCCTCAGATACATAATTGAAAATAATCCAGCCCATTTGATTTTTGATCACATAATCAAACAATTTGATAGTGAAATAATTTCCAGATCACAGATACATGTTCTTTACAAGTACTAGGATCAGGAAGAGTTCTCCCAATGGACTCATTAGTAAAGCTCATAGCAGGATAAAATCCCACCATCTAAGGTAGATGTTTACCTCTTCCACCTTCTCTCCTGCTTTCTGTCCTCTCACCATTCTTCCCTTCCAGAGTGACTTACTCTCTCTCCCTCTCTCTTTTCTTCAAATGAACTACATAAATGTCAAATAAGTGCCAAATAATAACAGAGTTAATATTTGTTGAGTACTTAGCATCATGAAATTTTTAGGTATAAATAAATTCATTTAGTTATTATCATTATTTTCAATTTACAAATGAGGAAATAATGTTACTAGAGAATACATCCTTTACAATGATGGCAGAGCTAAAAGTTGTTAGAATAAGGACTTGACTAATGAGTAAAACAAATTCAGAGAATGAAGGGCTCCTGCCAGAATTTGAGTCAAGATGTCTGACTTCAATATATAAGCTCTTAAACAGTATTTGAAGCTGTCTTAAAATATATATCTTATTACATTCCCACATTTTCAAGAAAAATATTTTATCTTCATTTCATAGAAAAAGAAACCTGAATCCTAAGAATTGGTATAATTTCCCCTTGGTTACTAATAGATTAAACATTAAAATGGGAATTAATTTAAACCCATGTTTATCTGACTCCAAAGAGAAGATAGAGTACTATACAACTGCTATAAAAAAGTAGAGTACTATAAATATCTCATCAGCTAGTTTGTCTAGCTGATATGAGATATTTATATTTTTAAGTTACTATGATTATATTTTTAAAATTATAATTATGATGATGTATTTTTCTCCATTGAATTTTTTTGGCCTTCTGAAGTCTGCATTCGCAATGCATTCTAATGGCGATGAGTCAGAAAATTGTAGAAAAAATAACTGTTTATACATTATATGCATATATGTTGAGTTTAGATATATAATTTTAAATATAATGTTAATATTTTCCTGAAAGACTCCCAAGCAATGACAATAAGGAAAAATTTAAGGAAATTTGCCTCAATTAATATTATGATACAATTTTTTTAAAAAAAGACAAAGCAGATTGCAATTGTATAGAACTAAAACAAAAATAGACATAGAGCTCAATGTGAAAATAAAAAGCATAAACTTCAAGAAAGAAGCCACATTATACATGATACTTTGCCCTGGCGGAATAGACAGCCTCTAGATAGAACAGAGGGGTGGGAGGCAAGGAAGTAGGCAGAGGGTTAGAAATTACGGTGGAATGTGATGGACATCATTATCCAAAGTACATATATGAAGACACAAATTGGTGTTCATATACTTTATATATAACCAGAGATATGAAAAATTGTCCTTTATATGTTAATATGAATTTTACTCCATCCATTCTGCTATCATTTATTTAAAAAATCAATAAAAATAAAATTAAAGAAAGCTAAACACCAAAAAAGGCTAGCATTGAAATCAATAGAACTTATACAATCAAATAAATTATATGAATAGACAGTTCATAGGAGTAAATACAGCTAATGAACACATTAAAAGATTCTTACCTTCACCCCAAATTAAGTAAAACCAAATATATATATATATATATTTATATTATATATATATATATATATACTATTTTCACTTCTCAAAGATGGGCATATATTTACATGCATCCTAGAAACAATGAGAAAATAAGCAGGCATTCTTCAGTGTTGATTGGAGTATGAATTGTAGCAATCATTTATAAGAGGCAATTAGAAGACATCTTAACTTTAAAATTTTGTATTTTTGGTAATTATTTAACTTATAGATTATACATATTTCTAGTGCATTTAAAAAAAGACGAATGAAGTTGTGAACTCTAGCACTCTGAATAGATTTTATGGGGGAAAAAACAATGTGTAGGTGAAATAATAGATGGGATTAAGATGTATTGCCAATGTAACATTAGTTTCTCTTTATAAAGAAAAATGTCAAGTCTAATGTATGTAATAATTCATATATAATCCATCTATGTAAACAAAAAATACAGTAAAACACATAAGTATGTACAGTATTGCCTTTTTATCATGTTACATGAACTATACACATACACATACATGAATAAGTGGTTCAAAATCCAGAAGAAAGCAGAGGTAAAAATTCTAAGACAAATCTGATTTTAAAAACTTGGATAAAGATAATTGTGGTGACTGGGATGGTGATGTTATAGGGATCAAGTTTCAGCAGGAGAGAAATGCCAATATCTATTTTGGGGAAAAAATATTTTATTTAAGTTTCAGTGAAAAATTCTAACCCTGGCAAACTAGGACTATTTTCATTCATTATTTTAATTCATATAATACATGCCCTTAAAAAATATGCCACTTCTGCTACAAGCTAAATTTGGCAAACTTCTATCAGTCCACCCTGCCTTAATCCCCAGAGGTAACTCTTATAATAATTTTAGCTATTTCTTTTACTAATTTTATCATTATTTTAAAATACATATAACTGAAATTTTTCTTACTAGTTCTAGACATTATATTTTAATTTATTTTGTGGCTGATGAGAATTTCAACTCTCTTAAAACTGTTGTTCTTTACCTTTCCTTCCCCTTTCTTTTTCTTTCCCACATTAATCAGATAGAGAAACATGTGTTACATGTTTTTCACACCTTGGGGTCAAAAATATCAGTAAGGGGAGGTGGAGGGGGGAGGGGTAAGGAAAAGGAGAAGGAGGAGAAAAAGAAGAAAAATGAAAATAATTTCTGGAGGCCAAAAAGAATTGGTTTCCTTTAACAATTCTTAAAGGTAGTCTCTTGTCAATATTTGCTAAATTCATCACAAAAAAATTGTCAGCCCCAAATGAATAGGCAGCAGAAAACTTGAACTAAATTTCATAGGCTCTCCTTCAACTTTCTAAAGCATGCAAAGTATCAAAAACATCCTATTTCCTTCATTTGGAGACTCCCATTTTCAGTGGGGTGGTAATGAAAGGCACTGCTGACAGGAGTGGGGTGATTCTGACTGCAGTGGTTACACTCAAACTGCAGAAGGCCTGGGGGTCCTGGCTTTATCTCAGAAGACAGTGCAGCTCTGAGGAGAGCCCAGAGAAGCCACTGGAGTGTAAACATCCATTTGCCCTGAGAAATCTGAGAAAGAATAGAACAGGAGGTGACCAAGGTAGCCTTTGCTTTCCCCTCAGCTTGACTTAATTTAGACAGGTTGCTTCCAGACTATAGGCTCCAGGCCTCCCATTTCTTACAGCGTTTCCTTTAGAACACATTCAGTTGTGTTTTCTTTTTCTGGCCTTGGAAATGCTTGTGTTCTCCCAGTCACCAGCAGTTTACAACCTAAGGGTGTCTTTCTCCATGACTTCTGAATAATAATCCCTTTTGAAATGTAATTAACAAATTACCCTCATCTCCAACTCTTTGGGAGAGTAGAAGCCTAACTTTGATAGGAGTTAAATAAGAAGCACAGAGACCCTCATCAAATGCACTGACCTCATCCTAAGATCCCCCTCAGTAATTTCCCTCTAGTCCACCACAGTGCTTGAAGACCACCCTTCTCTTGTTTCAGTGGGACCAGTTCAGTGACTTCTGTGTTGCCAAGGTTTCAACTCCTGTTGCAATTGTCTCGAACGAACATGTCTTCTTCACCTGCTTGACTTCTATCCGTAGTAAAGAAGAGCCTGTCATAGGAAACAAGTATAGATACTACCAAGACTGAACAGGATACGTGGACCTGAACACCTAGAAATGACTCTCTCCTCCTGACCACCATGATATCACTTGTCTTTCTATTCCTCATAGATAGGTATTCTGACTTAAGGAAGAAAATAGGAACAAATGAATCTTCCCCACTTTCCAAAGAATGCAAGTGAGCAAAGGCAGTTTTATTTTATTGGACTGAATTTTTGGGTTCATCTTTTGCTCTTCCTTCATTTACCTTCATTCCCATGACTTCAGTGGGATGATGATTTAGAATTGGGAGGATAGAAGAAAAAATTTATAAAATAATGTGTCTATGTGTGTATAAATTTATAAAGCAATCGATTACAAAATTAGGCTGTTATAATTTTAACATTGAAAGTAAAATGCAACATTGAGCATAAAAGATGAAAACGTTTAGATTTTTAAAACAAATTTTATGATTGCACTCGATGGTTAATGTTCTATGAATACATTGCTTCCAGGATTAAAGATGGTGGAAATATTTATTGATTAAATAAAAAGAGATGTTGCCTTTTGTACAACTCACAGAATACTTTTAAGAATGATTTCCCCATAGCTGTACTGAAAACTGTAATGGATGTACGATAAAATTAATAGATCATGATGTTACTATTCTTTTTATTATTGACAATTTTACTAGATCTTTTACGATTTTATTGTTAATTCCTCAAAAGGCTAACTTAATTAAGCTAGAGATTCAAATTAGAAAATGTTATAGAAGTTTCTTTTTTTACTGTATTAAGTTTGTATTATTATTATTATTATTATTGAGTTGTAGTTGTTTTTAATGGGAGTGAGAGAAGCTATTAAATTAAGTAGTTAGAAATACCACATTTTTTCTCTCTCAAAAGATGTAGAAACTATCCAGATTTCCTGGAGTTACCATTTGGGAAGGGGAAAAAATATTGCAAATATTTAAACCCCCAAAATGTTTGTGCTTATTATTGGTAGACTTATCTAATAAAAACAATTTGTTAATACAATATCAGGTGTTCTCCATGGCATGAAATTCTTTTAGAAAAGTCAATTTGCATAGCATGGAACATAAATAAGTGTCTTGGGAATTGAATACCAATAATACAACTTTTGGGTTTCAAGTACAAACTGAAATTCACCTTCATTATTTCATATTGAAAAGTGATTTCTCATTGAGTGTCATTCTAAATGTAACCTAGGATCATTTATTCACTTATCAACTTATGTATCCATCAAACATCAGGGGAGCAGCTCCTGTCCAGGGGTTAGAAACACAAAGAGGGAAAACAACAACAACAAAAAATACAAGTTGCTGAGTAATAATAGTCCAAAGAAAATATATCTCACTTTTTCTTTATCCATTCATCTGAGGAAGGGCACCTAGGTTGGTTCCATAGTTTAGGTATTGTCAGTTGAGCTGCTATAAACATTGTTGTGACTGCATCACTGTAATATGCTGATTTTAAGTCCTTTGGATATAAACTGAGGAGTGCGACAGCTGGGTCAAATGGTGGTTCCATTCCAAGTTTTCCGAGGAACCTCCATAGTGTTTTCCATATTGGTTGTACCAATTTGCAGTACCACCAACAGTGAATGAGTGTACTTTTTTTCCCACATTCTCGCCAATATTTATTGTTGTTTGTATTCTTGATAGTTGCCATTCTGAATGGGGTGAGATGAATCTTAAAATGGAATATTACTCAGCCTTAAAGAAGAATGAAATTATGGCATTTTCTGGTAAACAGATGAAGTTGGAGAATATAATTCTAAGAAAAATAAGACAATCCCCCCCAAAAACCCACAAATGTTTTCTCTTATATGCAGATGCTAATTCACAATAAGGGTTGGGGGTGCTAGGGAAAAACGGAATTACTTTAGATTAGGTAGAGGGGAGTGAAGGGGAAGTGGGGGTAGGAAGGATAGTAGAATGAATCAGACATTATTACCCTATGTACATATATAACTATATAATCAGTGGGATTCTACATCATGTACAGCCAGAAGAATGAGTAATTTTACTCTAGTTTAATTTTTCTATATATGAATATTCAGTTTTCCCAGCACCATTTGTTAAAAAGTATATGTTTTATCCAATGTATGGCTTTGGCACTTATGTCCTGTGTCAGATGACTGTGTATATGTGGATTTATCTCTGGGTCTTCTTATCTATTCCATTAATTTTCATGTCTGTGTTGATGGCACTACCTTGCTCTCTTTGTTACTAGATCTCTGGAGTATAATTTAAGATCAGGTATCATGATGCCTCAAGCATTATCTTCTTGCTCAGGATTGCTTTGATTACTCTGAATATTTTTTTCTTCTGAATAAATTAGGACATTTTTTTTTGTTTATAGAGTAAGCTTTATTGAGTTTTTTAAAAATTCCCAAGTGATTTCAGAACTGACCATGCCATTTTTATTGCCCCAGCAATATGTGAGGTTTTCTGTTTCTCTACAACTTTACTAAGACTTCCCTTACAGATTGTAACCATTCTAATAGGTTTGCCTTGTTATCTTATGATAATTTTAGTTTTCTGAATCATTGAAGATTTTGGAAATATTTGCATGTTTTCATTGTTGATTTATATTTCAATGGCACGTGTATTCTAATTTCTTTTCCTTTCTGAATTGCATTATTTGTCTTCTTATTATTGAATCTCTCTCTCTCTCTCTCTGTATGTATGTGTATATCTATCTTCAAGCATACTTATATATCTCCCATATATTGTACAATATCCAATATATTAGATGAGATTATTTCTGTCATTATTTGATTTGTGTTTTGCTTCCTTTAATGGTTTCTTTTGAAGAGCATTTATAAATATGTAGTGAAGATCTTTATCTTTTCTGGAGTGGATATTTTATGGAGTGATAATGTTCCCACTTCAAATCATGTCAAAAAGTCTGCCAAATTCAAATATTCTCAAAAAATTTCTCTATGGGTAGTTTGAGTGAGTGCTTTGTATGTGCTTTCAGTTCTTCTTCTTTTATATGAATTATTTACTATTCCAGTTTTATTTGTTGAGATGACTCTCTTTTCTTCTTTCTCCACTTTTTCCCTTTGGTACTTTTATTAAAATCTACGGAACTAAAATGTAAAGATTTATTTCTGGACTCTCAATTATGTTCCACTGAACTATTTAACTATATTTACACCAGTAAGTTTGTAAATCAGATACTTTTCATATTGCAAAACTATTTTGGCTTTTCTAGGTTTCTTGTCTTTCCATATAATTATAGTGTATATAATTAACTAAGTTGGGCTTTATTTTTAGAGAAATTGCAAACTTGAGCAGAAGGTACAGCGATTTTCCATATACCTCCTGTCTTTCATATATATTATAGCTGCCCTCATTATCAACATCTCCTACCACATTGATATAAGTGTTACATTGATAAAACTACATTGACACACTGTTGTTACCTAAGGTCCTTTGTTTACATTAGAGCTCACTGTTGGTGTAGTTCATTCTAAAGATTTGGAAAATATTATAATATGCATCCATCATTATAGTGTCATAGGAAATATTTTCACTGCCCTGAAAATATCCTTTATATTCCACATATTTATTCCTCCATTTTTCCAATACCTGGCAACTACTGATACTTTAACTGTCTTCATCTTTTTTCCCCTGTTCCAGAATACAATACAGTTGGAAATAAATGATATATAGATTCTTCAGATAGGTTTCTTTCACATATGCATTTAAGAAATTTTTTAATATGAATTTAATTTTTTCCATGAATTCTCATTGCTTGATATTTTAGTTCACTTCATTTCTTCTTAGTACTGAGTAAAATTCCACCATCTGAATGTTACAGTTTATTTGTTCATCTACCATATTAGCCAACTTTCCATTACTGTGAAAAAATACTAAGATAATCAACTTAAAAGGATGAGGATTTATTTTGGTTCATGGTTTCAGCCCATGGTCACTTGGCAATGTTGCTTTAGGCCTGTGACAACACAGGACATCATGGCAGGGGTGTGAAGCACACAAAGCTACTTACCTCACGGCCACCAAGATGTAAAGATTTATTTCTGGACATTTATTTCTGGAGGTGAGAGAGAGAAAGAGTTGTGAAGGGTCTGGTGTCCCGATATCTCTTTCAAGGGCATACCCTTAATGACCTAACTTTGATTCACCTCTTAAAAGTTCTACCACTTCCCAGAGCTCCATGGAGTATTGAGACCAAGCAAGTAATACATTGGCCTTTGGTGAACAACTAAAATCCAAACTAAAGCACCTACTGAATAAAAGTGCTATAAACATCCACGCACAGGCCTTTGTACAAATTTAAGTTTTCAAATTCTTTGGATGAATTTCAAAGAATGAGATTTCTGGTAAGAATATACTTAGTTCTAGAAGAAATCACCTACATCCAAAGTGGCTGTACTATTGTGCATTTCCACCTATGGTGAACAAGAATTCCTGTTGCTCCACATCCTCACCAGTATTTAATGTTGTCAGTGTTCTGAATTTTGTCAATTTTAATAGGTATTAGTGATAATTCGTTGTTGTTTTAATCCATGAAATTTTTAACTCAACTTGTTAATGGCAATCAATACCACAGCCTGCTGTGATTTTGATGTGCTGAATATAATGATCAATTGGAGATAATTGTTAATACAGGCAATATTGAGTTTTTCAATCTTGAATATAGAATGTTATTCCATTAACTTTTACCACTTTCAATTACACACACACACACACACACACACACACACACACACATATATATATATATATATATATATATATATATATACATATAGCATGCTATCGCAAGCTACATCTCCAGCCCCTCTCAACAATATTTTGTAGTTCTTAACACTGAAGTCTTAATGTTGGAATCTTAATATTGAAGTCCTACAATTGCTTTTGTTACATTTATTTCTAAATGTTTTATGATGTTTAACTGAGTTTGAACTTTTAGCTTATTCATTGTTTATATTTAACAATTTAATATGTTCATCTTGTGTCTTAAATTCTTGCTAATATGAGTTATTTGTTTTAGTAATTTATGTGTGTTTTTATGTAAATTTAAGTTCTTAAGTTTTTTTAGAGGAACAGGTCTTATGTGAATAAAGCAGATTTATGTCTTTTGAAATGATATGCATTTAAATTTTCTTTTACTTTTCACTTTAGGTTTCTTTCTTTCTTTAATAGAATTGTTAGCATATGATGAATGGTTAGAAACTTAAAGAACACTTTTTTTAGAATTGAGGATGTGATATATTGATATGTAGTCAAAGGTTGCAGAGATTTTTATGTTTTTTTGTTGTTGATGTTGAACATTTTAAAGTAGAACAGAGAATAAAGTAAATATGTAAATATACCTTAGAAGAGAAAGGAGGGACTACTGGAATTAGCTTCTGACAAGCAGTGTTGGTGCTGGACTTAGGACACATTAGTAGGAATTAAATTAGTATAATAAGAGGGAATATCTTGAAGGTCTATAGCAAAATCACATTGAAATATAAATAAGTGACTTTATAATTTTTAAATTTTAATCCAAATTGAATTCAAAACAAGTGTTTTAATTAATCTTTCTAATAAGTGTACATAATTTTCATATAGATACATATTTATTAAAACTATCTTCAAGAATTTTTATATTTCTAAATCCATTCTTAATAATATGAAAGTAGGTGAGCAATAATTGATTAGATAGCAGTGTATGTGGGGGCGCTGTGTGCTGTGTTTTTGCTCAATGAAGTTGTCCCACCCCTTTCATGTCTCCATGTAGCTTGAGGGTGAGTGTGTGTATTTTCAGCTCTGCTGCATGCACAGCTTGCTGCTGGCACAGTCTGTAGAAAAGAGACATAATGGTGGCACTTTGAGAGGTTGGTAATGATGCTCATACCAGCATGCAGAGCCATATCCAGGACTTAAGGGTGGAAAATTGCCAGTCCCATTGATTGCCACCTGTGTACTCATGAACTCTGAGGTCAATTTTGGAAAATCACACACACACAAACACACACACACACATGAAGGAAAAGCTTTATGTAGATATTTTTCAAAGGATTCTTCCTCTATGATAAATCTCCCTTGCAATATATATACTTTGCATTTTTATGATAATTTCCTCCCTATGCACATAGATAGTATTCGTAACATAGTGATATTAATGGAAACCATGATAAATTGACATTTGTGATAATTTGGTGGAGGATACCAAGCAACTGCTTTAAAATCATGGACTTCACTGGCTAAATGGGAAACAGATGTCTAGCTGGGCAAAAGATATAAATTTTTATTCCAGATTTTATATTGGCCTCTACTTTTTCAAAGGTAAGTGATGTGCAATTGAATTGAAACGGACTAAGCTAATCAAGCAAATTGGCTGTTAGGAAGGGAAAGGAATTGCTCATTGAGCTCCCAGGGATCCAGCATGAAGGTGAGTCAAAAAACCATGATCTCACTGACAGCACCCAACTTGCCAACACTAACACTTGTCCCACTCACATCAGGCAATTGACAGAAAGGCAGGAAGTACATTTCTATTTAGCCAGTACAATATTCATAGCTCTTCTTTATTATTTTGATTTCAATCTATTAAGAAAATGACAGAGGGATTAAAAAAATACATGATTAGAGAGTAGGAAGAAATAAACAGGGGAAGACCAAGACAGAAGGAAAGAAGAAAGAATGAATGAAGCTTTTCGTGTATGAATAATGGATGTATTTGTGTACATGAAATTTTGTGATTTAATTCTGCAATCTCAATCCAATACCAATAAAAGAAACAAAGGGGTGAGAAGAAGGGAGAGAGATGGAAAAAGGGAAGGAGGAGGATGGAAGGAGAATGAGAAACAGCCATAATTAGTAACCTATGATAGATTGCCCACTCTGTAAACATGGTTGATCTGAAATTTTGTGCCTCAGACATTCTAATTCCAAAACACATATTTGATATGAAATGTTGAACTTGAGGCTCAATGAAGCTTTTCCAGAACTGCATTTCTTTAAAAGGTGTTTAAGCTTTAATTTTTATTTAAAAACTCAGAACCTGGTTGGTCTTTCTAAACAACTCCATTACTTCGTAGCCATGTTACACATACACATTTTTGTGAGCTTTTAAAAAAAACTTTCACAATGATATTATTGAGCCTTGCAAGGCAGCTGATTTTCTATAAAACTAGATGGCCCATGCAAGCCTTTCACAGAATATCTAGTGTATTATTCACATGAGAGTCAACAAACATAAAATGACAGTTCTGCTGTGGAAAGTAAAAAATAACATTTCCTTTGTTTCTATTTATAACATCCTAATTTTTAATAAAAATATTCTACTGTCTTCTTCAGGACTCTTATATTTCCTTTGTGAATAGCTTCATTTTTATACAAAAATATCAAAATACTTTGATACAAAATATCAAAAGTTTGATTTTAGGTTTGAAGTCATTCTTAGCATAATAATTATATATGCATATATATTTGTATATACATATATACAATTATTTTAAATTATTTGCACTTTTATATGGCTTATAATATACATAGATGCACATATTTATGCATCTTGTACTGTGTTATGCTAGTCTATATTTTTCCAAATCCAAGAAATGAGCTTCATGATGAGACTGTCAGGAAGTATCTGACAAATGAAGTCAAAAGAGGTTGATTTATTGACTACATTGTTCAGCTTATGAAAAATGAAATTAATGCAATTTGTCAAAATTAAGGTATAAATATTAGTCCTGTTCTGTACTAAATAAACTTAATTTGAAAACAAGTATGAGGTACTTGAATTAGGAAAATTATTTTTAAAGAAAAAGAAAGTAAGCATGTTCAGAAAGTAAGCACTGTGGTTGAAAAAAAGAATGAGAAGACTTTTCCATATGTTCCTAGTATTCTTAGATTTTGGAAATTTTAGGGTTTTTAGAAATTTTAGGAAATTTTAGATTTAGGAAAATTTAGGGTTATTTGTTTCTTAAATAAATAGTAATAGAGATGGACTTCATTTGCTCACTTAGATGATCTTTATTTGATGGGGCTTATTGATTATAATTTTCCTTTATCAATAATTTCCCAATGAATCCTCCTTGATTAAATGATTGACCTAATTTTGCAAGCCACTCATTTTTTGTTAAGTTGTAAAGTGTACTCTGTTATACTATACCATTGCAATTGACTGAGGCAAGGAACTCAATTAGAACTAGAATTTCTGGGTTATGCTGTCAAACTGAATACCAGTCAATTTTGAGAACTTTGATGCTCAGCTTCTCTTTTTTCAGTTTGCCAGAAAAAATGTTACCAATTAATGTATGAATCAATATGAGGATACAATTTAGTTTATGAACAAGAGTAGCAGTGTTCAAATTTTATTGTAAGAATATAGTTCTAAAAATTGAAAGTCCTAAGAGCTTTTGTTTATACGAAGGGAATTTAAACATATTATATATATTTTTTTCCTACTGATATTTCTTTTATTTCTCTTGTTTAACACAGTAAAGGTTAAATACAGAGTATTGTGTTTGGCATCTCCAGCTTCTTGAGATTCTTAAATGAAGAAAATGGAGGGAACAATGGAGGAAGGGAACACATTGTGTGGGAGGGATGTTTGAAAATGTATGGGTGCTTCAGGGAGAACAAACTCTTTCTGTATTCTTTCACCCTATTAAACTGGAGCTTGAACCAGGAAGAGAGTGCTGTCAATAGTTCAGTTACCAGCATTAGAGTGAGTATTACCAGAGAGATGGAACACAAACATCCCTGGATCAGAGAGCTTGCTAGAAATTTCTTCTGTATGCTCCTGCATCTTCTCATTCTTTAAGGAAGACACCAAAGCCTAGTCCTGCTACAGTGTGTCTGGCTCCAAGATCCACTGCTTCATCAGGCAGTAGTCCATGGGGCTGACATCCACCATGCTACTGTTCTTGGGGTTGCAGTCCACACTGCTTTTAGTCCACCTCCCCTGATGATGGTTCAGTTGGTGCACTACCCAGTGAAGTCTGGAATCTTATAGATGGTGGTTTTATTTTCAAAGTCTTGTGTCATTTTCATCATTGGAGAATGGAGCCACTTGATCTCCAACTTCATTGGGTCCATATTATCCACAGCTTATCAGCTTTTCCCTTGGCCAAGCGTTCCATGGTGTCATTATTGGACTTCTCAGCAGCCTGCATGTGAAAGATGTTTATTATTCCTTAAAAATCTAATCACTGAAATGTGCAGATACTATGTGTGGGCGATGATGGTGTATAGAACCTGATCTCTCACCCAATCATCCAGTAAAACTAGATGGTGTAAGCCTCCCTTCCTTCCTTTCTAAAGCCATGGGCCAATATAGTCAAAAAGTTCTCAATGGCCTGGAATCCAGAGACGCTGTTAATAGTCGGATTTTTTTTTCCATGTGGCAACACTGCATAGTGATCCCATTATGGTCACAGGGTGTGCCAGCTTTTGCACATAGATTCATTTCACAGGATGATGCCTACCTCTGAGTATGGTCCTAGAACATTGCCAAAAGCATCCAGAAGCCTGATAAACTTACCCAGGTAGACCTCCTGAATGAATTTGGTAATGCCAGGCATTGCAACCACATCACACTCCTGGCTGTACTCTAGGCTATCAACTATTCAGCTCTTCCCAACATTGCGAAGGCCCACGATACCCACACTGATAGGAATTTGCTTTTTTCACATTTGGCTTTGCAGATATCTTGCAGCCTTTGAAGCCTTTATCTGGATTTTTATGTTTGTGTCTCAGTTTTGTCATTTTCTTTCTATACTTCCTGTGGGTACCTAAGAAGAGAAGTTTATACAACAATATTGAACAAGGAGATATGCTATTGCTGTTCAATTAAAAAACACTTAATAGATAATTTTACATAACAATGATTGGCTACATATTAACATAAATGACAATTTAATGAAAGATACTCTCAAGATAACATATAGTAAAGAGGCATTGTTTTTGTATATTTTTTTCTTTAATTGTTCCCTTATGTATTCAATCTATTGTATGTCAGATAGCCCTTGGAAAATCTAACTATATGTTTATGAGAGAATGAGTGTGAAAATAGAAAATAATAACTTCATATTATCATGAAAATGGAGCTAACCTAATTGACTCCTTAAAATGATTTCAACTATACTTTGAAGACCACTGTATTGTAGTATCATCAAATATAATTACTATATATAAGTATATACCACAGGTTTGGGATATAATATTGGAAAACCAGTTATAAATAAAAATTATAACAAAAAGGTTAAGAAATCATGTTAATTATTAATTTAATTTCTACCTAATGCAAAATCTTTTCTCTCTCTCCTAGACAAACAGAATGCATGAGATCTCTTTGAGGAAAGGTTCAAAGAAAATGATCTAGACAGGTAGTTTTGTTACATTGACTAAAGAAGAAAACATCAAGATGAAGAAATAAATCATTTTAAGGAGAAAGATATGTTCAGTGATAAGGAAAAAGCTGATATTCCAACTAGAAGACAATGCTAATTTCAACCAAAGAGGCCACTGAAGCTCTGAGTCAAGTCAGGGTACCTCAGGGAGGATTATGGGGGGTGCTTATTTTGAGCCAGTGTACACCGCAGCTTTGCTCAGGGACTGAGATTCTGGCAAGTGTTTAAAAGCTACTAGCAAGGAAGCAAAGGCCTTTCTGTGTTAACATTGAACAGGTAGATTAATGAGATTAGTAAAAGGAATTATTTAATAAAGTTTTTAAAAATTTTCTTAGGTTTTACTTTTGTTTTTACATTTCAAAAAAGGGAAAAAAATTCACATTTGCCAACCACACCAGTGCTTTAAAAATAAAACCTGGAATTTCATGCCAACTGGCATGATATTCATCAGCACAAGAATATTTAGAAACATACAGAAAATTTTACCTTTTCAAATGTAGCCAGCAGAATCTGCTTGCTTGACTTTTACCCATCTGTTCTAACTTCAAATAAAATAATTCATTAAATTCTACAATATGATTATCATGTTTAAATACAAGAAAAACTTTGCTCTTTGCCTTAAATTACCATTGATATTCAGGACTAAATTTTGGCTAATTCTATTTTTGTACAGAATATAACAAATACAAATAATGTGATTCTTTCAGATAGCAAAAGGTATCTAGTAGGAATTCAGAAATTCATAAAGCTAGATTACCTATAAAGCATTAAAAGTTTCCAAATATTAATATTTGTCTGCATATAAATGATTGGACATCTTACAGTTTTTTATTTATTCTGCAATGAGAAATTGAGTAAAATATATTACTATGAGTTTCTATACTGCTTTTAGAGTGCTATTTTAGGGACTTGGTAGAATTGAATTCAAGTTGAGAATAGAGATAAATACTAGGAAGACTAATTACCAACTGCTGTGTATGGGTTCATTGATCTAGAAACTAATTTTAACAGCTATATACCTTCGAAACATGATCACAATCCTCTGATTATAGGTTAACTGTGTTTTCTTAATGTCTGAATAGTCTTTGGCTCTGGTAGATATGTCTGTAAAAAATAATCAAGAATATATTGATCTGTGAATAAATAGATCATTATCCAAAGTACATATATGAAGACTCAAATTAGGTGTCAACATACTTTATATATAAACAGATATGAAAACTTATGGTATATATGTGTAATAAGAATTGTAATGCAAAAAAGTACATGTATAAAGGCATGAATTGATGTGAACATACTCTACATACAAAGATATGAAAAAATTGTACTCTATATGTGAAATAAGAACTGAAATGCATTCCGCTGTTGTGTATTTAAAAAAAATAAAATTAATAAAACTAAAAAAAAGAATTAATGGTTTTTATAATGTTTGACATAAACATGTGTACGCAACTGCTTCAGGCTTTCACAATGGGTGAAAGTGGATCAGAAGAGATCATGGTGTGTGATTGGAGTAGGCTGGTGTTCAAATTATGATACAGGCAGGGTAAGCAGTGTAGGTAAAATAACAGAACAAAAATAATAAAAATAGCTGTAACCAACCCAGAAGAATTAATAGGCATGTTTATTGGAGGAGTGTGAAGCAATAAATAAATTTGGATTAGCAATGGAGAACCCAGATATAGAAATGTTTAAATGACCACCCTGAGGAACCTAAATTGAACTTAGCCATTATAGATTACTAAACAGGAAATAATATTTAAAAAGCTTTTGAGTATTGAATACACAAGAGCCGGGGAGAAATTAAAACATGAAATCAGTCATTTTGATCAGTTATCTTATAAACTGTTATATCCCTATGAACTGTACATTTTAATTCATTAATATGCAACTAGTTTTATTCAAATATATTGTACTCATACTTTCAATATTCCTTTTTATTATGGTTGTGCATGACATGAATTGATTAATATATGCTTATATCTTATAAATAATTATTCATATGAAAGTGAATAATTAATAAAATATTACATAAAGTGGTACATGATCATAAAAGTTTATAGATGGCATTTAAATTAAATCAAGTTAATAGAGTGGAATTGTCATCGAATTAGAGAGCCAAAAAATAAAAATAAAATCTGGAGTTTAAATAGACCACATTTAACAAGTAGTATCAAAGTGGAAGTACAGCGGGTTTTAGTGATATATTAGAAATGCATAAAGAGGATGATAGAGTGAAAGCTAATACCAGGTTTTTATGCCTGCAGAACAAAGATCATGATACCATTTACCAAAATGTAGACTTTCAAGAATAGATTCTGACTATAAATGGTCAAATTATTGAAATGTTCTTTGCTCCTTATTCATTTATTGTCAAGTGTGTGCTAAACCCTTCTTTTCTTTTTTATTCAACATCAGGTACAAAATATTATTTGAACACTTTTTATGTACTGAATAATGCTGAGAATACAGAAAACAATAAAAGGATCTCTGAACCATAAGAGGCATAATATTGGGTGAATACAGACATAAATTTGTACCTTTGCCATACAACCTGTTTAATATCGTATGAGATACCTTCATAAATTGTTACAGGAAGATAGATTTTGAAGAAATTGAGTATTTCTGAGGACATCAGGGAAGAGCTAGCATTTGGATACAGTCTTTCAGATATTTTTCAGTTGAAAACTTACTACTTTGACAAAGCTATTAAAAATATAATTACCACCTACCTCAAGAAAATAATATGCTATTTTCTATAATTAGTAATATTAAATATCAAACTGTTCATTCTTTCTATTATAATTACGGGCTATACCATTGAAAATAATAAATGATTTAAGAAAAAAGTAACAGTGACATGATAGAGGTACACAATACTATTTGTACATAAGCAGAATCAACTAATTAGATGTCATTAAAAGCTGTAGTATAATAATGCATGGAAAAAAACTAGCTGTAACCTTCAAATATAAGTCATAAGATTTTATTAGTGCTTCACAATGTATTTATAGCAGTTACTAACTGGTAGCACTTTAATGCCAAAAATAACCATGAAATGATTCCTGACACCTTTTACAATATTATTTCCATCTTCTTATGTCATTTTACAGGCTTACATGAGAAATCTAGCCAAGTTTCTCTCTTGTGCTTTCCCTGTTTGAAAAAAAAAAAAAAATATATATATATATATATATATATATATATATAAACTGCATCTTATAAATATGGGTGTTTTGTGAATTTTTCCACTTCTAATATCATAGTTTAATTGATTTACATTTTATTTAGAATATATTCTAAAGAATCAATTTTCATCATTTTAGTGAAAGATATGGTGCTTAATGAAATAATGGTTGCTTAAATGCTAGTTGAAATGCATGCATTACTCCAATTTTCAAATAGATACTTCTAAGTCAGTGGAAGACATTTTACCACGTTAAAGTCTAAAGCCTAAATTTGAGGGCTGTACATAACTTTGCAAGTCTTCATATGATTTAAAGGAGTGTGATACCATTCGAATGTTATCTTTAAGTTATTTTCTATCATCTAAGATAAATTTTTATTTCTTTATATATGCAGCTAAATGCTTAACCAATTTTGAGTTCATTTTATTAGTTAACATTTCACTGGGGATCAAAATTGTTTCCATTTTTGCCTGTAGTTTTCTTAAATTTGGCTCCTTAAGATATGCATATCTTTTTCATTTAACTGAATATTCAGTATTTTATTGAAGTTGTATCATAGGCATAATAGATAACAAACTGAAGTACTTGATACACAACTGGAAATGGAGGCATAAAAATAATTCATTATAATAAGAGACGAAAAAATTAAGACATATAAGCACACTCAAGAAAGATTTATATACATTTGAGAGTGAGAGATCAATAACGAGCTATCAACAGAAGTTCATTCACGATCATTAAAACTGTGTGTGTGTATGTGTGTGTGTGTGTGTGTGTGTGTGTGTGTGTGTGTAGTCTATAATGAACTACCAAGTATTTCCTGGAGAGTGTGCTAAAGAGAATTACAAGACAAACTGAGTGCAGTAGTATAGGGTTCAGGATTAGTAGAGATAACTGTCATGGTGGGCTTGCATAATGCTAGCAAGGGTGCCAATGTTCTGTCATCTGTGATATAATGGGCATCTATTAGCTTTGCTTCTCAACATTTAAATATTCTTTGGATAATGCATAAAAATTCTTCCGTGATCACCATTTTATCATCCAATTTTTATTTATGAATTTTAGGTAGTCTACTTACAAACTTCCAGAATAGACAAGGACCATGAGGTTGATGAAACAAACAAGCAAACAAATATTATTTCTTCTCACACTAGGGGAGGTATTCAGGAATAAATAGTTCATCTGTTCAATGACAGATCTATCTAGATTTTGTCTGAGTCTCATAAAAGAGAAACTTATTGTCTTTTTGGCTAAGGTGAATTTGTCAGAATGTGAACTTATAATTGCAAAAAAACTAAATACATAAAACACATAGAATACTAGAACAAAGCTAAGAAGACAAAAATTACAAACAAACCAAAACCTACTATATAAATTAGAATAAGCTAAATTTGAAGTGAGGTATTCATGTAATTCTAAGAAATTGAGAAAATAAATTCATTTTCACATAAGTCAGTCTAGGTTGGATCCTGTTATTACCAACAAAGGAGAGTCAACATAACTGAAATATCTCATTTATTTAGTCATGACTAATGTCTCTGCTAGTGTCAGTACCAGAATATATTTTCAATCACTAACTTATCTGTACCAGGTATGTGGCTTGCATATGTACTAGACTAAAGCAGGTTTTGATAATGTATATATTTTAGTTACCTTTTTGCTGCTATGACTAAAATGTTTAACCAGAACAATTTTAAGGAGGAAAAGTGTATTTAGGCACTCATGGTTTCCGAGTTCTCAATCTATAGACATTAAACTCCATTCCTCGGGGTTTAAGGTGAGGCAAAATGTCATGGAGAAAGAGTGTGGCAGAGGGAACCAACTCACATGATGATCAGAAAGCAGAGAGAGAGCACTCCACTTGCCAGATACCCAAAAGTCATATCCCAATGCCCCACCTCCTCCAGCAATACCCCATCTGCCTTCAGGTAACACTCAATTAATCTCATAAGGTGATTAATTCACTGAATTGCTTAAGGCTTCCTGCATTGTCTCATGTGAGCTTTTGGGGAACACCTCATATCAAAACTACAGCAGTATTCATTCACAGTTTCATGAACACAGGAGTATCAAACATTCTTTTTGAGTGAAGAGATGATGCTAATCAGAGGGCAGATAACCACACCAGCTGATATACTCCTACCCAAAGAAGAAACTGCTGTAAATTTTGCTAATTCATGTGCATTGCCTAAAAAGTCATGTAGTTTAGTTTCCCTCTGAAATCACATGTCTTCAAAGTGTCTCCATTCAACATGCAGGTACTCAGGGGTATAACATTGAATAATTCCTGCTCCTTCTAGCAGTTAATAAGTTAACAGCCAACACAGAGGCAGCTGGAATGAGTACTGGAATGGAGGGGTGAAAGGATATAAATATGACTTGTTTCTGAAGGAGTGTGAAGGCAGAAGTTGGGCTGACAGATTGTAGAGAAATATTCACAGTAAACTTTCCAGTTCATAGTTTGCTTCAACTCTATCATGTTTATTTTCATATATGTAGGCTCTGTTTTGCATGTCTTAGATCTCCACTCTTTGATTTGTGCCAAAATATGCATTTAGTATATATTAGAATTAATGGAGAGCATTAACTGTTTATTAGTATGCATATAAATGTGTATTTCTTAACTCTTTTTTTTGCTGTAGATTTAAAAGACAAGAATTAATATATTTATTTTTCCTGCTAAGTTTTTCTTCTCCATACTCTTCAACCTCATAGCATGTGATTATTATTTCTGTGTATATTTATATATGTGTGTATATGTTTAATTGTGTATATAAGTGTGTGCATTTCAAGAAGAGTGAGGAGAACTTGTCAATTTGTGTGTGTACGAGAATGTAGGGTTTATGCTTTTGAAGATGACAGAGCTGTGAATGGGTATATTTTTCTTCAAGATGGGAGTTTCAGTGCTGGGTGGATTCTTTGGAGATGAATAAGCTAGAGAGCTGGTTCCAAATTTTATTGATGGTGCATATTTGAAGACACTGTGCCCAGGAGTAGACATGTCCTTAAATGGGGATGGCTGTACTGGATTTTTTTTTTTTTTATTGGTTGTTCAAAACATTACAAAGCTCTTGACATATCAGAAGCCACTGAGGACTAAACTTATACAGTGGATCTCTGCCTACAAAAATTTAGTTAGAATCCCTCTGCCCTATGGTGAAAGGTAAGATTAAGCATACACAATGAAAAACATACAGAGTGAAAAAAATAATCAAAGTCACTGTTTAGAAAATTCCGATCCACAAACAAATATCTAAATGTGAATGAGAATTTCCTCCCCACAGATGCCTAGTCTCAAAAAAATTTCTGAAGGGTACAAAAGGAAGTAGTCTTGAGGAAAAAGAGAACTTCCATTACCACACACTTAACTATATTTACATAAAGAGGAATAAAAATGTGTTTCCATAGAAACTTGGGAGTTGAGACCCTGCTATATGCATCTTCTTTCCCCTTTCTTTTCTCCACAAGTAGAATAACAACAATCAGAAATATCTTCTAATTGAAAAATTGAATTTTTAATCTATTTTTTCAATATTTTCTGTGTAAATTGGGGAGATTATTTTTTAATTCAGTTTTTCAGTTTCTACGCTTATGATTTTAATTCAAGCAATACATTGTCTGCATTAGGAGTCTGCATTTTTGACAGACTTATTGTGATTCTGGTAAACAGACAAGTTTAGGAACTATGAACAATACATGAAATTCTAGGGAAAACAAACATGAAAGTGTGGAATGTTCCAATTAATAGGTTAGAAATGATATATAGAATAAAACATGTCTTATTTAAAAGACTGAGAAAAATGAAAACTGAATTTTTAACAGCAGAACTTCACACAGGGTTAAAAGTTTTGTTAATAGAAAATTAAAGTTATTCATCATGTTGGATTACTTTTAAATTTATTGATATGTCTACAAATACATGTACTCTGTTTTTACCATATCAATTTTTATAAATTCCATTAGAAAACCACAACAAGCAAAGAAATTTTTGATGTGTCTACAATAACTCTCTATTTGAGTTTTGTATCCATTCTGTCTCTGTTTGGTATTTTACTTTACAATTATAAAGGGATGTGTGTGGTTCTGACAGTATCATGAGTCATGTTTTGTATATTCATTTAAGTTAGCATCAATATAGGGCCATAGGCTCTGCTTTGGGGATTACTGAAACTTTGGGGATTGCTCTCAGAACTATCTCGTTTTACTCAATTGTTTTTCTCACAGTCAACAATGAGGTTGGCTCAAATGAACTGAAAGATGAACACTCTTCTACTGATTCATCCTTCTGGTAAATCTATAAAAGGAACAAAGATTAAAAGCCCCTGTACTAGGAAGCTGAAGAAGGACAGCTTTCTCTGCTCCTCCATAAAAATTACTTCTTTCAGATCTCTATAAACCAATGAATGCATTTTTCATTTCAGGAGCATCTAGGTGTGTTTATTAGAAAAAAAAATTAAAATCTTTTATGCATTTTTGAATTTTCGGATGCAAGTTATGTGTCTCTAAATAAAATCACAAATAAAATGCAACCATTCCTTAAAATTAAATATCATGTCATGTACTTTTTTTGTTTTATATTGAGCCTTTACATTACTTGATTAAAGCAGAATGATAATGAGATTACAATTGTGTTCATGCCTATTTAGCATTTCATAGTCAAAAAGTACTTTCACAGAAATACAATTTTAAAAGTAAATAAGTCTATATACAATATCCCCAGCTACAAAATGTACCTGAATTAATTTGGTCAATGTCAAATAATTTAAAATTATAGGGCAATAGACATTTAAATTGATGTGTGTGTTGGGGGTAACTGTAAGAAAGAAAAAGTGCTGATTACAATTTGAAAACTTGTCATCTGGAGCTGAATGTTCTTTCATATGTATGTTATTGTTCATAGAACATCTATGTCCAAATTTTCTATGTTTTTATAGAATGATGCAATAGGGATTAGTGATACTGAGGCTGCAGTTAGAGGGTTACAACACCTCAGAGGAACAGAACGTGTGAGTAGGTGATTGAACCCAAAAAGAAAGCAATCTACAGCAGTTCATAGTGAAAGGGAGAAAACAAAACAATCAAAAAACAAACAAAACCTGAAAGGTTATAAAAAGCTGTAAAATTTGAGAAGCTTGCCAAGGAGTACGGAGGAACTATTATGAACTGTAGAGACACATAAATTCTGACTCCTTGAATATGATGTTTCCCATGGAGTTTAATAGAAGATGATGTAAGAAGCACTTTTTTTTTCCACATTTAGTATGGCATATATGTCAATGTTGGGCTGTTAGACCAGATGTGTTTAATTTTCATTTTCACTCACAGATAATGTAAGATCTATGATAATTTCTAATATTTATGCTTATATTTCAACCTCTATGGGTTTTGTTCTGTAATTCTATACTCAGGAATACAGAGGGAAGTAATTTTTCAAACAGCATTTATAATCAATAAAATTAATTATATTGGAATTCATGATTCATAATTAACTGTTAAAATATTGTTTGAATTTATATGTGTGTATGTATGTATAATTTATTAATATCACTTATATACTTGTTTCATATTTTCTTAAAGTAGAAATAATTGAGATTTACATAGATTTGCAAGAAATAAGAGATTCCTTCGTACCGTTTACTCAGAATCCCCCAATGGTAACTGATTGCAAAACTGTTTTAGAGCTTCACAATCAGTATATTGACATTGATACAGAAGAAGTCCATACCCAATAATTCCTTCTGTTGCTGGTCTTTGATTGCCACTTGAATTGTGCTCCTAACTCACCCAGTTCTAAACTCAAATTCTGCCATTATCAATCTATTCCACCTTTAAAAAAAATTGTCACTTCAAAAACTTAATATAAATTGGACATATATTACAATATGTTCAATTTATATTAAGATATAAAATCTCAGAAGATTGACTTATTTTCTGGGCTTCTAGCCAAGTTGTTTCCTGTGTCTTCCCTGTATTCATTTATTGACAAATGGTATTTCCTGGGATGGATTTGCCACACTTTCTTTTAGCCAGTTTCCCACTGCTGGACAGAAGGTTGTTTCTGGTTTTTGGCTATTACTGATAAAGTTGTTAAAAAAGCATTTCTTTAGAAACTTTTGTACAAGCAAGCATGTTTTTTTTTTTGTCCTGTACAACAAATACCTGGGAGTGTTTAGTATTTATTTCCATTTTAATTCTCATATTCCTAATGTCAGATAATTTAGGATATATTCCCTTTTGGCTATCTGCCACAAGGATATCTTCTTTCTTTGAGATCTTGTGTAAATTTCTGATTGGATTTTGGTTTAAGTTTCCTGGTGAATTTGGAAAATTTTTTATGTATTCTAGACACCAATTTATTTATTTGTGGTTTATTTACTTGTGGTTTACACATATTTTCTCTCAGCATTCAGAGTAATATTTTTAATATTTTTGCAGAGTAATATTTTTAATTTTGATAAAATTTATTTAACAGTTTTTTATAGATTATCATTTTAGTGTCAAAGCTATGAAATTATTCCCAGTCTGAAAACCAAGTAGTTTCTCCTATTATTTCCCACAGAACTTTGTAATTTTATGATTTATATTTAAGAGCATGATCTACTATGAGTTCATTTTGGAATAAGATGTTGAACTTAGGTCATGGTTTACTTATCTATCTTTTGCCTGTCTTTGTCTAGTTGCTCTGACACCATTTGTTGAAAAAGGCTGTTTTCCTCCTATGAATTGTTTTTGTCTTATTTGCCTTTTCTTCTACCAATTCCAAATATTCATAATTACTACAACCTTACAATAAGTAGTACAATTAGTGAACATTAAATAGACTCACTCTTTTTACTTTATTATTCTCAAAAATTGTTTTAGATAGTCTATATTTTTGCTTATCCACATATGTTTTAAAGCAATATTTTCTATAAATACAAAAGAAGCTCTCAGTAGGACTTTGATAGCAAGTGAGTTAAACCTGAATAACAATGTAGAGATATTTGAACTATTTACTATGCTGAGTTTTCTGATCTCTGAACAAATAGGTCTCTGCATACATTATAATTTTATTTAACATTGTTTTGTACTTTCCAGCACATATGTTTTGTTTATGTTTGTTATACATTGATTTATATTTGTCTTTTGTTTCCTTGAGTGACTATATATGGTATTATACCTTAATTGGTGTGTGTTTACTGATATACAGAAATGACATCTTTAAAAATTCTTTTTTTAATACTTTATTTTCATTTTTATTTCTTCTATATATTTATTTATTTATTTATTTATTTTTATGTGGTGCTGAGGATCGAACCCAGTTCCTCACATGTGTGAGGCAGGTGCTCTAGCACTGATCTATAGCTCTAGCCCCTAGAAATAACATTTTATTTTTAATTACCTGAAAACTTGCTGGAACAAATAATTAGTTCTAGGAGATTTTCATAGATTTCTTAAGGTTTTCTAAACAAAAATAGTCATGCCATTTGTAACTAAGGTCAATTTTATATGTAAGGTAATTGTTGATGTTGTAGGGTATCAGTTATGATATTTATTTATTTGTTATTTGTTTGCTGTTTTTCTCTATTTTCTGTACTTCCTGTAGGTGATTTAGATTTGTTTTGATTCCATTGTTATTTATACTATAGTTAAATAAATACTATAGTATTTTTGTATTTATTTCTTTAGTTTTTCAGGAGTTGTTCTAGGAATTCTGCTTTGTAATTATAAATCACAGTGTCTGACATTTTACCAGGTTAAATGAAATGTATCAACTTCTTTTGTATCATTTTACCCTTTTGCTTGTAATATAACCAACTTCACTAAGTCCACACACATTTAAATCCTCATCACACAGTGTTTCAGTCATGCTCTAGTAGGGATATTTTGTTTAGACAAGTGGAGATGGGAAATTTATTGTAATTTACTCATAATTTGCACTTTTTGGTTTCTTTCTTCCTTTCTGAGACTTCAAGATGACATCATTTTTATTTCTTTTCCATTGAGAGAAATTCCTTTACTCATTCTTTTAGGGAAAAGTCTGCTGGCAACAAATTTCTGTGAACTTTATTTCATCTGAGAACATCTTGACTTCCTCTTCATTTCTGAAGGGCATTGTCAATCCATGCAGAGTTTGGGTTGACAGTTCTCTCCTTCAGCTCTTCAAAACACTGGTCCCTTTCTCAGGTCTCCATGGTTTCTGATAAGGTATACTCTGCTCCTCAAGTTGATTTTCTTCTAAATAATTTCTCTTTCATTATTTAAACATTTTTCTTTGTCATGAAGTTTTGGAAGTTTGAGTATAATATGTCTTGGCATTGATTTCTTTGTTTTTTGTCTTTTTTAGATTAGCTTATATTCCTGAGCCATAGTATATTTCATATATATATATATATATATATATATATATATATATATATATATACAAATTGATACATATATTTTGCTAAATTTGGAATATTTCAAACCATTATTATTTCTTGGGACTTTTTTTTTATTGGTTGTTCAAAACATTACAAAGCTCTTGACATACCATATTTCATACATTAGATTCAAGTGGGTTATGAACTCCCATTTTTACCCCAAATACAGATTGCAGAATCACATCGGTTACACATCCACATTTTTACATAATGCCATATTAGAAACTGTTGTATTCTGCTACATTTCCTATCCTCTACTATCCCCCCTCCCCTCCCCTCCCATTCTACCCCATCTACTGTAATTCATTTCTCTCCTTGTTTATTTTCCCATTCCCCTCACAACCTTTTATATGTAATTTTGTATAACAATGAGGGTCTCCCTCCATTTCCATGCAATTTCCCTTTTCTCTCCCTTTCCCTCCCACCTCATGTCTCTGTTTAATATTAATCTTTTCTTCCTGCTCTTCCTCCCTGCTCTGTTCTTAGTTGCTCTCATTATATCAAAGAAGACATTTAGTATTTGTTTTTTAGGGATTGGCTAGCTTCACTAAGCATAATCTGCTCTAGTGCCATCCATTTCCCTGCAAATTCCATGATTTTGTCATTTTTTAGTGCTGTGTGATACTCCATGGTGTATAAATGCCACATTTTTTTATCCATTCATCTATGGAAGTGCATCTGGGTTGGTTCCACAGTCTAGCTATTGTGAATTATGCTGCTATAGACATCGATGTGGCAGTATCCCTGTAGTATTCTCTTTTAAGGTCTTCAGGGAATAGTCTGAGAAGGGCAATAGCTGGGTCAAATGGTGGTTCCATTCCCAGCTTTCCCAGGAATCTCCATACTGCTTTCCAAATTGGCCGCACCAATTTGCAGTCCCACCTGCAACGTACAAGAGTACGCTTTTCCCCACATCCTCGCCAGCACTTGTTGTTGTTTGACTTTATGATGGCTGCCAATCTTACTGGAGTGAGATGGTATCTTAGGGTGGTTTTGATTTGCATTTCTCTGACTGCTAGAGATGGTGAGCATTTTTTCATGTACTTGTTGATTGATTGTATGTCCTCCTCTGAGAAGTGTCTGTTCAGGTCCTTGGCCCATTTGTTGATTGGGTTATTTGTTATCTTATTGTCTAATTTTTTGAGTTCTTTGTATACTCTGGATATTAGGGCTCTATCTGAAGTGTGAGGAGTAAAAATTTGTTTCTTGGGACATTTTTATTCCCACCGTCTTTCTCCTCTTTTTCAAATACTCTGATGAGAGGAATATTAAATCTTTGGTTATAGTCCGATAGGCTACTGAGACTTTTTTCATCTCTCATTTTTAAAATTTATTTTCTCACTATTTAGATTCAGTAATATACTTTTTCAATTTTCCGGTTCAATGATTTTTTTTTCTTTGCCTCATCAATTCTAAAATTCATCTGGTTCTTTATCGCTCTTAAATCTTCACTAAGACTACTATTTCCTTGTTGATTCTTTCTGTATATGTTTAAATTTGTTTCAAGCATGTTCAAAATTCAGATTTGAAGCATTTAATGATGGCTCCTTCAAAATCTTTCAAATAATTCTAGCATCTGTCTCATCTCAGCCTTCCTTGATTCTTCCCCATTTTTTAGATTTTATTCTTCTATCTGATTTGTTGAAACTCTGAATCCCTTTACATTTTTGTCTGCATTGCTTGACTTCTGACATTCTCTACCAGAGTGACTGAATCAGTGCCATGTGACTGCATGTGGTGTAGAAGTTCAGGTACCCCACTCAGTCTCTTCTGACATCAGAGGGAGAGGGTAAGCTCATTATGATTGCTCTACAAAGTGGGACTGCCTAGGACCCATGCTATCTAGGAGGTGCAGGAGTGTCCAATTAACCCTCCCTATCTGAGCCTCCCCTGATGCTGTGTGGTGAGGGTTGTACCCCTTACTGCTGGGCATTTCTGAAAGTTCTGAATTTCCTCCAGGCTTCCTCTGACCCCATCTCAGCAGGATGAGGATCAATGCATCATTACTGGTTTACTGGTGTTGGGGCTGAAAATCCAAGTTCCTTGTGCAGGCTCCACTGATATCACAGGCAGAATGAAGCTTGTGGCTAACTGAACAAATGTAGGTTCTGACTTCTCACACAGCCTTGGCTGATACCGGCTCAGTAAAAAAGGTTGAGGTCGTGATACTTGGATAAACCCAGCATTCGTGGAAGTCTGGATTCCACTCTTGGCCTTTGCTGTTATGGTTAGGTTGGGGCCACAGTTTTATTTTTTAATGCTTGACCAGACTAGAGCAGTTATTATCTATTTTTTTTCTTTCTACACTGCTGCCTTTCTCATCCTTTGGTTATAAAGAACAATTTTTTGTGGCAGAATTTTTGTCTATTTCCTTTGTTGTTTCTAGGTGATAGTGTTCTTCATGATTGTGTCTGAGATAATGAGTCAATTCCTGGGGAGCTCATTGCTGTGTTATTCTTTGGGTCCAGAGGTCTCTAGACAGTATGCAGCCTTCTCCCTGTGAAAGAAATAGGGAAAAGCATATCTCCACTATGGTCTTTGGAATAGAAGACTTTATGTTATACTTTTTATATTACTCAATGATATATAAATCTTTTAATATTTAATATTTAAATTGATTTTAAATATATAATAGGACAACACATATAAAATAGTTTTGTATTACTTCAAAATAATATTTTACATATTGGAATATCTTAAAATAATTGAATCATTTTTAAAATTTCAAACCAATTTTAATGCAGAATAAATCTGTGATTCAATAAAATGATTCCATGAAACATATTTACTTTTGCTTTGGTATTCATCACAAGACCATTAAATTATATTAACTACATACTGATTAATGCCAGGGTTATATACAGCAATATTTGAAAATGATTTTCAAAGTCACAAGGCACATCAAGTATATTAAATTATGATGATTTATTTCACAATCATCATAACTTCATTTATTTAATATGAGCTATTCTTCTCTTATTTCTATACATAATAAAAAATTAACACATTTATGGACTCTCCTCAATGCCTATTTTTAAACCAACTCCACATTATTCTTTCAGTATGAGGATTTTCAACTTACCTAAGTGACACTACATAATAACATGTGGATTTTATTGTCATTTTAGATGAGTTCTAAGTATACATTTTCAATCATCTCTAACTACATCATGAGGTCTTTGACAGTTCAATATATTTTGTAGAAGTACCTACTGGTCTTGAAATCCAATTATATAAGACATGTAGTTTCATTTTCACATGTCTTAAAATAACATTTAAACCAGTTACAAATATTTCAAACATATATAGTTTTGTGTGTGTGTGTGTGTCTGATAGAGACCTCTTGCTTGACCTCTCTTCTAAGCTGTAGGTAGTCTTTGTTGATAATTCTGATTGGAATGCTTAATCGTAATATCAAACCACGGAAAATTCTGGAGCTCTATATAAACAGAAAATTCTTTAGAATTTGAGACTCTCTTATTCCTGATGAAGTGTGTAGAGAAAAAAATACAACAATGAAACAGAGAGGAGAAAATTAGGCATGAAATATGCCCAGAGGGAATAGAATAATATTTAAAATTATTTCAATTGCAGTTATAGAACATTTGTGTGAAGGATATATAAATAGACATTTGGGAGTAAAGAATGTATATCATATTTGAATTATAAAAGGAAGAAATGATTGTATAAATTTGAATGTTTAATATCATTAATGTTGCTAACATTTCAAAATCTTTTATAGAAGTATTTGGATCCTTAAATTTGTTTCAACAATTTCTATAGTTCACATAAAGTAGTTTTCTTTTAAAGTATTCTGTATTCTGAATTCAGAAGCTAATTTTTTTCTTGTGACTTCTCTGGTGACAAAAACATCTAATTTTAGTCTCTTAGTGAGATGGAAACTCAGTAACACTTTTGCTATAAATAAAAATTCAAAAAAAAAATACTTTAAAGGGTTAAAAGTTAATATTGCACCAAAAGGAGGAGATTCAAAATGGTGTATTAGAATAATATATTACCAGTTGCTCTGTGACTCAGGATCCAAGCAGTATGAATACTGCTTCTCAGTGAGGTAAATAAAAGAGGGATTTTATTAAAATTCAATATTTCACAGTATAATGCTGATACCAAAACCAGACAAAGATGCATCAAGGAAAGACCAATATCCCTGATGAACATAGATGCAAGAATCCTTAAAAACTATTAGAAAACTACATTCAAAAATACATCAAGAAGATAATACACCATGATCAAGTGAGTTTCATTCCAGGGATGCAAGGTTGGTTCAACATATGTAAATTAATAAATGAAATTCATCACATAATCACAATTAAGGGCAAGAATCATGTGATAAACTCAATAAATGCAGAAAAGGCCTTTGGTAAAATCCAGCACCCATTCATATTAAAAACACTAGAGAAACCCGGCACTGTGGTGCATGCCTGTAATCCCAGTGGCTCAGGAGGCTAAGACAGGAGGATCACCAGTTCAAATCCAACATCAGCAAAATGTGAGGTATTAAGCAACTGAGTGAGACCCTGTCATTAAATAAAATACAAAAGAGGACTGGGGATGTGGCTCAGTGGTTGAGTGCCCCTGAGTTCCATCCCTGGTACTGCCCCCCCCCCATTTTTTTTTTAAACCCTGGAGAAGCTATGGGAGGAAGGTACCTACCTCAATGTCATAACATGAATGAGTACTGAGTTTTGTCCATCTTTCTTTGCTTCATAGAATATGTTTGGGAGTGTTCCCTTCAGTTATGATTTAGATATTAGGTGACCCCTAAGAGCTCATGTGTGAGACAATGAAAGAAAGTTTAGAACTCAAATGATTGGGTTATGAGTTTTAACTTAATCAATCAGTGCATTAAACCCCTGATAGGGATTAACTAGGTGATTACTGTAGGCAGATAAGGTGTGGTTAAAGGAAGTGGGTTTCAGGGTATGTATTTTGTCCATGGTAAGGGCAGCAGTCTCTCTCTCTCTCTCTCTCTCTCTCTCTCTCTCTCTCTCTCTCTCTCTCTCTCTCTTTCTCCTTCTGGGTACCATGTTATGAGTTGCTTTCCTTCAACACACTTGTCCACCTTGACTTACCTCCAACCTTGTGGAATGGAGCTGGCTGGCTGTAGTTTAACACCTCTGAAACTGTAAGTGGCAGTAAACTTCTTCTTTTCTAAAATTGTTCTTGTCAGCAAGACAAATTTGGTCACAACAGCAAAAACAAAACAAAACAAAACTGATTAAATTACCTCTTTTTCAATTCCATGGAATAATTTTAGAAAAACTATTGTTAGTTCTTTAAAGTTCTGGTAGAATTCTGCTGGTTCTGGGGTTTTTGTTGGAAGGTTTTAATTTCAGTTTCAAATTAATTACATGATATTGGTCTATTTGTTTTTATGATTTGAATTCCTTTAGGCACAATTTCTGTGAATTTTCACTCATGTTTTGCTAGATGCAACCTAGGACACATGGTAGGCTCTTGCCAGGTCAGTATGGCAATGCTTTCTATGATGTACTTAATAAAATTACAGAAGAAAAAGGAGAAATCACCACAGACATCATAGAAATCTACTGGGAACTATTTTGAAAACATACACTCCAATAAATTGGAAAACCTAGAAAAAATGCATACATTTCCAGACACATCCAACCTGCCAAATTTGAATCAAAAGGACATAGAAATCAAACAAATCAAAACTGATGAGATAGAAGCAGTAATAAATCTAATCAAGGAAGTAAAATAGTCATGCAACAAAAACTATAAAACACTTAGGAAAGAAATTGAAGAAGATACAAGAATAAGAAAAAATCTCTTGTATTTATGAATAGGCAAAGTTAATATTACAATGATCATACTACCAAAAGCAATATGCAGATTCAATGCAGTCTCCCCTCAAAATATCAATAATATTCTTACAGAACTAGAAAAACTAGTCCTAAAATTCATTGAAAGTATAAAAGACCCAGAACAGCCAAAGCCATTTTCAGTCAAAAAGCTATCCTGAAGGCATCACAATACCTGATATCAAACTGTACTACAGAGGTATAGAGACCAAAACTACATGATACTAGTATAAAAACAGACACACAGCTGGGCACCATGATGCATGCCTGTAATCCCAGAGACTCGGGAGACTGAGACAGGAGGATCACAAGTTCAAAGCCAGCCTCAGAAATTTAGCAAGATGCTAAACAACTCAGTGAGACCCTCTCTCTAAATAAAATACAAAATAGGACTGGGTTTGTGGCCCCTGAGTTCAATACCTGGTACCAATAAAAACAAAAACAAAACAAAACAAACAACAACAACAACAAAAAATCCCCCCCCACACACACACACATAGACCACATACCACATACCACACATATTACACACACACATAATGGTAGAGAATAGAAGACACACAGACAAACCAACACAGATATAGTCATCTGAATCTGGACAAAGGAGCCAAGGATATATGTTGTATAAAAGAGAGGTGTTTTAACAAATAATGTTAGAAAACTGGTTATCCATAGGTAGAAAAGCAACTCAAAATGCATCAAAGACCTAGGAATTATATCAGAAATCATAAAACTTCTAGAAGGAAGTACAGAGTCAACACTTCAACACACAGGTCCAGTGAATAATTTTCTCAATAGGACCTGTAAGGCTCAGGAAATACTGCCAAGAGTTAATAAATGGAATGACATCAAAATCTTCTTCATAGTAAAGGAAACAAGAATGTGAAGTAAGAACTTACAGAATGAGAGGATATCTCTGCTAGGTATTCTTCTGACAGAGGTTTCATATTCAAAATATATAAAGAACACAAAAAAATAGTCACCTTTTGGTGATTATCTAATTAAAAAAATGAGCAAATGAAGTAAACAGATACTTCTCGCATAGTTGTCAAAAGAAGAGCTACAAACAGCCAACAAATATGTGAAAAAATGTTCAACATCATTAGCAATTAGGAAAATGCAAATCAAAGAAATACTGAAATTTCACCTTTAGTCATTAAGAGCAGTCATCAAAAATACAAATAAAAAATGCTGGAGAAGATTTGGTGAAAATGCATATTTTTATCAGAATGAACTCAGTAAACATGTGTATATACATATATATATATATATATATATATATATATATACATATGAATATATTTACATATAGAAATAATTATAGAATATTTATAAATGTACACAGGTTAGTATACATACAAACATTGCATGTTCTGTCATTTAAATGGCACTAAAAAATGACATCCCAGAAACAATGGGCACACCTAGAACACTAGACTTTGATTTCTAATATATAATTCAATGAAAGAAACTGGGGCCAAAAAAAAAAAAAAAGAGAGAGAGAGAGATAAATGTCACAGTAGAATGGGTAGAGAGGTGATGAGAGGGGAGGGAAGGGGAGGTGGGGATAGGGAGGGCAGCAGAATACAACTGATACTAGGGTTGCTGTATGTATACACAGGGATGTATAACCAATGTGATCCTGCAATCTGTACATGTGGAAAAATGAGAATTCATACCCTATTTGAATCAAATGTATGATATGTCAAGATCATTGTATTGTCTTGAGCAACTATTAAAAAAAGAATACTGTACTGTAAAAAAAAAGAAAGAAAGAAAGAAAGAAACTGGGGCTCCCTAGAGAAATGATGGATTCTAGGACTGGCACTGGTGGTATACAAGAAAATTCTGCAACATCGTGTATACAAAAAGAAAAAAATATATACTGAAATCAAAACAAAACAAAACCACAATGAGGAAAATATGCAGTTAAATACAGAAACCAACCAAAAGAACTTCTAATGGGCAAACTTGGAACAAATTGATCAAAATATATAAAGCAGAACTAAATTACAAAAATACATATCTCTGAGTCCATGCTAATATGAAGTCATGATTGAATTTATAAATGACTGTAATAAGAAAAAAGTCTCTGATACAGAAAAACCATGATTTATGCAGACACCTTGTGCTCAAAGAAGTAGAGCACTACTCTCCAACTTCTTAGGTGTGGGCATCCACAAGCAGACTACAGATAATGGGAAGGAGAGTTATTTTATGGTTGAGAAATCTGACAAATGCTGTCTCAATTAGGTGATCCAAGTTAATGTCAATAGTGATAAGTCATTTCCACATTACTTATTCTTGATATGTTTTGGTGAGAGTGGCACATTACCCCATATGGTTTGTATCCCTAAATCCAAAAACCTCTTTCTAATGATATGAATAATGTCAGAAAAATTTCAATTTGTAGATGGGTATTGTACAAAATATGTGCCCTGTCTTCCTCTAAACAATCAATGGGTTGTTGATAATTACACTTCCTCATCTGCTGATGAGAATGCACAAGTGGCCCATCTTCCCAGGTAAAGCCAGTGTATTATGTGACTAAAAGACAATGCAAAATTTGTCGCAAAACAAGATGAACAAAGAAGCAAGATGAACCTTTCAAGATCTGACTGTCTCTCCTCCTGGACAATAGGCAAATAATTTGGCCATTTCTCCCTGTAATCCTATCTTGAAAGATTTATGAGAGCATTTGAACTTCCACTTAAAATGAGAGTCTGGATAGGAATCATCTTCTGTGCCAGCTAGAAACTATTTTTTGTGCTGAGAGTAACCTGGGTTATTGAGATATAGTAGCACTAGAGAATGGAAGGTAGCCATGTCTTCATGAGTGAGATCTGAATGGAGGAGTCTTCTGGACTGAGGTGGTTCATGCCCATTTAATCCTACATCCCATGACCTCAGTGTTCTGAGTGAAGAGGGATTGACTGCTACATTAGAACCTGTACCAGAGTCATGAGATCACTGCTATTCATTTACAAACTGTTTATGTTGATTAAATGTGTTGCTGCTTGGAACCTTCTAAAACCTTTGGAATTACAAGTATTTAATAATCTCATTTTTTCGGCTGTTTGATAAACCTGATTACTGCAGTGTTTTAATCCAGAAATTATTGAGATAAATATTTTTATCTTTTTTTCCTGTCATTATGTTTCTTTGAAAATTTAACAAACGTTAGGATTTTTTTAATTGAAAATTTAGAATTCATATATTCATATGAAATATATGATTTCAAAGTTACAGATGGGCAACAAGTAAAAAATCTGGATTTCAGGTGACTTCCTTTTCTCATACTTAAAATCTCAAATTCAGATTGGACATCATGGCACATGCCCATAATCCCAGGGATTTTGGAGGCTGAGGCAGGAGGATCACAAGTTCAAAGAAAACCTAAAACAATTTAGTGAGGTCATAAACAACTTATCAAGACCCTTTTCAAACTAATTTTTTTTTAAAAAAAAAGGCTGTGGATGTGACTCAGTTGTTAAGTGCTCCTGGGTTCAATTGCCAGTACCAAAACCAAACAAATAAACACACAAACAAAAAACCCACATTTTAAATTTGATTTTTCTGAAACTTATTTATAGAGCACCAGAGATAGACTCAGATACACATGTCAGAGATCAGGCTCATGTTTCTTTGTTTGAAGGAAGTGCTCCAGCTGTAGATTTTGCTCCTTAAGATATTAAAGAGGTCCTAAAGTCATTGTATTGCTATCAGAAAAGATGATTTACTTAATTGGACAATAAGATAATGTTATTAGTATAATTTTCCATAAAAGTAAGCATGTTACAGTTAAGTTCCATTTCCTACACATTACTTTTATATTTGAACAAAGGTTACTAAAGGAGAGAATGAAAATGAGATATGATGAGAATTTTTAGCAGTCTGTTAAAGTCTTTTTCACCCAGAATTAGCTCTTTCTTGATTTTATTATTTTAGGATGCCCCCAAAGCACCATAGTTCATTAAGCTTTGTGCCTTGAAAATATAATCATTGCAGTGAACTTTTCATTGTAAAGACATTTTATAATAGAACTTGACCCATATCATTATATGATGTCTTTTCTTAATAATTTAACAAACATTGACTTCCTGGTATGAAATGAGCCAATTAAAGTCACTTTAAAAATGCATAAGTTTCTCCAGGTTGCTATAAATTTTAAATAAGAACAGTATATGATATCCTGAAGCTTAGTTTTTCTATTTGAAAATATGGTTAATCTCACCACAATTATTGTTCTCCATCACCTTGCACAATTGAATTGACATTTCAGCTCTTCTAGGGTCTTCTCCTCTACGTTGGTATGCTACAGAGGTAAGAAGTCATGCTGAAAATTCCATATTATAACCAATTTGAAAAGCTCAGAATTACATTTCTTTGTGATTTTTATTTTTTCTTCTTTTCTACTATAAATTTATGGAAGAAAATATTAAAACACTAGACCAAATACACATTTTAGTTAAATGGAAAAATGGCCAAAGAAGATTTCAGCTTTAATAGGACTGAATTAAAAAAAAAAACAATCTAAAGAAACTAGAATAAAAAGTACCCTAAATGAAGAGTGAATTAATAAATTTGGCCTAGTAACCATACTCTGCTCCTGGGAGGGACATAAGCTTTTTAGTAGGTCAATAAAAGATGGAGATCAGCTCTCTCTCTCTCTCTTTTGCTGCTTTTTAAAAATTAATTTAAAAAAATAAATGACAGCAGGATGTACTTCAATTATTATTACATGTATACAGCACAATTTTTCATATCTATGGTTGTATATAAAGAATGTTGACAGCAATTTGTTTCTTCAAACACGTATTTTGGATGATGATGTCTATCACATTCCATCATGCTTGCTAATCCCCTATCCCTCCCTTTTCCTCCCACCCCTCTTCCCTATCTAGAATTTATCTATTCCTCCCATGCTCCCCCTCCCTACTCCACTATGAGTCAGTCTCCTTATATCAGAGAAAACATTCGGCATTTGTTTTTTGGGGATTGGCTAACTTCACTTAGCATTGTCTTCTCCAATGCCATCCATTTACCTGAAAATGCCAAGATTTTTTTCTCTTTTATTGCTGAGTAAAATTCCATTGTTAATATATATGCCACATTTTTTTTTATCCATTCATTCACTGAAGGACATCTAGGTTGGCTCCATGGTTTAGCTATTGTGAATTGTGCTGCTATAAACATTGATTGCTGTGTCCCTGTAGTATGCTGTTTTTAAGTCTTTTGGGTATAAATCAAGGAGAGGGACAGCTAGGTCAAATGGTGGTTCCATTCCCAGTTTTCCAAGGAATATCCATACTGCTTTCCATATTGGATCCACCAATTTGCAGTCCCACCAGCAATGGATGAGTGTACCTTTTCCCGCACATCCTCACCAACACTTATTGTTGTTGGTCTTCATAATGGCTGCCATTCTTACTGGAGTGAGATGATATCATGGAGTAGTTTTGATTTGCATTTCTCTAATTGCTAGTGATGATGAACATTTTTGTTGATTGATTGTATATCCTCTTCTGAGAAGTGTATGTTCAGGTCCTTGGCCCCATTTGTTGATTGGGTTATTATTATTATTTTTTGTGCTTAGCTTTTTGAGTTCCTTATATACCCTAGAGAGAGATTATGTGCTCTATCTGATGTGTGAAGGGTAAAAATTTCCTCCCAGGATGTAGGCTCTCTGTTTCACCTCACAGATTGTTTCTTTTGCTGAGAAGAAACTTTTTAGTTTGATTCTATCCCATTTATTGATTCTTGTTTTTAATTCTTTGCTATAAGAATCTTATTAAGGAAGTTGGGGCCTAATCTCACATAATAAATATTAGGGCCCACTTTTTCTTCTATTAGACACAAAGTCTCTGTTTTAATTTCTAGGTCCTTGATCCATTTTGAATTGAGTTTTGTGCATGGTGAGAGATGGGGCTTTAATTTTATTTTGTAGTATATGGATTTTCAGTTTTCCCAGCATCATTTTTTGAAGATGCTATCTTTTCTCCAATGCATGTTTTTGGTACCTTTGTTAAATGGAGAAAAATTAAAGGCATTCTCTCTGAAAACTGGAACAAGACAGGGATGCCCTCTTTCATCACTTCTATTCAATATAGTTCTTGAAACACTGGCCAGAGCAATTAGACAGATGAAAGAAATTAAAGAGATATGTATAGGAAAAGAAGAACTTAAATTAGCACTATTTTCTGTCGATATGATTATATACCTAGGAGACCCAAAAATCTCCACCAGAAAAACTTCTAGAACTAGTAAAATAATTCATCAAAGTAGCAGGATATAAAATCAGTACCCATAAATCAAAGGCATTTCTGTATATCAGTGACAAATCTGAGAAGGAAATGAGTAAAACTACCCTATTTACAATAACCTCAAAAAATAAAAATAAAAACCTTGAAAATCAACTTAACAAAAGAGGCGAAAGAGCTATACAATGAAAACTACAGAATCCTAAAGAGAGAAATCAAAGACCTTAGAAGATGGAAACATCTACCTTGCTCTTGGATAGGCAGAATTAATATTATCAAATGGCCATACTACCAAAAGCACAATACAAATTTAATGCAATTCCAATCAAAATCCCAATGGCATTCTTCATAGAAATAAAAAAAAATAATCATGAAATTCATCTAGAAAAATAAGAGACCCAGAATAGCTAAAGCAATCCTTAGCAGGAAGAGTGAAGTAGGTGGCATCACTATACCAGACCTCAAATTACATTACAGAGATCAACTCTCTTTAAGACTCTGATTTACCAGCAGATGTATTAAATGTCAAAATCCTAGGGGTCTAATTGTTTATCCTCCCAATAATAACATATTAGGAAAGTGACAGGATAAATATCAGGATAACTAAGTCCAGACAGAATTCTTGATTCTGTTTCCTGTCTGTAATTACTAGAAGAAAGGAACTTAGTCACATAAACTAGTCCAGAAAGTAAATCAAACATACATTTTTTTTATTTGAATATTGAACATTTCAGAGTCAAGCCCTGTTGTCTTTCTTTATATCAGCTTCAGCATTATTTGCTGGGTTAGTCAACTTTTGATTGCTGTGACCAAATTACCTGACAAGAACAACTTAGAAGAGAAAATGCTTATTTGGGGCTCATGGTTTCAGAGGTTCAGCTCATGGTCATCTGACTCCATCATTTTGGGACTAAGTGAGGCAGAAATAAGGGCTGAGGCATATCACAGCTTAGAAAAGCTGCTCATCTCCTGGCAGCCAGAGAGCAGAGAGGGAAAGAGGAAGGCACCTCAGAGAAGATGCACCTTTCCAGAGTATGCTTCCAGTAACCCCCACCCCCTCCAGCTACACCCCACCTGCAGCCCAGTTAATCCATTTAACCCAGAATGGACTGTTCAGGCTGCAGCTCTCTAATCCAATCATTTCATTTCTGAGTAGTCCTGAATTAACACAGGAGCTTTGGGGATCATCTCAAATCCCAACCATAACATTTGCATAAAGCAAGTATGATTTTTTTTTAATCAGAAATTTCATGTGACTTATTTCTGAAGGTATGCGCAAGAACAAATCAGCAGAAAGGCCTAACTGGCCAATGTTCCTGATATATGGGCAATAGAGGGTGCTTTGCCTTTATGTGCACTTATTGTGTAAACTTGATGATACAGGTTTAGGAGATAGACATTCAACACTGCCTTGCTTCTTATTTAACTCCCAATGAACTCATGTCTCTGTCTTGAGAAACAGCTAGGGCTGGAAGGATTTATTTGTCAATATATAGGAAATGTAGTTTCATTACTTGTGGGTTTTTGGCAGTTCTGTTATGTTATTCCCTGGTAGGAAGTAAAACAAAATTAAAACAGTGGTAGGGAGAGAAAAAGTTACTTCTTCCACTTCATTATAATACACAGCAGAACCATAGGATTGCAGAGTTTGCAGGGAATTATTGTCAGATGTTAAGTTCAAGGAGACAATAACAGGAGAGATACTAGGCCAAGTGACCTGGGTGAGAGGGTATTGCTTTAGGATGTAACTTGACTGAGTGCGATCAATGAGACAAGTGGATAAGCTGAATGGAGGTGAGGCAGTAATGGCACCTAGCAGAAGGGTCTGTATTTTCCAATAACCATGGGATACGGTAGAGGTGACACAGGTGACCAATTGATGCAGCAATGGTATCTAGGGAATGTGGCAGTACATGGCAATCAGAACAAACAAAGCTCAACTGAGGGAGTGAATTAGGGTGGAGAGAACATACAAACAACACTGAAGACTCTGGTATATATACTTCATGAGAATGTGAAAAAGTCCCTTTGGCATAGCTTCCATAGTATACTGATTCTGGCTCTTCCCCAAAGTATAATTCCCTTCATCAGTGATAATCTTTTAATGTAAAATTAATACAATATCATTAATATATTTAATTGAAAATTATTCTGTTTACACTGCACACTTCAGAAGTTTCAGAAATAAAATCAAATTACTTAGATGGTTTTGCTGAAGGGTATGGCAAAAAATTTCTATATAACCCACTGGAAATTATCAATTCACTATTTTCTAAAAGAAGTATTCATATTTTTATCTTGATTAGACATTGAGCATTGCTTGTAATTTATAAAATCATGGTTTTTACTTGAATATGAGAAAATTGAAGTGCCAGCCTTTCATTTTAAGTATATGAGAATGTTCCATTATGATTATGTTTTAAATTTATTGAGCACTTACAGCATTATAAAGTATTGAGTATATATTAAACCAAAACTAATCAATAATTAAAGAATATAATAATATTTATATTTTTAAATTCGATAAGATATTTAAATATTAAACAACCTGGAAGTTGAAGACATAGGAATGAGAGGTGAAGCAGTATATATATATACTCACACACACTGATATGTTATTTAACAAAAGGGATAGATTCAGAGAAATGGATCATTAAGCAGTGACATCCTTGTGAGAACATAGTAAACTGTTCTTACACAATGTGTAAGTAGTCCCGTTTGATTATATCACTACTGTTGTATATGCCATCTTTCCTTGATCAAAATGTTGTTATACAGTGCATACTTGTAGATATATTTAAATTTGGAAATTTCTGTAATTGCCTCAAATTTCCACTTTGCTTTGATAGGGAACATTTGACTTAGCTCAGTTTGCAAATGGTTCTATCTTTTCATTAACTCTCCATTTCATCTGGATTTAGCTAAGCTATATTAGCTGTCAATTATCAGAAAAGAGTTTTATGTGAATTATTCATTAAAATGAGTGAGAAATATTTCAATCCTAAAACAGTGTTTCTCTTACCTAATATATGATTTCATGTCAGCTGTCCACCTATGCAGACATTTGTTCAATCTGGTCATAGCCAGTTTTATTAAATTGCTTTTTAAAAAGTTAACCTAATCCAAAACTTTACCTTTAAAAAATTGCTATTTTTATTCTATTGAGAGAACTGTTCTGCGGTTGTATTACTTTGCAGGACATTCTCCCAGATGTTTTTGTGGCAAATTTGATTTAATCTTCCAGTATGAGATGTGTGTCTTGTTTTCAAAAATACAAACTATGCATTATGTTCTCAATTACTCATTTTCAATGACAGCTATACTTAGTGGTTTTATTCATTGGTTTTTTTTTACTCTTTTCTCTTTGCATATACATTAACTTTCACATTTAACTTAATTTTGAAATTGAATATTGGAATGCCTTTTCCAAGGTTAATAAGTCATTTCATCACTTCAGAGAACATACCTTCTCAGCTGACTACTCAGAAAGAGGGTCACTGGTGTATTATTTTAAAAAATTGCATTCAAAAATCTATTACTCTACAACATACTCTGGATATTTAAATTTTTCATCCTATCTTAAAGTACATGCTTTGTTACCATAGTACACACTTGTTGGATCTTTGTACTATTGATTTTATGTTCGGGGGGATAATTCTTCACTGTAGAAGGCTGTACTGTGCATTACTGAAGAGCATCCCTGGCCTCTTGTTTCTGGATCAAAGCAGCATCTATTCTCAGCCAAACTTATGGCAACCACAAATATCTCCAAGAATCATCAGATGTCCTCTGGCTATAGAACTCCCTCCCCCAGCCCCAGTTGAAAACCACTATATTAGTGATCTAGATTTTAATTTGCTTGTCTAACTCAATAGATAATGTGTTCTTTTTCCTTCTGTTTTATTTTTAATATAAATTTTAGCACAGTAATTTTATGATGAATATCATTTACTCTGTACTATGAATGGTATTACAGCCATATTTTTTCCTGCAAAAGAATTTTTTCATTAAATGATATTTAGTTTGAAACACTCAACATACTATTGGATTCAAATTCAAAAAGGCTTTTAAATTTTTTTTGAATTTGTTTTAATTAGTTATACATGACAGTAGAATGCACTTATGCACTTTGATATATCACACATAGATAGGATCTACTCTCTCATTTTTCTGAGTGTATATGTTGCAGAAACACATTGGTCATACAGTCACATATATCACATATATACATACAGAAATAATCTCTGTTTCATTCTACTATCTTTCCTATCCCCACATCCCCTCTTGTCCCCTTCCATCACTTCCTTCTACCTAATCTGAGGTAACACTATTCTTCCCTGCCTTATTGTGTATTAGCATCTGCATATTAGAGAAAACATTTGGCCTTTGGTTTTGTGAGATTGGCGTGTTTTGCTTAGCATGATATTTTTCAAATCCAACCATTTATTGGCAAATTCCATAGTTTTATTCTTATTTGAAGGTAATATTCCATTGAGTAAGTATACCATGCTTTCTTTATCCATTCATCTATTGAGGGACACTAAGGTTGGTTCCATAGTCTAGCTATTTCGAATTGAGCTGATATAAACATTGATGTGGCTGTTTCACTATAGTATGATGATTTTAAGTCCTTTGAGTATAAACCAAGGAGTGGGAGAGCTGGGTCAAATAGTGGTCCCATTCCCATTTTGAACATGAAGATGTCCTGTATTTTGTCTAAGGCTTTAGCTGCATCTATTGAGATGATCATATGATTTTTGCTTTTAAGTCTATTAATATGAGTTATTATGTTTATTGATTTCCATATGTTGAACCAATCCTGCATCCCTGGGATGAATCCCACTTGATCATGGCGCACAATCTTTTAAATATGTTTTTGTATGCAGTTTTCCAGAATTTTATTGAGATTTTTTTGCATCTATGTTCATCAGGGGTATTGCTCTGAAGTCTTCTTTTGCTGAGTCTTTGTCTGGTTTTGGTATCAGGGTGATATTAGTCTCATAGAATAAGTTTAGAAGGGTCCCCTCCTTTTCTATTTTATAGAATACTTTGAGGAATATTGGTGTTAATTCTTCTTTGAAAGTCTTGTAGACCTCTGCTGAGAATCTATCTGATCATGGACTTTTCTTAGTTGGTAGGCTTTTGATGACATTTTCTATTACATGACTTGAAATTGATCTATTTAAATCATGTATGACTCCCTCATTTAGTTTGGGTAGGTCATGTGTCTCTAGAAATTTTTCGATATCTTTGATATTTTCTATTTTATTAGAGTATAAATATTCAAAATAGTTTCTAACTATCTTCTGTATCTTAGAAATATCTATTGTGGTATTTCCTTCTTCATCTTGTATTTTAGTAATTTGAGTTTTCTCTTCATTAGCATGACCAGGTTTTTTCAAAGAACCAACCTTTTTGTCATTTTTTTTTCAATTGTTTCTTCTGTTTTGATTTTATTGATTTCAGCTCTAATTTTAATTGTTTCCTGTCTTCTACTGCTTTTGGTGTTGATTTGTTCTTTTTTTTCCCTAGGCTTTGAGATGTAGTGTCATTTATTTTATAAGCCATTTATTTGTTGACTTTTTATTATTTTAATGAATGCCCTCAATGCAATAAACTTTTCTCTTACTACTGCCTTCATAGTGTCCCAGAGATTTTGATATGTTGTATCAGTGTTCTCATTTACCTCTAAGAATTTTTTTTTATTTCATCCTTGATTTCTTCTACTATTTATTCATCATTCAATTGTGTATTATTTAGTCTCCATTTGTTACAGTAGCTTCTATTTTTTATTTTACTGGTGATTTCTAATTTCATTCCATTGTGGTCTGATAGAATGCAGAGTATTATCTCTACTCTTTTGTATTTACTAAGAGTTGCTTTGTGGCATAAGATATGGTTTATTTTAGAGAAGGAGCCATGTGCTCCTGAGAAGAAAGTATATTTGCTTTTGATGGATGAAATATTGTATATATGTCTAGATTATTGATTGTAATATTTAGTTCTATAGTTTCCTTATTTAGTTGTTGTTTGGAAGATCTGGTCCAGTAGTGAGGGAGGTGTGTTAAAGTCACTCAGTATTATTGTATTGTGGTCTATTTGACTCTTGAAATTGAGAAGGGTTTGTTTGATGTACATATATGCTCAATTGTTTGGGGCATAAATATTTGTAATTGTTATTTCCTGCTTATATATTATTTCCTTAAGAAGCATGAAATGACCTTCTGGTTAACTTTGGTTTGAAGACTTCTTTATCTGAAACGATGATGGAAACCCCTGCCTATTTATGCAATCCATATGAGTGATAATTTTTTTTCCCATCCTTTCACCTTCAGCCTGTGGATGTCTTTGCCCATAGTGTCTCTTGAAGACAGCATATTATTGGGTCTTGCTTTTTAATCCAATCTCCCAGTCTATGTCTTTTGATTGTTGAGTTTAGGCCATTAATATTCAAGGTTCTTATTGAGATACGATTTGTATTCCCTGTCATTGTGATTTATTTCTGGTTTCTGAATTGTCTTAGTTTCTCATTTGGTTGAATGACCCTTTAGTGTAGATCATTTCTTTGCTGGTTTTAAGTTTTTATTTTCACTTCATCTTCATAGAATATTTTGTTGAAAACGTTCTGTAGTGTAGGCTTTCTAGTTGTGAATTCTTTTAAATTTTGTTTGGAATGGAATGTTTTAATTTCATTTTCAAATCAGAAACTTAATTTTGCTGGATATAAAATTCTTGGTTGGCATCCTTTTATTTCAGAGCTTGAAATGTGTATTCCAGGACCTCCTAGCTTTGAGGGTTTGGACTGAGGAATCATTGAGATACAAATTTGTTTCCCCCATATGTAAATTGATTTTTTTCTCTCACAGCCTTTAAGATTTTATCTTTATTCCATATGTTAGTCTTTCTTATTATAATGTGTCTTGGTGTGGGTCTGCTGTAATTTTGTACTTTGGGGGTTCTGTAAGCCTCTTGAATTTGATTTTCCATTTCATTCTTTAGCTTTGGGAAATTTTCTGCTATTATATTGTTGAAAAGGTTTTGCATTCCTTTGGTTTGCATCTCTGCTCTTATCTATTCCAATAACTCTTAAATTTGGTCTTTTCATGTTACCCCATATTTCTTGGATGTTCTGTTCATGGTTTCTTAACATCTTCTCTGCATGTTCAACTCTACTTTCAAGGTATATTTTGTCTTTATATATTTTGTCTTTATTGTCAAAGGTTCTGTTCCAAGTGGTCTAATCTGCTGGTAATGTTTCTATTGAATTTATAATTTGGTTTACTGATTCCTTCATTTTGAGGATTTTTGCTTTTTTTTTTTTTCAGGATCTCTGACTTTTTATTGAAGTGGTCTTTCACTTCCTGTATTTTTTCTTTGATTTCACTCCTCATATTATCCTTTACTTCACATATCAGTTTAACTATATACAAACTGAACTCCTTCCTGGACATTTCTTCTACTGTACTATCAGTTGTTGAGGCATCTTGGGTTGTTCAGGGCACTTTATTCCCTTGTTTTTTCATGTTGCTAATGTGTTTTCCCATCTAAAAATATGAATCTAAGTCAGGATAAATTCTATCCTGTAGACCTATAGTGTCCCTGAAGGTTTCCAGCACTTTGCCTTACTGGTAAGATCAGTATCAACAGCACCTAATGAACACAATATATATCCTTAAACCTAATAACTCCCACTAAGGCGTCTACTGCTTTCTCACATTGAAACAAAATGATGAGTTCAATAACTATGTATAGTATAAACAGAATATTTGTTATTTAAAATGGTGGATGAGAGAACAGAGGTAAAGTAGTATGCAATGTTTGTGAGGAAGGAAGATAGAAGCTAGAAGTAAAACTTCACAGGAAGGGTGGAAGAATAGCCGACAGAGATTCTGTTGTTTGAAGAAAGGTTGGAAAGAAAATCCAAGAAAATAGACAAGAGACAGGAAGAATGTGAACAAAGAGAAAAAAAAAATTAAAGACTCAAGAATACAACAATAATGCAAAACACCAATTATATATCATTGTCCTCCACAGACTGATGAATAAAAAACATTCTTAATCAAAACATAGCATAAAATAAAATAAGACTTGCTGAAAAGTCGAACTGTCTCTGTCAGTGTCCAACAGTTCCTCAGCCCTGTCTCTGACATCTCTTGTGATCACCAAACCCAGATCAGTCCTTGAAAACCCAGTCTCTATCCCACCTATCTGGGCTTCAGATACCTCAGGATCACCCACACTATAGTCCCAAGATCTCAATGCTGCTCCTACTTGCAGAGACACCACCAGGGATATACTCATGCAAAGGAGCAAACCCAAGATGCAGCAGCAGGAAGACAATGGCCACCAGAACGCTCAGCAGGAAGACCCCAGGCTCCTCCTAACCTGCAGGCACCCCTACACTGGAGATTCAGGTCCCAGCTGAAATCCCCAGAGAGAGGCTCTTGTGGTGGTAAACCTGCTGGCACCCAGGCCCCTGGCTCTGGCTGGTGACACAAAATGGGTGTAGCCACATGCAACCAAGCCTAGAGTCTCTCCTGAAGGAGTCCTCTAGCTTTGGTAGCACCAGTAGTGGCTGTGGTTGTTGGCAGCAGGCAATGGGTCAGCAGTAGCGGCAGCTGCATATGCACTACAACTGTAGTTGGGGCATTGTTTCTAGGTGATCTCCAGGGGTCAGCAGCAGTTTCAGCTTCAGTTGGTACTAAGGCAGTGTTTTTTTTCTGTGGCAGTAGCATCCAGAAAGAACTTCAGGCATCTCAGGCTGGCAGCAGCAGAATCAGAGGCAGCAGCAATGGGGGTAGCAGTACAGGCCTTGGTTGACAGGAGACTTTCGTTTCAGCACAGCCACCATGAAGCTAGGGATGGAATTCTCCTCCAAGGTAACTGAGGCGGTGCCCAGAGAAGAGAACTCCTGGCACAGCAGCGGCATCTGGGGCAGCAGCGGCTAAAACAGGCATCTGCCAAAGAAAAAGTCTTTGGAAAGAAAGTGCATATGGAATAAAGCAATGTTTCTATCATTTAGTCATGGCAAGGAATATTTCTGAGGTATCAACTATATAACAGATGTGATGCGAGGCCCTTTTATACAGAGAAAACAAAAGCACAGAAATAATATAATAAGCAATATTAAATATTAACAAAATGAAAATATAAAATGTGATCGTGTACTATAACTCTAAATAACCTACATGAATCAACCAAATGTTCTCTGAGGTTTAACAGATCCAAGAATTCTTCAAAAGATATCTGAGGTGGAAAAGTCAATGGTTGGAGATGATGGTGAAGAAAGTTAACCCATGTTGATCATTGGATTTGTTTTTGGCAGTTTGTTAAGCATTTTCACTGATATTAGGTCTAATACTATGCTTTCCAATCCATCTGTCTGATTACATTTACTCATTAAACTGCTCAGAAAAGTAATTTTTATTTTTATTTTAGAAATACAGATCATGTAACAAGGGAGGCAAATAACTTGTTGGAAGTCATGCAGTTTAAGTTTAGTTTAGTATGAATCCCAAATAAAATACTTCTTGGAATAAAAGTCTTAGCCATTATATTCCATAGTATTGTGTTGTGATATTATGTCATTTTATGAAAGAACTAAAGTTAACTTCTGCTGCATCTTGCATAGGGAGGTAACCATCAGAGGTGTGGCTGGCAAAATAAAATCTATGAAAGTAGTATTACAAAATAAACACAGAAGACCAGAATTCTATATATTAAAAGTGAGGACAAGGATGGGTTGATCAAACTTGATAGGTCTGATTCAACAAAGAGAAAAAAAAAACCTGCTTGGTTTATCTATAGTAGTACAGACCAAAGGTATCAGTAGGGAGCTCCTTTCAGGGAAAATAGGATAAAAGTGGGGAAAAACAGGTTGTTTGGTGCTTGGCAGGTTATGCCCTCCTGAAGGCTGTTTGAATCTGGGGTTGTGAGCTAAGGCAGGGAGCCAGCTTGATCTGGGCTTTCTCTAACTGGGGAATTTCACCCAGGAGTTCCCAGAAAAGCAACTTCTCTGCTTAATGGCTCAAAATATCCATAGTTAATACATGGCTCCCAACAGTTAATAATTTCTGGAACCAAGCAGGTGGTAATAGGAAGAGAGGAGGGTCAATGTAGTAAAGAGAAGATTCAAAATAGTCTTGAAAGGTTATCCAACCAGATACCAGATTATGAAGAGTCATGTTAGAGTGATTGGGCATCATCTTAAACACAATGGAAACCCACAAGTTCTGATCCAGAAGTGGTATAATTAAAAAATGGCAAAACACTAAGCTGTAACCAGTAATCTATGTACCCCACTTTAATTTTCTGTTCATAAATGCTGCTTAAACACTCTTCAGGGTGGAGTTTCTAGAACTTGTAGTGGTTCTATGTGGCTCCTGATTTGTAAATTGCTTTGCTCAATTAAATTGTTAAATTTAACTTTTGAAAGTTTTTTTATTTTTTCCTTCTAATAGGTAGAAAACAGAACTTGATGAGAGATGATGTTATCTATACAAGAGAAGTAGATTTGGAGAAAACTGGATATACTTGAAATTTAGTTGGGAAACTGAGCCCATAGATTTTGCATACTGACTTTTGTAGGAAACTGATTTTGAGATGACAAGGAACATTTAGAAGGTAATTAGGGAGTACTGTTGAGAAAAAAATAATAACTGTGGTAAAGTTAGGCTGCAGTGCTGATCTAAAAAAAATGGATTTAGCTGTGACAAAGTTGGCCATTCAGAGTTGTTTGGGGCTGGAGTCAAAGTTTCTGGCCTTTATATTCCTATATGAAGTAGTCATTGTTGAAGGCCATCCCAATAAGGGGAAGTGAGCTTGGGGAGATTTTCAGTTTGAAACAGTCTGTGAGGAGAGCTAACAGCACTTCTTCAGCCCCTAAAAGCTATCTGGATGATGCATTATAATATTCTGAATAGAAGCATCTCTGAAAAGCTGGAAAGTGATGGGAAAGAGGTATCAAGGGTTATAACCAGGTTAATGGATCCAGCTAAAGACTGAATGGCCTTTCAAAACACTGAGATGACCATCAAGAATGATGAAGTATGTGGAGAAAGGTGATGAATTTGAGTTTGGATAGGTTTGAAATTGAGGTACTTATGAAGTTTCTTAATGAAAAATTCCTGTAGCTTCTCAGATACATGAGTCTGAAATTAAGTAGAGAAATTATATAAAGATTCAGGATTCATCTATGTATAGATATAATTGACCATGTGGAAAAAAAGATCAAATTACTTAAGGAGAATGTATCCAGGGAGAAAAAGGTGTTCAAAAATTTGAATTCAAGTACAGTTTTTTCTAGTGTTATTTACTTTTAAGTCAGGGAACATTTTAAATCTTATTTATTGACACATTTCATTCATGATTATAGGAACAAAGAAAATATCATTTCTCAAAAATATCATACAATTTTCTAAGAAAGAATGAAGACTAAATAAATAGAAATAGAACCATGGAACCATGTTGTGCTTCCTGGAGGTGCAGCATGCTGTCACATGGATCAAGTAAGAGAACTTGGATGTGCCCTGAAAGAACACTAGAGCCTACATCTGGTGACTTCACCAACAGACCTTCAGATAGGGCTCCCATGTTTTGGTCTTTATTTCTGTTGATTCTCTGAAAACTGAATCTGTTTTATGTTTTTTTTCATTTTCTAAAACAATTGATCATTTCTAAAACAATTTCATTTACTCCTTTGTTGCTTATCTATTCATTTTGAAATAGCACTGCAACAGAATAAATTGTGGCAATCCCAAGTAGTCTGAGATAACCCCAGTTTGTGATTTTTCCTCTTTGGTGTCTTTGCTCTTAAAATTCTCTACACTTTTTTTCCCCTTTTATGTGTCTCCATAGATCTTTCGAAATTAAATTTTCTGAATTGGGTATTATAATTACTTCTGATTAATATAGCATCCCATTAAGCTTATTAAGGCTGTTAATTTTCTTCTCACCAAAATTATTCAATTGTCAAACAAATAATGATAAGGTTAAGAGGTCTTTTATTATGAAAGTTTTAAATCATTATTCTAATATATATATATATATATATATATATATATATATATATATATATATATATATACCAGCTGTTATATGCCAGAGGAAAACTAAATGAAGGTCATTATTTTTTAAATTTACTCTTATTGTTGGGCAATGTGTTTATATATAGATAGATAGATAGATAGATAGATAGATAGATAGATATAGATATAGATAGATAGATACAGAGCTTCTGTGAAAAACTCTAAAACACTTACTACATTGATATACCTAATATGTTTATTTTTGGCCAGATTTATGTTGTTCCTATACAGTGAAACATCATTAAATCTTAGTAACTTTAAGTAATTTTTAAAGTAATCTTTAATAATTTAGGGAGATACTAATATTTTGCTTCTCTACTTTTCTTCTGTTGTACCTGAATTGTGAATATTTTTCTCTTGGTAATTAGCAACAGATTAAAAACACATTGTATCTTTTATCATAAAACTAAAAATTGTTTTACCTTCTTGTTCTCCTGCAGCCAGGGCTCACTTCTCTGCCATTCATTACATGATAGCTCTCCTGTAGGATCTCAATCAAGTGCACCTACTTCTAAAACGTCTCAATCCTCTCTGACTCAGCTAATAGCACTGTAATTTTGACCACAGGAACTACTCAGGGAAAGTGCCATTCCTTATGGTATTTGTGTGTGTGTGTGTGTGTGTGTGTGTGAGAGAGAGAGAGAGAGAGAGAGAGAGAGAGAGAGAGAGAGAGAGAGAGAGAGGAGAGAGCACCTTATAAAAATGATGAATACCAGTAGGTATATAAATTCTCTATTTTTCTGTTATAAGTCATTTTCAGTTAAATCTAATTAAATAAGCTCATATCATGGGGTTATAATGAAGATAAAATTAGATGATATTTCTAGGATCCACCTATTCAGATGTATGTTATTAGCCTTTTCTTCCCCTTCTGGGTTACATACATTTATATTTGGAGTCCAAGCATGCTCAAATTCATTAGGAATAATAATGACATGTTAAAAATGTTGCATACTTAAAAAATTAAGCCTATGATATTAAACAGATAATGATTAATCAACATGAGAAGAAATAGTTTTGTTTCCATTGGAAAATATTATTTAATAAAATCTTTCACACTTTCTCTCTTGGGCTAATTTTTCTTTATATTTACATGCAACAATGGACTTTTTTGAAGTTGTCATTAATGTGTTATTTAACAACATGTTTGTATAACAGTTGGAGAAGATTCAGAATTTAGTATTACATAAGAAAAGAATACTGGCTTGAATGTGTTAGTTCTAAGGATGAACTAACACTATGCCTCTCAGTTAATATTCTCTAAGTTATAATTTTGTCATTTATGAGTTAGAATATCTCTATTTCCCAAAAGTACATCTAAAATAATAAAATTAAATATGTTAAAAAGCATAGTAAATAACTTTTGAAAAATTGAAAATACTTCATTAGCTTTATTTTTTACAGTTAAGTGTCATTTACTTTACTTTGATATATGAGAAATTTAATATTCCCAAATGAATTAGTATTTTTATGTCAAATGATTTTTTCTACTTTTTGTTAATCTATAAATCTTGTATATGAATATAACTGGCATGAAAATCAAACATAATTAAAGATGTTTGACTTAAACATCAAGCAAAAATACCAATACTATATTTTTTTCAACTTTCTTTACCATTTACTGTATGCAGAGAGGAACCTGACTTTTATTCCAGTTTTGCCAGTTCATTGTTTTCTTTTGTGAAGAGGAAAAATGTTAAATGTCCTTAACTCCTCTAAAATGTTCAGACTTTACCTGGCTTTAAATTTTGATAAAAATACCTTTATTTTTGTTCTTGTTGTTTCATTGTATTTTTAGAAATACTTTCTGAATTTCTGCTCTTTTATTTTTAGCATATGTCTAACAGATTCATACATTATAAGATACTTTTAGGATATAATAAAATCATGTTTGTAATAATTAACCCATTTCTTAGTAATAGTAGATATTCAAATGCACATTTTTATGACTTAAGCTATTTAGAAAAATGGAAAACAGTATGAAATCATAAACTTTATAGACGAAAAAATATTTGCCTCATGGTTCTATTGTAGAAATGTGATTTAGTATAGAAATATGAAAAAATAAGTAAAATTAAGATAAATAAGAAATAGTGAATTCAGACCATTCCCATTTCATCCACACGCCCATCCATCCGTGCATGGATTCATTCTTCAGTAAATTCTTCAAACAACCACATTTGAGATTACAACAAAACAGAATACAAAATATACCCCATAAGACCAATTTGTTTGATCAATTATATCTTTTTTTCTGAACATACTTCAGATTTCTTGCTACAATATGTTTATTACTTGTTCTAACTTTTGTCCTTTGTTCCAGGCTTCTTTGGTCAGTACTAGTTCCTTTAACACTTCTAGCAAATACTACCCAGAAGGCTACATCTTACACGAGAAAACTGTGAGATGGGGTAAAGAGGAGCAAGTCCTCTTACCAGTTCTTCAGGTGGCCATTAGACAGGTCAAAAGAGACAACCAAAGATTTCAGAGTAAGGCCTGCATTTCCCTCTGGTAGTTGACGAACACCAGGAGTGCAGTTTGCCACAAGGATGCCACTGACAATGTGAGGACTGTGGGATGGCAAGAGGGCAATTTAAATTGTCATGGCACTCTCTTACCACAAAGAAAGAGTTTTTCTTCGTACCCAGTCTTCCCGTGATTGTTAGGTTTGGGGTTGATTCCAGAATTGCATAAAATTTGAATTATTTTCAGGTTTTTTTTTTTTGCCAGCTCATTTTTTTGTTTGTTTGTTTGTTTTTTTTGAGAAGAGGAAAAGCCATGGAGGTCCCTGCTCTACTATTTCTGCATATGCTATCCCTTGAGTTTGCTTATAAGTACCTTGTAAGACATAGCAAAGGAAGTTGAAGTTCAGACTTTCATGTCTTTGCTTCTTCACACTTAGGAAAAATCAAATACACAAATTGCCCTCATGTTTTCACTGTTGTGGGGAGATTGTTTCATTGAATCAATACTTTGGACCCATACTTTTAATTGTCCTCTTCCTTTAAAACAAAGACATGGTCTTATCTAATTGGTATAATATGATAGAGAGCTCCTGTCTGCCTGATCTAGGCACTTTTTTTTTTTTCTGTACCATCCTGGCTAAACCCAAAATGTGTGAAATTTCCTTTCCTTTATTGAGTACACATGATAAAATTATCTATTCTGTGCTCATGTCTGTCTCTATATTCCTGATTATTAGAGCTTAATGATCACAGGATGCTATTTCACTTTAGATAGGCAGATATATATCACTATTCAGTTGTTATACTGAAACACCTTCCACAAAGAATAAAGCAACATTAGGAGACCCAATTGTGACCACAGATTTAATTTAATCTGTTAACATCAGTTTAATTAAATTAATATTTAAGCTGATATGTTTATTTACCTCTTTATAATTCTGTGTTTTTTTGTATATGTTTTTTTTCTTCTATTAGTAGGAGCAATCTCAATGGATAAGAGGGTGTGATTAATTACCCAACAGAAATAATATCCTGTCTGGGAAAAAAATGAAAAATAGAAAGAAATTTACATTTGGCAACCAGAGTAGACTGGAGATATCTATATCTATATCTATATCTATATCTATATCTATATCTATATCTATATCTATATCTATATCTATAAATATGTTTTTCAAGTGTAGCCACTAATGAAGGAGACAGAAACTCAAGCTTTTATTTAAAAAGATAAAACCATTTCCACTGAACTATTCTTCATTTGCATATCACTCATTTTTAACTGATATAATATATTTGCACCTTTTTACCTAAATCTGTTTGAGATTTAATTATTGACATTGGCCTAAGAGTAGCACAGACTTAAAGAGAGTATAGTGCTGCTTTAAAAATTCATTATTATCTCTAAGGTTTACTATTTAGATTGCAGGCCATGAAATAAATTATGAACAGGTGCCAATTTATACATGTGATGTAGATAATGAGTATATATTTTGACATATTTCTAAAATCCTGGTGGTAGATATTAGAATATTGTAGAAGAGTAATGGAATTAAATTTTATTCCTCTTTATATTTATTTCAGACTCTGAGGCAAAGAGAATACAAAGATTTTATTTTTTAATGGAGGTGAAGGGCCTAGAGGTGGCTATGTGTACTGAAGTCATTGGACAGCATTCATCTCTATTTTTGATGAGTTTGTAATACAATGGTTTTTAGCATGATTTTGAATTTTTAAGGGTGCAGAGAGCCCAGAAAGTTAAAAGATGCAAAGGCACATTTTTAAAGCTATAGAAGTGGAATCTGTAAGATGAGATGTTGGCAAGTTCACCCTTTATATTTTTTTTTAGAAGAATCATAAAGTATATAGATAAAATTTGGATAAAATTGAGGAAGTATATTATTAACTTAATCTCAAAGAAATATAGTTATTGCAGGAATTATTATTATTATTTTTAAAGAGAGAGTGAGAGAGGAGAGAGAGTGAGAGAGAATTTTTAATATTTATTTTTTAGTTCTCAGTGGACACAACATCTTTGTTGGTATGTGGTGCTGAGGATCGAACCCGGGTCACACGCGTGCCAGACAAGCGCGCTACCACTTGAGCCACATCCCCAGCCCAGGAGTTATTTTTTTATCAGAGGAAAAAAAGTGTTAGAATTATGTTTTTGATCCCCCTCTCCATCTTATGTAATTAGAAGCAGTTACATTGATTTGTTTAGTCATATTGAAAAATAGCATCTGCAAATATAAAACAGTTTTTTTTTCTCTTTTTAGCTTAAACCATTTATAGGAAAAGATGATTTTGTCCCTCCTTCTCTAGCTTCCATGCAATGTGCACACCTGGATTAAATATCCAGGAGGAATTTTCCAGACTCAGTTCAGGCAACCTATCCGTAGTTGAGCTACCACTGGGAAAACACAGAGCACAGAGGAGCAATTCTGGCAACTGCTAGAAAACTGCATAAGAGGTGCTTTGGGTGTTTGGGTGTGGGGTATGGAGCTTTGAGAAAATAAAGACTGGTTGTAGTTGTATAATCCAAGAGTCCTTTAAGTCATGAAAGCAGATAACCAATCTCTGTTGATTCTTATGTGTCAAATATTTTTGTAACTGGTAACATGAAAAGTATTAATTTTTATATATTTGTTGTATACACCTGCGTGATTTTATTTTAGTTTTCCTCTATCACACCAAGTTTCAATCCATCTGAATGCTCTACCCATCTCACAATGAAAATCAGAGCAAAATCCATACTTTTTGTGTCATTTTAGGTCTCTGATTCCTATTGTCATTTTTACTACTGGGCATTTTGAACTAAAACTGAGTACTGATTGAGGATTGCAGTGTTCAACATTAAATGTATTTTAGAAATACAACACCCTTTCCCTCCCAATCCTTACTTTCATGCCTTTTTGTAATGGTCAAGAATATGTTTTAACATCATAGCTCTGAATACACACACACAAACACACACACACACACACACACACACACACACACACACACACTATTTTTATGTTTAAAACCTGAAAACCCAGAATTCTTCAAATTAGCCTTTTAACCTGGGTTTTCCTATCTATGGAGAAAAACAATATGGAAGAATTAATAAGACTATAATAACTACATTTACATCTCCAAGAACCCTGTATTCCTGCAGAACATTGCAGTTGGACTAGAAGCACTGCGTGCCAAAGAAGAACAACAACAGTTTTCCCAAAATCCAAGCAATTCCTCCACAAAATTTAGTACTCCCTTCACAGTTGCTACTATATCAGCATAGTGCCTTAACTGTTATAAGTCAAAGTGTGCCGTTTTCTAAGTAAATTAATCTACAAAAGAAATTATATTTCATTATCACGTCATTTTTATATTTTGCAATTCTTGTCTGCCCATTTTGTACAGATTCTTTGGGTTTTGAGGGACTGCAACTTGATGAGAGTTGGAATAGAATATACTTCTACCATAGAAATTGGAAATGCTATCCCAGCCCTCTAGCATCTTGTTAATCAGGGCATCTAGGTTGAATTTCAAATCTGGAACTAGTTCCACAGAGGAGAATTCATCTTGTTTGAGGCAGTGGCAAAGCAAGAACCAATTTCCAAGCACAGCAGTAGCAGAGCTGCAAGCAATAGGAGTTGGAGTCTGGGTTGGAGGTGGCAGCGGTGTGCACTGGTTCAGCTGTAGCAGCAGCACCAACAGCAGAATTCTCATGCTACTGGCTCTTTGGTTTGGTTTTGTTGATAATCTCAGCAAAAATTATCCTACCTGTATTCCTACAATATTTTTTCCCCTGAGGTGATTCCTTGAAACTCTTTAACAATTCATTGATTTTCTCAATTACTTTTGATAAAATCATTTGTTACAATTATAAACAAAATATGTTTATATATATATATATATATATATATATATATATATATATATATATATATAAAAAACTAAGAGCCTTGGATAATAGATGGACAATACAACAAAATTGCAAAGATAAATCAATCATTGAATATTTATCTCGATAAGTCCTAAAGCATTAGGTAGTTTTCTGACAGTATATATATATCATATATATATGATTCTCTGGGAACAAATCATCCTTGATAACATCACAAAAGAGCTTAGAAATTAAAACTATTATTAAGAAGAGAAATAAGAACGGGTTGGAGAGAGGGAAAAATGATGATTTAATTAGCCAAAAGCAGAAATCTGAAAATAATTAATATTTAATAAAAAGTTAATCCAAAGATCAGCCTTGTTTTGGGTAAAATACATGTCAAAGGTTCTGAGAGCTGGAAAAAAGTATATATTTAACATTCTTAGAGAATAAGACATATTTTTGGAATGGTAGTCTTGAGCATCTGGACATAGCTATTTGAGTAAGGGTGTAAGAAAAGAGATTAAAACCAAAGATGGAGCACAGATTCACAAATGAGATGGATGCCTAAAGCCAAGACAGAAGAGCAGAACCTTTTTCTTCACTCATCTTGAGTTCTTCCTTTACTGTCTCTCTCTGATATTTATTCTTTTTTAAATTTTTAAATTTTATTTTTGCCACATAATAATTACACGTATTATAGATTTATGGGGTACAATGCAATATTTCAACATTTGTTTACATTGTTAAGATAATTAACAAATCCATTATCTCAATACTTATATGTTGAGAGCCATCCATGAACTATGTGTGGACCAAAAAAGCATGGAAGCCCATTGAGCAGAAGAATCTAATATCTGGGAACTTAACAGCAGCAATCCTGCGATAAGATAGCCCAAATACATGTAAACTCCCACCAAGCTTTGCCAAAGGTCCCACACAGCACCAGAGATGGGGTGACCTGCTGTAGCCACACAGCCTCTCAGAGACAGATGTAACCTGAAAAGATGCCAAACAACCTGTTGACTGCAAGGCATCATGAAACAAGACTCAACCCCTGAAACCTTATTCTTGCCTTTGATGTAACCCCTTAAATAAACCACTGAGCCATTTTTGTTAATTGTCTGTTCCAGCTCCTACCAATATTGGAAGAAACTATCAGGTACTCCCTTTATACTATAATTCTAACTTTGTCTTTTATTTCTTCACTAATTACTTCAGACTTTATTTTCTCAGGTGGCTTATCTCCTCCTATGCAGGAAGAATTACCCGGGCTTGGTGCTGGCTGCCTTACACTACTTATCATTTCTTGTGAAAACATTTAAAATTGATTATTTTCTGAAATACAAAATACATTCTTATGCATTATCGTTGTTATTCTCTGGTGGAGTTTATTCTCCCTTTATAAATGAAAATTTGTGCCTGTTGATCAACATCTCCCCTTTCCCTGTCTACTCCCATTTCCCAGCCTTTGATACCTATCATTCTACTCTCTACTTCTATGAGTATGAATTTTTTAGAGTTCATGTGTAAATAACATTATGCACTATTTGTAATTCTATGCCTGACTTATGTTATTTAGCATCATGAACTCCAGGTTCAATCATGCACAAGTGACCGAATTTCTTTTAAAACACTGAATAGTATTCTATTACATATACATGCCATGCTATGTTCACTATTGCTTCTTCTTTTACAAAGGATATGAACAGGATAGTTAAATGTGGTTTTGTTTTTGCTTGTAATATGAATATATTTTTCTTAAAATCAGGAAGAGTAGCAAAGGATTTCATGTGAAAGAACAAAAGACACAAGGTGGTAGCCATATATAATTTCACGTACACAGCTTGCTTGCACACATAACTTGTGTACTATACAGTTTTTTAATGTTTGGTTTCATTTGGATATTTTATTTCTGCTAAAATTATTTCAATTGTATAAAATTATTTTTTGTCAAAATTGTTTTAAGATCAATATTGATAATTCTACTGACAATGATTCAACTTAAAACCATATGCTGGGCTGGGGTTATAGCACCGTGGAAGAGCAATTGTTTAGCATGAGTGAGCCACTAGGTTTGATTCTTAGCACTGCATATAAATAAATAAAATAAAGGTCCATTGACAACTAAAAAAAAATAAAACAAATGTGTAAAAAAGCATATGCTAAGGAACTAGTAATTTTGAATTTTGAGAAATCTGCTAGACATTCATTGTATTATCACATGCAAGAATATGTCTTAATTGAAGATTTGGGAGAATAATGTGTCTGAGGAATGTATACCCATATGTATACCCATAATTCTACAATTATTTGAATGTAGAACTTAAAGAAATCATTATTATAAATAATAGTGACAATTGTTTTGTTTGACCAAGACCTAAAGGATAAAGTATTCTTATATTTTCAAGAAAACGACCAATCATCTGACAGAATTAATACATAGCTTTCTTTATGCTGTTTTTAAATCTACCTAATTACTCTACAAATATCCTTTCCATACACACAAAAGACTGAGATAGTTGAACTCTCATCTTTGGGATGGAAAATCCTCCCTGGAAAGAAAAAATGATCCCTCCTGTGTCTCTTCCAAACCAGATGAGAGGAAGTTCTCAGAAAAATTGGAGGAAGGATCGGAAAGAAGAGTAAGTTGGCATTTCTTTTCTGGGTTGGAGAGAAAATAATTAGATAATATTTAACTTTTTATATATACTTTACACTTACAAAGAAGGTTAAGGTTAAGGTGAAGGTGAAGGTGAAGGGGAAAGGGAAAGGGAAGCAGAAGGGGAAGGGGAAGGGGAAGGGGAAGGGGAAGAGGAAGGGGAAGGGAGAAGAAGAAGAACATTGGATTGAAACAGGCTGGGCATGGGAGTAGTAGTGAAGTTTCATGTTTCAGTTTATTTATAATCCCTGAAAGTTTTGTGTGTTGAGTCTTCATCCTAGAAAGTAGGCAGATTTTAGTTTTAAGCAATGTTTTTCAAAAATGAATTTTGCACAATGGTCCACCACTTGTGTTTGAGGGAAGGTGTAAGAGGTTGAATTTATATCACAGAACTGTACAGTAAGAAAATCTTTCAAGTCACTCTGAAAAATCCTTCTGCATGCATGAGGATGGTCAGTGCTTGAACACCTGGATCTGGCTTCCTTAGAGATGTCTGGTTAGACATGTACAGACCAAAACACAGGAAAAACAGAAAACAGGACCTGAACACCTTACCCAGTTTCTAAAGAGACCTGTTCCTTTCCCCCTCTGTGATGGAAACTCTCTGGAGTCCAGAAGATATAGGTGGGATTATACATGTAGACCAGGACATTACAGTAAATTGACTAGAGATAACAATAATGTCCTTTATATTAGAAAGATCTAGAAGAAAGGATTTTGAAAATTTTCACCATAAAAAATGGCAAATGTGTAAACTGATTTAGACATTATGAAGTATATACATCTATTGAAACATAAACATCACCTCATTGATGTCTACAATTTTTGTTTTTATAAGTAGTGAGAAAATGAATTTAATTTTAAAAAAAATGGGTAAGACATTCCTCAGTCCCTACTTCCAAATCCTCATCCATATATAAATCCTTCACTGAAAGGCAAACTTTTAAATTTGAGATGTCTTCAAATAAAGATTAAAATTTCCTGAGTTTATATAATTGGAAGTAAATAACAAGTTATAAGACCTGACCCCACTGTTTCTAAGAGATAGGAAACAGGATTTTGTTACAACATAATTGAAAGCATTTATTATAGAAAATAGATCTGTACACGTTCTTATAACCCAATTTAAGAAGACTTCACCAAATTTGTTATATTAACAAGAAAAGTAACAAAAAATGTGTTATTGAGTAATGATTACTTAATTGTATTTATGAATTTCTTTATCAGGAAACAAGATGTAGAATGAAATGCTTTCAGGACTTCTGTTTTTAATTTTAACATGATAGTATACATATTTATGGAGTATCAATAAATAATATATGAAAAATGCTCATTATCACCAGTCATCAGGAAGTGCAAATCAAAACTAGGATGAAATATCATCCCACTCCACCCAGAATGGCTATTACTGAAAAGAAAAGAAAGAAAAATGACAGATACTGGTCAGGATGCAGAGATAGCATTTTTGAGGCTCACATTTTCACTGATTTACTGGAAGGATTCTCTCTGAAGAGTTAATAGCCTGAGAAGTGCACTTCCCTCAGATCAAACAGATCTTCATGATAAAAGGTATCTTCACCCCACCTAAACCAAACTGGCCTAGATGACAAGGATGATGAAAGAAATATTTGCTTCAAGATGTATCTAGTCATGGCCCTGCAGAGGACAGATTGAAAAAGAGGCAAAAGTTGAGTAAAAATTGCTTCGACTTTGTAGAAAAGATCACAGGATATTATGGGAGTTCTTAGTTTTCTTCCTGATTCCTGTAAGTCAAAATGACCTCACTCATGGATTGTGGCCACTATGAACTATCCATGCACTGTGATTCGTGTGTGTGTGTGTGTGTGTGTGTGTACTTTTAGCAAGAAGTGTTTTGATATGGTGCTTTTTCATGAACTTTTTATTAAAGACATTATTTGACTTTTGAATTTTTTCTATATTAACTGATCAAATTTATAATGTTTCATGATGTTTATATCCCCCAAAATCAAGTTCTTGTGCTAATTAAAAGTAAATTAACTTTACAAAATGTGACTTTGGAAATTTTCTAGATAACATGGCAGTCACATCTACAATAATCATCATGAATAATTTATAAAATCACCCATAAAAGTTTTATGTCTCTTGACCTTGATAGGTGAGAATACTCTAGGAAAAGTTACAAATTTCCTTCAATGTTAATAGGATCAAAGATTTAAGGATGTCCTCTCAATAACCTAGTGTCCTTTTTGAAAACCTACCTCTTTCAAGTTCATTTTGCCAAATGTAATTTTCCATTATGTGAAGTGTATAATGTATTTTTCCCTTTAACTTAGTGAATTGCATGTTCTTATAAATACGGAATTTGTGCTCAGCCACACTGTCCCTTCAGAACAAGAATAATTGATGCTTTTATTGATCATGATCCCCCTTTCTGTTTTAACAAAACATCAATAAAGCTGTTATTCTTCACAATGTTTATTGAATTTTATTGGTATACTTCTTCATTTCCAAATGAACCTGGCAAGTAATTGTGAGCTGGGGAAGTAATCACTAAGAGTTGGTGTTCATTCTTAACTTGACTTTAGTTTTTATTATTATTTTGACATAGTTTCAGCAACATACACATTCATTCTTTTCAGTGTTCTGTAACTACCAGCCAACACTTTCATACTCAACAACATCCCAGATAAGTCCCTTGATGTTTAAGTATGGTAGACACATGAGGATTCACAAGATTTTCTACTTGAAAATTAGCAGTAATTAGAATGTCTCATTCAGTGTAACCTGGTGGTTTTGTTCCTTTTTTTTCTTAATTTTTTCTTTCTAGTAATACATGACAGTAGAAATCTCTGACTCTTGTGGTTGTACATTATGCAGATTTATCCTGGTCATGTATTCAAATACAAGGCAAGGAAAGTTTTGTCTGATGAATTCTATTGTCTTTCCTATTTTCCCGGCTCCTAGCTCTTCATTTTCTTTTGTCTAATCCAATGGATTTCTATTATTATCCTCCCCAATTTCCCTTGTTTTGGGTTAGCATCCACAAATCAGAGAACATCCAGCTTTTGGTTTTGGGGAATTGGCTTATTTTTCTTAGCATGATAATCTCCAGTTCCATTTCTTTACCAGCAAATGCCATAATTCATTCTTCTTAAAGCTGAGTAATATTCCATTGTGTATATATGCCACATTTTCTTTATTCATTTGTCTGGTGAAGAACACTTAGGATTATTCCGTAGCTTGGCTATTGTGAGTTGAACTGCTATAAAAATTGATGTGGCCATGTTATATAGTGTGATGATTTTGAGTCCTTTGAGTATAGACAGAGGAGTGGGATATCTGGGTCAAATGATGGTTCCTTTCCAAGTTTTCTATGAATTCTCTGTACTGCTTTCCATAGTGGTTGCACAAATTTACAGTCCTATCAACAATTTTAAGAGTACATTTCTCTCCACAGCTCCACATTTGCTTTACATTTGCCATTCTGAATGGAGTGAGATAGAATATCAGTGTACTTTTAACTTGCATTTCTCTAATTGCTAGAGATGTTGAACATTTTTTTTTCATATAATTTTTGACCATTCATATTTCTTCTTCTTTGAAGTATTTGTCCAGTTTCTTTCCCCATTTGTTGATTGGATTAAGTGATCTAATCTTAAGTTTTTTGAGTTCTTTGTATATCCTAGAAATAAATGCCTTATCTGAGGTACTGGTGGTAAAGATTTTCTCCCATTCTATAGGATCTCCACATTCTTGATTGTTGCCATTGCTGTGAAGAAACTCTTCAGTTTGATACCATCACATTGATTGATATTTGATTTTACTTCTTGTGCTTTAGCAGTATTATTGGAGGGAGCTGTTCCTAAGCCAACATATTGGGAGTTGGGCCTACTATTTCTTCTAGTAAGTATAGGGTCTCTGGTCTAATGCCTGGGTCCTTGATCTACTTAGAGTTAAGTTTTGCGCAAGGTAAGATATAGGGGTTCAATTTTATTCTATTACGCATGGATTTCCAGTGATCCCAGTATAACTTGTATAATTTGTTGAAGAGGCTGTCTTTTCTCCTACGTATGTTTATGGCTCCTTTGTCTAGGATGAGATAACTGTGCTTATGTGTGTGTGTGTCTATGTCTTCTATTCTGTTCCATTTTAGTCTATCTATTGATGTGGCAAATTACTTTATTGATTTCTGTATGTTGAAGCTACTTCGCATCCCTGGAATAACCCCACTTAATAATAGTGCCCTATCTTTTAATTTTGTTTTTTTTATGTGATTTTCCAGTATTTCATTGAGAATTTTTGTGTCTATGTTCATCAAAGATATTGGTTTACAGTTTTCTTTCCTTGATGTGTCTTTGTCTGGTTTGGGTATCAGGGTGACACTAGCTTCATAGAATGAATTTGGAAGGGTCCCCTCTTTTTCTATTTCATGGAATAATTTGAGACATATTGGTGTAAGTTTTTCTTGAAGGTGTCATAGAACTTGGCGGAGAACCCATCTGGTCCCTGGACTTTTCTTTGTTAGTAGTTTGCTAATGGAATCTTCAATTCCACTGCTTGAAATTGGCCTGTTTGAATTTTCTATGACCCCTTAATTTAATTTTTCTAGTTCATATGTCTCTGAAAATTTGTTGATGTTTTCTACATATTCTACTTTATTGGAGTATAGATTTTTAAAATAGATTCTGATTATTGTCTCTATTTCAGTGGTGCCCATGGTGATATTTCCTTTTTCAGGATAAATTTTAGTAATTTTGGGATTTCTCTTTTTTCTTTGTTAGTTTGGCTAGACGCTTATCAATTATGTTTATTTTTTCAAAGAACCAACTTTTGGTCTCATTGTTTTTTGTGTTATTGTTCATTTCAATTTCATTAATTTCATCTCTAGGTTTTATTATTTTCTGTCTTCTACTACTTTGGGTACTGGTTTATTCCTCTTTTACTAGAGCTTTGAGATGTAAAGTTAGATTACTTATTTGGTGATTTTCTCTTCTTTTAATTAATGAGCTCAATGCAATGAACTTTCTTCTTAGATCTGCCTTGATAGTGTCCCAGAGGTTTTGACATGTGGTTTTCCTATTCTCATTAACCTCTATTTTTTATTTCATCCCTGGTTTCTTTAGCTATTCATTGGTAATTTAATATAGTGCATTATTTAGTCTCCAGGTGTTAGAATATCTTCTATTTTTATTTTATTTTTAATTTCTAATTTTATTGCACTATGATCTCATAAAATGCAAGGTGTCATTTCTACTTTTTTTATATTTGTAAGAGTTGCTTTGTGGAAGATGTTGTGTCTGTCGAAAACTTGAAAATAAATATTAAAAAAAATTATCTCTCTCTCTCTCTCTCTCTCTCTCTCTCTCTTTAAAAAAAAAAGAGTACTTAATGACAGGTGATGATCATTGGCTTTTCTGATGAAGGTGTAGGAGTGCCAGGCTTAAGCCTGGAAATATGAATCCATGGGGTAAGTTGGTTATTAGGTAGTTTGAGTTTGGCTGCTGAGGGTGGGCACATAATCACCTGAGCAGGGCCCTTCCATTTTGGTTTTTAAAGGGGGCTTTTCCCCCAGTGGGCAATAGTAAACAAGTTGAGCAGGTGTTAAAGAGGTAGAGTTTTGAGAGAGACTGGGATCAGAAAGGAGCCAGTCTTGATAGCACCAGAGTTCAGAGCGTAGATGGAAGAGGAGGGGCAGGGCATAGGTTTCTGAGATGGGTAGGGGTTCTGTAGGTAGTCCGGGAGGAATGAGGGGATGGCCATACATGACTTTGAAAGGTGAGAGATTAGTGGTCCTTTCAACCTTTCCAGAAGCCTGGGGGTGGTAAGGGCAATGGAAATTCCAAAGGAGTGATAGCACGTGAGCCAGTCCCTGACTTATCTGGGAGGTGAATTCTGGGCCATTGTCTGATTGGATAAAAGCAGGCATCCCAAAACGGGGGATTATGTGAGTCAACTACCATAGAGGTCTGCTTGTCAGAAGTGGGAAAGGCTTGTTTTTTACTGGGGGCATGTTGGTGAAATCAGTCTGCAGCCGGGGTATGACCACGGGCCTGATGAGAAGGGAATGTTTTAGGTTTTAATAGAGTATTGGTATTGGTTCTCTGGCAGATCTGACAAGCAGAAGTGATCTGTTGTAGGAGGGTCTTATCGCATGGGGAAAGGGTGAAAAAGGAGTGAAGGAAAGTAGTGAGACACTGTGGACTAGAATGGAATAGAGAGTGAAGAAACTGGAAGAGTTGTTGGGGATTTGGGAGCTGATACCTGGTGGTAACGAAGAGTAGCAGGGAGGAGGTACAGCTCTGTAGGGTGGCTGATCCAGCTGCTTGATTGGCCTTGGAATTCCCCATAGTAGTAAGGGAGGAGTCAGTTTGGTGGGCCTTGCTATGGATTATTCCCTGTTGGAAAGGCAGCCTGGAGGCTCATAGTAGGCCAGAAATAAGTGTGGAATTAATGACTACTGTCCCTCTGGTGGTCAATAGCCCCCTTTCTTCCAAATGGCTGCATGGGAGATCTGTATATAGGGAGAGGGTTTTTCCCTCTGCTAGCTCTCATGCCCTTGTGGCAGCTATGAGTTCAGCTTGTTGGTTGGTGGTATTGGGTGGGAGAGGTTTTTCCTCTATGATGGATGAAAGGGAAACTACAGCATACCCCACTACTTTAACCCCTTCGTCTATTAAGGAGCTACCATCTGAGAACCAGACGAGGTCCAAAGAGGGCAGGGTTCCCTCAGAAATGGTGGTAGGGCAGGGTAAAATTATCTCTAATACCTCCAGGCATTTGTGGATGGGATCTTGTGAGTGAGAAGATGGGAGGAGGGAGGCAGGGTTTAATGGAGATCAGGGCTGAAAAGAGATGGAGGGATTAACAAGGAGGGATAGAACCCTCAAAGGAGGAAGTGACTGTAGCCCCTTGTAAGCTAGGAAATCCTTTAGATGGTGAGGAGATAAGATGGTTATCAGGGAGCCAAAGGTAAGCTTGTGTGCTTCTTTCTGGAGGTCATGGGCCGCTGCTAGGGCTCTGAGGCATGGGGGCCTGCCCCTGATGGTGGGGTCAAACTGTTTGGATAGGTAGGCCACTAGTGCAAATGTGGAGCCATATTCCTGACCCAGAATGCCCAGACTTTGTCCCTGTTTTTACATAGAGGGTGAAGGGCTGGGAGAGGTCAGAGACATGCAGGGTGGGTGCACAGAGGAGGGCCTTTTTAAAGAGCTTCCCTACCGCTGAGGGTAGGGGTTCATTTTGGGGGCCCTTGGCCAGATTATATAGCGGCCTGGCGAGGAAGAAGAAATTCAAAAGTAATCCGGGCCCTGAAGTACCCAGCCAAACCCAAGAAGGAGAGTCATCTTTGGTCTTTGGTGTAGGTATAGATACAATAAGCTGTTTTCTGTCTACTGTAATGGCCTTTTTCCCTTGAGAGATAGAGAACCCTAGATACATGCTATTTGGGCCTTTTTTGGAGAGGCCCAATATCCCTTTAAGGCCAAGAAATTAAGTAGGAGAACTCTGTCATCTGTTGAGCGCCCTTTGGACAGGCTAGAAGAATTTGTAGAGATTTGCAAGAGGTGCAGAGAGCAGGATTGGATCACAGCAAGAAGAAAGCCTGGAAGAGAGCTCTTAGAATGGAGGGATCCAGGGACCCAAAAAGGGGCCATCTGGTTTGGTTGTCTAAGGGATAAGTGGGCCAGGCCTGGGTGCTATATTTGATCCAAGAGGCATTGTAGGGGAGAGTTGATTAGCAGAGAGGACACATTACCCATGTAAGGAGGAAGGAAGAGGACACAGAGAAGGAGGAAACTGATTTATTGGCAAAGGGGCACCCCACTAGAGCCAAAAAATCAGGAGTGCCTAAGTGGCAGGTTCGAGCTGCAAAGATTGGTCGTCACCGAATCCTGACAGTCGAAGCTCTTGTCCTGGATGGAGCCAGAGCCATGGGAGACCTTGGCCAAGGCTTTTCGGGACCCCTCCTGGAGAGGCCGGATACTCCCTGGGCCGGAAAGAGGGGAGCAGAAGGGTGGGTAAGCGTCTCTAGCAGCCCAGTCTTAAAGGTGAGAGGACTAGGACTTTCAAATCTGCCCAAAGAGAGAAGCAAGCTGGTACACCCAGGTAGGAGAAAATTTGAAGAGCAGCCTTAATAGAGAGGGGAGGGAGCTAGATTGGACTAGGACTGAGGGTGTTAGGTGCAGGACAGGCTGGTCTGCAGGGCATGCCAAACAAAGTTAGCTACAGAATGACATGGCTTCTCAAACCCTCTGTCTGGTTCTATATCACCTGTTTGCTTTCAAGCCCAAATGCCTAAGCCCCCACTCAAGGCTGAACACTCAACCCCAGCTCAGTGTTGAACACTTGACCCACCTTGGGCCAACAAGGCAGCTTGCAGACCCAGAGACCCCATTAGATTTGGGCTATAAAAACTCCCTGTTCCTGTGCCTGTTGCTTCCTCCTATCCTTACCCACCAATCAGACTAGTCCTGCTGGCTCACCTGATCCTTACCCACCAATCAGACTAGCCCTGCTGGCTCACCTGATTCTTACCCACCAATCAGACTAGCCCTGCTGGTTCACCTGATCCTTACCCACCAATCAAAAAGTACCACATGTCAACTGTCAAACCACCCCTGGCTCTATAAATATGCAGAGCTGTTCCTCAATAAACGGGCATTTTCTCTGACAGCAAGCCTTGATCATTCTTTCATTGGTGCTGAAACCCGGAAGGGGGAATGCCTCGCTGCTAGAGGGCCCCCTCTCTCAAGCCTTGCTGTCCTCATCCACTCTTTTGAGTGCTGCTGCTACTCACACAACACTGGCTCTTCAGTAGGTGAGTTCCCCTATTGGGAAACCCCTGACGCCCAATCTGGAGGAGAGAACGCACCCCACCATGACCTTCATGGTTTTGGTGGACTCTCTGGAACTTGGTTCATGAGCGGGAGGTCCTGAGGGATGGAAGAACAGGCACTCCTCTCCCCCCTCCCTTTCTCTCAACCACCCTTTTCCCTCTCCTGACCTAAGGGGGCCTCTTCTTCCCTCCCTGCAGACTCCCCCTTATTAAACTCTGCACACAAGATCAATTAGACAATCAAAGTCAATGGCCCCCAGGAGGATCCCTAGATCCTGCAGTTCTCAGAGATCTGTTTAACTTCTGCAAGTGCTCGAAAAAGTGGAAGGAGTTCCCCTATGTTGAGGCTTTTTCTCTTCTTTGTTCTCACCCCTACCTATCCTGCAGATGAACCCCCTCCCTACCAACCTCCCCTGTTGGCTCCATCTAGCCCCTCAGGTGCTCCCCCTGACTTGGCTGACACCTTTAGTTCCCCCCCAAACTAGGTCCCACCCCTAAACCATGGCTCCTTTAAGAGAGGTTGCTGGACCTGAGGGCATTATCCAGGTACATGTCCCATTCTCTATGAATGACCCCAAGCAACTCGAGCAAAGGTTCACCACAGATCCCACCACTTACATAAGAGAGTTTCAGTGGGTCCTCCAAGCTTATAGCCTCACTTATGTTATTGGTTAATACTCTCTTTCTTCAGGAACGTACCAGAGTCTGGGAACTTGCCAGAGCCATGTGGATGAAACTCACCGAGTTAATCCCAATCACCCTCCAGGGCCACTTGCTGCCCCAGATCAAACTCCCGAAACCCCAGATGGCCATCATGTCCTTATGATATATTTCCTCTCTCAGAGCTATCCCGACATCTGGGCCAAACTAAAAAAGCTCAAACAAGGTCCTACCACCCCCCAGACTGAGAAATTTCAGATGCTCACCCAGGCCCTGCAGGGTGCTTCCTCGGGTCACCACCCATCACCAAAAACCCCCCTGGGCGCCTGCTTCAAGTGTGGCATGAGGGACATTGGGCCAGGGCATGCCCCACACCATACATTCTGTGTACTCCATGCCCTAAATGTCAACAACAAGGTCATTGGGGCTCTGACTGTCCTAGATCCCATAGGAGGCCTATGGCCAGGGAACCCTCCGACCTTCTGGGCCTGACAATCGATTGATGGTGCCTTGGGTCCTTGTCCCCGGCCTGATGAATAGACAGGAACCCAGGGTGTGGATTCAGGTGGATGAATGCAAGGTTGACTTTCTCCTTGACACCAGGGCTACCTTCTCAGTCCTGACAGAATTCTGGGGGCAAACAGTGCCGTCCAACTCTCCTATTGTCGGAGTAGGAGGAAAGACTATCTATCCAAGAAAGTCTCCCCTATTACTCTGTTCCATAGACAACTTCCCATTCTCTCAGACGTTCCTAGTTATGTTCCAATGTCCACTTCCTTTGCTCGGCCGAGATATTCTCTTTAAATTCAATACAACAATCAACATACGGGCTCCTGGCATCAGTCAGGCCCAGAATTGGCCTGTTCATTTTTTCTGACCCTTTTGGCAGAAGACTGGCCATTCTGCTTCACTTCTGAGGCTGACATGAAATATCATACTAACCTGGTTGACCCGATTGTATAGGATACCCACACCCCCTCCACCATTTCCTGCCCACTAGTTAACATTCATCTCAAAGATTCTAACACCTTTCCCAATCAGGCTCAATACCCCCCCTCCCCGTCCACAAAAGCTCTTCTGGGCCTACAACCTATTATTCAGGACCTTCTTAGCAAGGAGTATCTCCGTCCTACTCATTCCCCTTACATTACTCCCATACTACAGTAAAAAAGCCTTGATCATTCTTTCACCTCCCGCCCAGCATTCCCGGGACCAGAAAGAACCTGGCCTCCAGTTCCTTACCGGCCTGTCACCTCCAGCCCTGAGTCCTCTGCCTTGCCACATATTCTCAGGAAGGACACAGACATAATCCCCTCCAGAAACACGAGCTCCTATCCTGCCCAATGACATGTGCCACTGTGATTTAATTTGTAAAAAGTAATAGTCCCGCTGCCACTTCACATGGTTGCTGCTCATTGGATTTCCTGTGTGCTTGTTGCCGTGTTTGTTCACTCTTATTTCTACACCTTGGTTTCTTCCCTGTGAGGAACGACCTGCTTTCCCTGGAAATACATCCTGGATTCCCACTTCAGTGGCGTCTATGGTGCTAAACATTCTGGTCTTTGAGTTCATTGCATTTTCACTTGGGTTAATTTGATGTAGAAATCTAAATGGAATGTGACTTCTCCTCAGGACTTCAGAGCACCTTCCGTTGCCACCTGGCCCTTTCCGCCAACATGACACAGGTGAAGGCTGAACTGTGCTGGTCCAGGGCAGCCCTCTTGACTTGCAGCTGTGGTCTTCCCTAGCTGGCTGCAGACTCCTGGGGATGCAAGTGCCTCTGCCCTTTGGCCTGGCAGTGTGCACATTCCCACGTGCCAGGGCTCTCAGGCTGCTCTGCAGGCCAGGGCCGGCAGGGTGCAGGGAGGAGGCATGCCAGGAAGCTGGTTCTCCCTCTGATTTTCCAACTCAGCAGAGGTCAATCTCAGCAGCACCTGCAACACCAAACTTGAAAGGCGAATGACTCACCCGGTGGAGATTCAATCAAGATATTTTATTGGGGGGCTGCCCAAAGGGGAAGAAAAGGAGAGGCAGAGAGCAGAGGGAGGAAAGGAGGAGGGAAGAGAGGGAGAGGAAGAGAGCAGAGAGAGGAGAGGAAGAGAGGAGAGGAGGAGAAGAGGATGGCTGAGCGTGGAGAGAAAGAGAGCAGAGAGAGGAGAGGAGGTGAGGAGGAGGGCAAAGAGAGGAGAGGAAGAGGCCAGAGAGCCTAGCTTTTAGGTTTTGGGTTGAAAAATCAGCTGAGATCCAAACTGGTTTTCTGCTGAATGCTACTTGAGGTTTCCCTCTGGTAGCTTTTAGAATTCTGACCTTATTCTCTATATTGGTCATCTTCATAATAATGTGACTTGGTGTGGGTCTGTTATAATTTTGTATATTTGGGGTCCTGTAAACTTTTTATATTTGATTTTTTATTTAATTTTTAAGGTTTGGGAAATTTTCAAACATTATTTCTTTGAAAAGATTATGCATTCCTTTGGTTTGTATCTCTGAGCTTTCATCTATCCAGATAAACCTTATATTGGTTCTTTTCATATTATTCCATATATCTTGGAAGTTCTATTCATGATCTCTCAACATTTTTTTTGCATGTTCAACTTTATTTTCAAGAGTATATATTTTGTCTTCATGGACTGAGACTCTTGTCTTCCAGGTGGTCTAATCTGCTGGTGATATTTTTCCAAAGAATTTTTTATTGATTTATTGATTCTTTTGATTCATGGATTCCTGTTTGTTTGCTTTTTTCAAAATCTCTATATCTTGGGCTGGGGATGTGGCTCAAGCAGTAGCGTGCTCGTCTAGTATGTGTGTGGCCCAGGTTCGATCCTCAGCACCACATACAAACAAAGATGTTGTGTCTGCCGAAAACTAAAAATAAATAAATAAATATTTTAAAAATTCTCTATCTCTCTCTAAAAAAAAAAAAAAACTCTATATCTTTATTGAAGTTATCTTTTGTTACCTATAATTGCTCCCTCCTATCATCCTTAATCTTACATATCAGTTTAGTTATGTGAATTCTAAATTCCTTCTCTGGGGTTTCTTCTACTATGGTATTCATGGATTTTGTTTTGATGTATTTTTGTTTGTTTGACACAATTTGTTCCCTTACTTTTTCATGTTGTTTGTATGTATATGCATCTAACAGTTGGTTTTTGAGACAGTAGGGTTTTTTCCTTGTGGAATTACAGTGTCCCCAAAGGTTTCCAGTATCTCACAGTTTAGGGGGAGACAGGTAGTAATATCAACTGATGCAAACAATTTATAGCATTAAATCAAGTAGCTCATTAAATAAAAATCTACAATGTTGGTTGGTACAATACTGAGAAATGATATGGTCAATTATTGCCTATGGTAAAATCAGTAAATTTATATAAGGGTTGACAATTTCATGTGGTGACCATGTATATAATAGAAGTGTTGTGGGATATGATGATTATGATGGAGGAGGAACAAAAATAGAGGAAAGGGAGGGAGAAGGGGAATAGCATGGATGGTGTAAGGAGACCCTCATCATTATACAAAATACATGTATAAAGATATGAATTTGGTGTCAACATACCATATATACAATCAGAAATATGATAATTGTGGTATAAAGGTCTATTAAGAATTGTAATGCAATAAAAAATAATAATAAAAATGAAAAAAAGAATAAAAGAGAGGGTGAAAGAGAGAACATTAGAAGTTGGTTTCAGTGAATGAAAAAAGAGAAAGAGAATTTACGGAGATCAATAAGTGAGAAAAAAATTTAAAAAATAAAATAAAAAATAAAAAATTAAGAATTAAAAGAAACATAAAAGAAAAATGAAATATACAGAAAAAAATCAAAATTTACCAGAATAAAATCAATATATTCAAATCAAACATCTTAGTCTTTAAAATACTGATCCATGAAAAATAACTGCCTTCAAATAAAAAGACAGAAATAGAAAAGGATAAAAAAAGAAATAAGAATCTATGAGTATGTGTAAATATCGGGTTAAAGATAGAGTTCTTAGGGGAAAATATGAAGAAATGGGGTGGAATAAAAGGCTTTGTAGATTCAAGGTGTGATTAGGGTCTATACAGAGGTGACATAGGATGTATTATTAAGAAGTGAGAACAAAACAACAACAACAACAACAATTTAAAAAATAGAAGTAAAAGAGTTAAAGGAAGAGTGAGAGAAAGAGTAGTAGAGTTTGGCTATTGCCAAGTAAAAAGAGAAGTATAAATAATAGTAAACAGAGTTGTGGGAGAGTTGATAGGAATTCAATCCAACATATACTAATCAATGACCTAATCTTGCAAAAAAATTGAAAAATAAAAATAATAAAATCATAAAATGAGAAAAAAAGCTACCTTAAGGAACTTCTAAAAGCTAAAAAACAGAAGCAAATATGTATATGTACAGATACAGAGTGTCCATCATATGTCAATCAATACGCATTCAAAAACCAATCAAAACATAACAAAAGCAAAACAAAATAGGAAATTAGTCAATGAAGGTTTTCTGTTTGTTTGTTTGTTTTTGTTTTTTGTTCACTGTCTGTGCTAAATTGCCTTTCTGTGTCTCAGTGTCCCTTCTCAGCAGGATGAAGTGCATAGCTGTGGAAGATGATGGCACTTTGAGTATTGTCTTTGAAATCTGTGTGATGAGTTGCTACAAATGAAGCTCCCCAAGTATTTCGTCTGTTCTTTTATTACGTTTTTTTTTTTTTTTTTTAAGCAGGGTTTTAGGGTATTAATGAATCAATGTGCTTCTAGGACTGTAGGCCAAAGTTCTCCAAATGGCATTGCCTGTGAAAAGAGGGAGTCAGTCCTTCACCAGTTCTGTTTTTCAAGGGATACTGAGTTTTTGTTTTATCTTGTTTGTTTGCTTTTGTTTTGTTTTTCTTTGTTTTTGCTTGATGGGGATTGTCAAGCACTGAACTCAGTCACTTTGTCCCATTCAATTTCTCTCAGTTGCTGGCCCAGCTCACTGCTGATTCAATGGAGTGAGGGAGTGGGGGTGCAGGCTTTCTCTTCTCTCTGAATTGTATTAACCCCAGGCAAACCCCTTCCTTCCTTCCTTCCTTCCTTCCTTCCTTCCTTCCTTCCTTTCTTCCTTCCTTCCTTCTTTTCTTCCTTTGTTCTAATTAGGTATATATGACAGCAGAATGCATTTTGATTCATTGTACACAAATAGAACACAACTTTTCATTTCTCTGGTTCTACACAATATAGAGTCACACCATATGTGCACTCATACATGTACCTAGGATAATGATGTCCATCTCATTCCACCATCTTTCCTGCCCCCATATCCCCTCCCCTCCCCCTCTCCCCTTTTCCCAGTCAAAGTTTCTCCATTCTTCCCATCCCCTACCCCATTATGGATCAGCATCCACTTTTCAGAGAGAACATTCAGGCTTTGTTTTTGGGGGGATTGGCTTAGTTCACTTAGCATGATATTCTCCAACTCAATCCATTTACCTGCAAATGCCATAGTTTTATTCTCTTACAATTCTTAACAATGTTTTCTTAGCAATGTTTTCTCTAATCTCTTTTTGAGTTGAATATACTACTTCACTTAAGGGTCTAGATTGTTTTTATGAAAATATTTTTCAGCCATTACTCTTGAGCAGAAAATTATATTATGAATTTTAATTAATAGATTTCTTATAAGAAAACTGAAATTGAAAGTTCCCTTTTGTCATAAAATCTCTTTCAGTGTTTAAAATGATCTTATTATGTGGAGTTGAATTTACCTGCTGATATCTAGGTTTAAAATGCATACAGTGCTGTTGGTTCTGTGTGGGCCCATCATCTCATCTGCTCTGTGGTTTTTAAAACATTTGAGAACAAAGCAAATTACATATTGTATTTGGGAATTCTATTCACAGAAAGGTAAAATATATTGTTAAATCTTATATTATTGGTACTGAAAATTATGCCTTCCTTTGACCCTGGAAACCCAGCTGAGAGGTAAAATCTCACAAGATCACAGTGATTTACTAGTAATCTGTTGCAACTGAGCCAAGAATTTCCCTTTCCACAGTATGTACCATCTTCCTGTTCCCTACCAGTGATCGGACACATTTCACACCTTGTAGGTCAAGGAAACATGAACAACCCGAATCTCCAAGGAGTGAGATGATAGAGTTAGTTGAATTTAGATGTGTTAAACATGGGCTCAGTGTCACCAAGCACATTCTGAGTTCTCAGAAAACTTAAGGAATTCTTTCATCAAACTGGGAAGTAGAGTCAGGAGAAAAGGGAAGAATGATGTGACCATATGACCTTTTTCTCTGGGCCAAGAATGAAGATCTCACTTCCTCATTTTAATAACATAACCATCCAAATGTTTTTATTTTCTTTCAGGATACATAATAGTTCTTTCATCAGGAAGGATAACAACAGCATCATTCATCTCAATCAGACAAGACATGAAATTTACAACGTGTATAATAATAGGCAAATGTGATTTATATGATGGTTAAAGTTGATTAATAGCATCATTGCTTCTATTACATTTTTAGTAACTGGTAGAAACCAAAACTAGTACAGTCTGTACACCTGATATTATACAAAGGATCAAACAAGTAGGATGAGACAGTATTCAAAATTTTTTTGTTTGTCCTCTTCCCTAAATTGTTCTGACATATTATGAATTCATGAAGACTTAGTTGATAACAATTAAAAGTTGTGTTTTCATTATGGTTTTTTTGTTTGTTTGTTTGTTTTCTAGATACTTACAATTTGGCTCTTCACTCTTGTTTTCTGGGCAGAAATCCTGTTAATTCCAAGGTGTTGGGACTTCAGTAGAATGACTTGTCACTTTCATTGTAGCAATCTTAGATCTAACTTGACAAAGAGTAGTTATATCAGAAGCTCTCAGGTATTATTTTGTATATCTCAAATTTTCATTAAATCAAACTTCTGGATTACTTATTTTAAAAAGGCAAGTTTACCACAGTTGATTTGTCTAATTTTGTGGATATGAAGTAAACAAAAGAAGAGTATAAATGAATATCACTTGGTGGTGCAAAAGCAAACCTTTTCATGTAGTATCTTGGAATGAAATAGTCAAAGACAGGGTAATAGAAAAAAAATGTTTCAACATTCGTATTTAAAATAGCCCTTTACAGAGAATTATTTCTTAATTCATACAAGCAAAGGATAACAATGAACCCTGATTTTGACATCAAATTGAGAACTCTTGGAAGGAAAGAAAACCAGAAGTCATATAGGGTTTAAGAAAAAAAAGATCCATTGATGAATCTGAATATTTAGATTGGTATTCTGATTTCAGTGAAGAAAGTTGAAATAGGAAGAAGTAGAAAATAAAGTAACTTAAGGTGAAGGATGAAATAATGCAGATAAGTATTATTGAGATATTCATGATATGATTCAGATTTAAAGATTACAAAGAATAAGTTATATAAAACAACAAAGACAGTTATCAAAAGACTAACATTCCAATATGAAAGTTTGATTTTGTAACAGAGAGGTATTTTATTAATGAGATTATTATATTCTAATGACTTATTTGTGTAAGAGTTTTTATGGAATTGGGTTAAGTGGGTTTATTTCCCAAACTAGTCAATAGGATAATGATTGGTGGTTCAAAGAAATTCTAGTCAGATATCTTTACATGTGTTTTCACATTCTGGTCATTCCAAAGAAATACCACAGGTAATTTATGGGTAATTTCCCATTTATTTGCCTTTGACTTATTAATTTTGCTTTGGGGATACTTGGAAAGAGCATGAAAGTAAATTTCAGAACTCTGCAGTTGTATTTCTGTTAAAACATGTTTCTAATCAAATGATATAATTGGAGTTTTGGCTATTGTAGGATTGACCAGAGAAGTGGTAATTTGTGGAAATGGCTATACGGCCAAGCTACAAGCACATTAGGAGAACTGAATTACAGGCAAGAATGAGAGAGAATTTACACACCAGCATAAAGGCATACTTGCAATAAAGTACGTCTACTCTACAAAGCTGTCTGCATTAGTTTTTCCTAAGCAAGAGAAGTGCTGATAGTTGTTAATATGTTACAGATATTTCAAGCTGAATATCCCCATTAATGCTTTCTGTCTCTCCCTTGTATCCACTATGAAACATTTTATACAAATCTTTTTCTTGCTGTTATCTATTAGATTAGATATCTTCAATGTTTCATGTCCTAAATCCTATCTGTTCTCTCTTCTATGTCCTCAGTTGCAGAACTTCTCCATGGTCTTTTCTTCCTAAGGCTCTCCTCTCTTGGAAAATTGTTTTTTTTTTTTTTTTTTTTTTTTCAGATTTCTTCTGAGTCCCACTGTTCAAGGTCACCCTGCACATTCCTATTCTCATGCCTTTTCAAAACTCCAGAAGAGAAAATAACCCCATCATTTTGAGGATGAATAGCATCTCATACAAAGCAATTAATAATATTCTGAATAACTGAAAAACTACAGGATTTGAGAAAATTGGAGGAAAGCTTGAGAATTTGGAAGGAACTCAGAGACATCAACTTTTGGGAATAATATGGTTCAGTGATAAAACATTCAGTTCTTGAATGGATAAATAGAAAAGCAAATAGATCTATTAACAAGTAATAATGAGACAAAAATTAGCTATAAGAAGGAACTCAGGGAAACTGGTACAATGCTGGGATAGTGCCTCACTCAGAGAAGTAGATCAAAGCCTCATTTACTTGGGACTTGGAAATGAGAGAACAGAGTCCTTCCAGTAGCAACAATGGAATATTTGTTTTTATCCTGTTGTCTGTGGTATCTGTCTAACGCACTAGAAATAACAGTTTTATAAATTTTCAAACAGTATTACAGATGGAACAGGAAGGTTTATTTTTTAATGTATTATGTCATCAAATTTATGAAAATTATAATATTTTAAATTTATGCAGGATTGTAACATTTATCTACCAAGAACTTACTCTGTACTAAACCTGGTAGAAAGTAAATTCTCAGCAACTTAGCACCTAACTTTCTTTGAATTTTATCTTTATGCTGCATTTTTAATTTTTTAAACTATATTTTGATTATTTCTATTGTGTTAAAAAACTGTAAAAACATGTATGTTTATTCCAATTTTTAAGAAATAATTGAGGAGTTTAGATTATCTCTTAACATGTGAGTACTAGTAACATTTTAGCTCTTAAAAGCTATGTTAGTCATTGTTTTCTCCCTGTGTCCAATGAATGAAACAAGAACAACTTAGAGGAGGAGTTTATTTTGGCTTATAGTTACAGAGGTTCAGTTCATAGTCCACCAGCTCCATCTTTCAGAGCCCTAGGTGAGGCAGAACATTAAGACAGAAGGATGTGACAGAAGAATACTACTCAGCTCTTGGTGGTCAAGAAGCACAGAGAGAGAAGGAACCAGAGAAATAATATACACAATCCTCAAGTCATGGCCCTAGTGACCTACTTCAAGCTATGCCCCACCTGCCTGCACTTACCACCAGGTAATCCATTCGAATCATTAACTCATTAAATGGATTAATCCACTGACTTGGTTACAGCTCTCATAATCTAATTACTTCACTTCTTGCATGAACATAGAAGCTTTTGGGGAGTCACCTCATATCTAAACCATGACAGTAGCAAAAGAAACAAACATTTCTTTGGCTGTATCTATGGTGAAGACAGTAATTTGAATTATGCTTTTCCAAATTTCCTTTTAAACTTTTTCATTTTTCTCCATAAGTTTTCAAGTCTATATTTCATTCTTCTAATATTTTCTGTTAATACTAATATTAAACAATTATAACTTTAACAAATCTGCAAATTACTGGTTTTATGATCAGCAACAATATTTTTAAAATTGTTTGGCAATATCTGTGGCCTTTCCTCACTAGATCCTGGTGTCAATTGCTTGTCTCATACCCAAACCCCAGTTTGGAAAAGCAGACTGTCTCCGCACATTGCCAAGTGTCACCTGTCACCTGGGAGCAAGTGTCACCTCTGAAACACAGAATCAAATCACTTGACACCAAGAGTATGGTCATTGACACCAAACTATATATTCCTTTCATATTCAGATCCAACATTGCCTATGATATGTTACATATGCAAAGATCATTGCTTGACATTATGTCTTCTCTTTAGGAGAATCTCTTGATTTTTTTAATGACATATTTGTATTTTATCCAATTAGGGACAGCAGCAGGGAATCACTGGATAAAGGAAGAAGTGACAATAGATCCTAAATGCTAGACCTGATTTTTCCAGCTTCTCTGGGTTTTCCTGGACTGTGCTAGTAGAAAGGTAAATATTAACCCAAATATATGGCTCAGATAAATGCTGAAATATGCCACATTAACTCATGTTATCTTTTGAGAGTGTTGATGTGAATGAGTTTTCTTGTCTGATTCATTTACAGGATCAATCATTTAATTCATTCCCTGAAGTACATATTCTGTTGCCTACAAGAAAAAGGCTCAAAATCCCATCTCTGACTCCTCTCGAATTGGTGCTTGACCTTAAACAAATAATTCATTTAAAGATTTTATCCTTTAGTTTCCTTATGGATCTCTGGGTATAAAATAAAGTTTTAAAATTTGCTACTTACCTTAGGGAAATATTTTGAGGATACTAAAAATGACTCAAAAATTTCTTGTAATGTTCAAATTTTTTATATTTGTCCACAAAAATCAGTTATACCCTAACGGACATCAAATATTTAATTTTGATGAAACTGTGACCAAGGCAAAGATGGTGATAGCAGTTGATTAATTTAGAGAAGGGCTAAGTCCCTAGACTTTTGGCAGAACAGTCAGTACACTAGATTTGTCTCAAATTTTTCTCATTGCGCACAACAATCTGTAATCGCACATTCAAGTGGGATTTTTTCCAGTTTATTGGCTATACATGTTTCACTAAAGTTTAATTTCTACTATCCCATATGATAATGTCATAATTGGTGATATTTTATATAAGAAAATTATTATAGTATCCTATTTTAACACTATTATTCCACATACCCTCAAGCTATTGAAATCAATTCTCCCATCCAATCATCCATCAAACTTTTATTGAGTCAATATTGTGGAGTAAAATATTTAAGGTAAAAAATATATATTAAGGGGCTGGGGTTGTGGCTCAGTGGTAAAGTGCTTGTCTAGCACATGCGAGGCCCTGGGTTTGATCCTCAGCACCACGTAAAAATAAATTTAAAAATGTATATTAAGGCATGGTTTATAACTTGAAATTAATAAACTATTAAAAATAGAGAGATGCATATATTTACATATGTTCTAATTTCTAAAATATGCATTTTAAGTAATAATTGTACAAGCATTTGAACAAATGGTACAATTTATGTTGAAGTGCCCTTGAGAACACCATTCTGGAAACTTTCTTTACTCTTAGTAATATGCCTGCCATTCCATGAGAGATGTTGAAGAGGATATTCAAATATTAATTTTTAGTAATTCATTTTAGTATAAATCAATATATTTTTGCATGTATTCATATTCTCTTATTAACATTTTCCTACATAAGTCATAAACATTTAAGTTATCTTAGTGCTATTAGTGCTTAGCTATCTATAGCTAAAAATACATACTGTTTGAGTTTCATCAATTGAATTTCATCAATTAAATCTATCAAATCTAAATATGAATTTGCACAATTTTTAAAAGTGTATGTTGTTAAATACATAGCCTGTGATGAACTGATGAAAGTGTACTTTCCATTACCTGTCTTTCATGGTGCTCCCATCTTTTTTTTTTTTTAATATTTACTTATTTATTTTTTTTTAGTTTCGGCGGACACAACATCTTTGTTGGTATGTGGTGCTGAGGATCGAACCCGGGCCGCACGCATGCCAGGCGAGCGCGCTACCGCTTGAGCCACATCCCCAGCCCCATCATGGTGCTCCCTTCTGATGTTGAGTCACTACCACAGTTTTTCTTCTCTTTAAGGAAAAAAGCAGATACATGCAGAAATGAAACGGAATCATTTTTTCCCTTCTCTAAGCAGCTCCTTCCACACACACACACACACACACACACACACACACACACACACACACTTCTCACTTATAAAGTATTTTATAAGGATTCCTAATTTTGAGGTAATATACCAAGCAGAAACAAGAGAGCTATAGCATATATATAGGGAGCTGCTATAGGAATTAAGGGAAGTCGGGGAGTTCTAAAATGTATCAACCACACACAAAAAAATCCCCATCAAATTCATCAACCCCATTGGTCATTTTAGAGAAGAAAATGATGCCCCACTACACTACAATAGGCACAAAATCCATTGACAAACATGACTCCCCCTCGCAATTCTCTATGAAGATTTAATGCAAGACACGTTTAGAAGGTTTCTATTTGCTAGGTCTTTTAATTTTTTCATAGTATTCTACAGACCTTCACTTTATTATGTCATGGTATTTTCTGTTAATCTTCTGTTTAACATAATGTTGAATTCCTGTTTTGGGTTTGCGAATGATTTCATAAGATATATATTGTCCATATGTGCTGATTCAATTATTATGTTAATGTCTATGCTATCTTACACCACAAAACATACACACACATTCACTCTCTCTGTATGTTGTGTGTGTATAAATATGTGTATATGTGTAAACATATAAACACATGCATGTATGCATATATATATAATTTTAGAATCTTATTCCTTTTTTTTCCCCTTGTTGTTGGGAATTGAGCTCAGAAGCATTTTACCACTGAGCCAATTGCCCAGCCTGTTCTTTATTTTTTTTTATATGGATACAGGGTCTTGATAAGTTGCTTAAGGCCTCACTGACTTGCTGAAGCTGGCCTTGAACTTGCAATCCTCCTGCCTTGGCCTCCCAAGTCACCGAAATTACAGGCATGTGTGACTGTATCCGGTTACAATCTTATTTCAAATAAGAAAAATGATGCAATTTATTTCAACTTTAGTCTTGTTTTCTCACTAGCAACACTCATGCCCCATGGTAGAGATTGTTTAATAGTAGTTTACATTTAAAGCACAAATTTGCTCACAAACCCAGAGAACTTCATGGAGTTTAGAGTATTTTTAGGAATTGAAAATTAGATTTGAAAGTTATTAATATCTCGTGTGACGTTTGATAAATCCAGAAATTAGTTGTTTGAACAAGTGCATTTTATTTTACTTGATATAAAAAATATATCCTGATGATGTGAGATTTTTGTTAAGTCCCTAATATGCATTTTCTCCAGCCCAAATCTTCCTCCCCACAAAAATGTTTTAGTGCCAAAATATATTCTTTTTTAAAACATATTTATATTTTGGTTTTAGGTGGACACAATATCTTTATTTTATTTTTATGTGGTGCTGAGAATTGAACCCTGTGCCTCATGCATGCTAGGCGAGAGTGCTCTACCACTTGAGCCACATCCCCAGCTCCCCAAAATATATCCTTTTGAATTTGTGTAATAAGTTTTAATACCCTGAAATTTCAGGGTCTCTCAATTCACCCTGACCTTTTACCATAGCCATCTAGGTAAAATACAGAAATTAAACTTGCTACTCCCTTGTTTGTAATTCAAAGTTCCATATCATCTGGGGTGGGGTGGGGGCAGAACAAACAACCCTCAGCAGCAGTCCAAGGATCTTGCACCTCTTGTCACATCTTTCCCTTCATCCTGTGACATATCGTTTCCTTACATCTTCATCTCCCATGCCCTTCCTTGCCTTCACACAGATAGTTCTCTCTCATTTAATGCCCTTTTGTCTTTTCTGACTAGATTAACATCTGATAATTTTACAAAATGTAAAATGGCTTCTTCCTGTGACATTCCTTACATCCCCTTAAATTTAGTTACCAACTGCTTTGTGACTACACTGTACTGTGTGCAGTCTTCTATGACACAGTCTTTAGGATATTTTATTTCATACAAGTGTCTGAGGATAAGTTGGTATAATTTCATTTTCAGTCTTGATATGGATGATGAAGTGCTCACTAAGAAGCATTCAATATATTCTTTATTGTATTGGGGCTTTTTAGGTATATGTGACAGTAGAGTGTATTTTGACATATACATAGATGGGGTATAACTTATTCTAGTTAGGATCCCATTCTTGTAGTTGTACATAATGTGGAGTTACACTGGTCATATATTCATATATGAACATAGGAATGTTATGTCTGAATCATTCTGCTGTCTTTCCAATTCTCATCTACCCTTTCCTCCCTTCATTCCTGTTTATATAATTCATTATACTTCTACTCCCCGCTCAACCTACCGCTTATTGTATGTCAGTACCCACCTATCAGAGTGAATATTCAGCCTGTTTTGGAGGGGGATTGGCTTATTTCACTAAGCATAATAGTCTCCAGTTTCATCCTTGCCAGCAAATACCATAATTTCATTCATCTTTGTGGCAGAATAATATTCCCTTGTGTATATATACCTCATTTTCTTTACCCATTCATCTGTTAAAGGCACCTAGGTTGGTTCAATAGCTTGACTTTTGTGAATTGAGCTGCTAAAATCATTGATGTGTCTTGTCACTGTAGTATGCTGATTTTTAGTCCATTGGGTATTTACCAAAGAATAGATAACTAGGTCAAATGGTGGTTCCATTCTAAGTTCTCTGAGGAATCTCCACTGCTTTCCTTAGTGGTTATACCAGTTTTCAGTCCCACCTTCAATGTATGGATATACTATCTCCCCCATACCCTCATTAACATTTATTGTTACTTGTATTCTTGATAAATGCCAGTTGAATTTGAATGAGATCTCAGTGTAATTTTAATTTATATTTCTTTAATTGCAAGAGATGATGAACATTTTTCATGTATTTATTGTTCATTCATATTTCTTCTTCTTGAGGTATTTGTTCAGTTCCTTTGCCCATTTATTTATTGTGTTACTTTTTTATATTAATTTTTTGTATATTCTGGAGATTAATGCTCTATCTGAGGTGTGATGACAAAGATTTTTTCCCATTATGTAGACTCTTTCTTCACATTCTTATTTGTTTCTTTTGCTGTGCAGAAACTTTCTAGTTTTGTACCATCCCATTTATTGATTCTTTTAAACTTTTTAAAAAAATTTTTAAATTGTTCTAATTAGTTATACATGAAAGTAGAATGCATTTTGACATATTTTACACAAATGGAGCACAACTTCTGATTCCTCTGGCTGTGCATGGTGCAGAGTCACTTCAGTAGTATAACCATACATATGTCTCATTCTGTCCTTCCCATGATTTTTTACTTCTTCCACTTTACATGGCTTGTTGAGGAATTTGGGTTCCTAAGCTGAGATGACGGAGAGTTGTGCCTATACTTTCTTCCAGTAGGCACAGGGTCTCTGGTCTAATGCCTAGGTCCTTGATCCACTCAGAATTGAATTTTATACAGGGTGAGATATAGGGGTCAACTTCATTCTATTATATACAATGTCCAGTTTTCCCAGCACCATTTGTTGAAGAGGCTAATTTTTCTCCAATTTATGTTTATGACTTTTTTTTTCTAGTATGATATAGCTGTGTATATGTGGGTTTGTCTCTGTGCCTTCTATTCTGCTCCATTGGTCTTCATGTCTGTTTTTGTGCCAAAACCATGCTATTTTTGTTACTGTAACTTTGTAGTATATTTTAAGGTCTGGCATTGTGATGCTTCTTCTTTTACTTTTCTCACTAAGGATTGCTTTGGCTATTCTGGGCCTCTTGTTTTTCCCCAAATGAATTATTGTTTACCAAATGAATAAATGAGTGTCTTAATTTGTCTGTTTGACTATGACAAAGTAACTGAGACTCAGCAATTTATGAACAACAGAAGTTTATTTCTCAGAGTTCTGGAGGTGAAAATTCCAAGATCAAGAAACTGGCAGATTTGGATCTTGTGAGAGCTGTTATCTGTTTCCAAGATGGTGTCTTGAATGCTGCTTCTTTCTTGTACTGTGGGAGAAAAGATTGAAGAGCATAGTGAGCCTGACTATACCTGACTACTTACCTCCAGCCCTTTAATAAATTCTATTGAGGACTGGAGTCTCCATGGCATAATCACCTTATAAAGGCCCCACTGTTTAGTATTGTTGCTTTGGGGATTATTTTAACATGAACTTCAGAGTGAATACAAATATTGAAACCATAACAATCTGTTACCAAGATCAACTTCCATGATCTTGCTTTCAAATTATCTACCTACCCATCCTTTTTGGATTTGACTCTTCCCTGCTTCACAAGGCCTCTGCCTACTCAGACCAATTCTGAGTTGGGCATTTCAAGAACTTTTGATTAAGTCTGCACAAGGCACAGAATGGGAAAACATTAACTACTCCTTAGTCTAAACCTGGATTACAGATTTATGTACAACATTGACTAATAAAGCTAAAAAAAGAAATCTTAGAGTAAATCCATCAAGAGTAAAAAGATTGCACTGTTCTTTTCTAACAAATGATTTGAGCTATCTATTATCTGAAATTTCTTGTCTTTATTCTCATTTTCACTGTATGCTTTTTATCATGTTTTAAAATAGTCTGATGATTGAATTATTTGTAAACCAATTTAAGGATCATTTTAGTTTTAATCCACTTATCCTTAATATGATTTCTGATCTATTTGAGTAAAAATCTGCTACTTTACTCTTTGATTTGTTTGCTTTACTTGCCCTAAATTACTTTCACTTTTTAAAGTTATCTTGATTATTCTTTTTTTCTAATTCATTAACTTTCTAATTATTCATTCCTTTGGTATTTTATATTAGGATCATAGAAATTACAACATACCTCATTAACTAAGTTCTATCGTAAATATTTTTATGACTATGTGAACATTTTAAATTGGTTTAATGCCTCCTGACTTTTAAGTTACAATTATTATGTATTTCAGTTATATTTATACTTTGAAAACGAGCCCTTATGTTGTTGGGATATATGTTCAATATTAACTTATATTTTCTCCAATATTTTTTCTTTATTATTTTCTTTGCTCATCATTTTTTCATATACCACCATGTTTATATCTTGCATCACTTTCCCTTTGCTTGAAAATCACCCTTAAACTATTCCTTTCATGTTTCCCCGTGGCTGAAGAATTATCTGAGTTTTTGTTTGCCTAAAATTTTCTTTGACCTCTATTTTAAAGAATATTTCACTTGGCATAGAATCATACGATGGTAGTAATTTTTTAGTTGTTAATTTTTCTTTCTTTTTTTGTCACTCTGTAAATATTTCCTATTGCCTCAAGTCTGATTTCAGTTGGATTGTGTAGTCCTGATACCACTCATACTTTATATACAGCTCCTAGTGTGTTATTATGTATTTGTTACAAGTTAGTGTAAGATATGCAAATTAGAAGTATCTGTGCACTGTGAAAATTCAGTAACAGATAAATACAGAAGTGGAGGATCATTAAGAACATATATTAGCTGTAGAGAAGTGAATTGAACTGTTGATCCTGATTTGTGATTGTTAGTAAATTGCTCTATGTCTAAATAGTTTTACTTCTGTTCATAACTCATTCACTTATTCATTCACTTCTTCAGTTAACAAATAATGATGAACTTTGTCCAGGATCATGACCTGAATTAGACTAGGCTTTCGTATTTCTTGTTTCATTGTAAGGTTTTGGTAAGATATTTTAACCTGAATATGAATTATAAAATCAATGAATTGTAGTGGAGAAAAATTTATCCAACTAACCCTGGGAAATGTTTCTTGTATGTGGTGCTAAAAACTTTGTGTTTTGATTTTAGCATGTGATATGCATTTCTTTTTAAATTAGAAAATATTTGAGGAGCTAACAAATCCCCAAAGACAGAATTTCCTAATTGGTTTATGTTGATATAAAACACTATGTGGAAATAAATGTGGTTTTATAAAACAAACATAATGACAATATAGTACCATGCATTACAATGCTGGCATTTTAGGACATAAAATTCACTTCTTCTTCATCACCTTTAAGAAGTTATTTGCCTTAAGTATCTGAGTTTATAACATAGAAAACACATTTACAATTATTTTCATTCATTCCATTTGAAAGAGTCAGACAAAAGAAGTGGTGACTTTTTTAATACTACAAAATTTTATTAACTGTATTCATTTTGAACATTCTGTTATTATGTTATTCTCTTCTTTATGAAGAATGGTTATTTTGGTTCATAACTCTCTATTTCTATTTCATGTGAAAAAAAACATTTTATCTATATAACTATATGATTCAGTTTTGTACTTCCTTCCAGTGTATATTGAAATATCATCTTCTCAGTTAACCTTTTCCTGGTCATCCTATCTGAATGCCACCTATGCCAAGATGGCATTCCTTGCCCTCCTTTCTGCCCTTGACGATCTAAAATATATTTTCCATCTGGAATACTATATTCATATAACATCATTTATCTCCTTCAACTGAAATAGATACTTCATGAAATCAGAGATGTTTGTCTTTTTTTATCAAGTCTCTATTGTCTAGTAATAGAATTGTGCCTATCATATAGCATTCAATATGCATGTACAGGAGGATTGAAGGAATCCACATATTTTGAAGAATTCCATCGTATTCTCTAGTTGTGTATACCCCCATGAACTCCTTATGTAAATGTAGGAATAATATCATACATTAAACTTCATCTTTAATAACATTAACACATTGTCTTTAATAAAATGATGATCAATAAATATTTATAAATTAATAAATGAGTGATTATAAAAATCCCAATGTGAAATTCTCAAGTTTTATGCATTCACATCAATCTAGTGTAAACACAGAACTAAAGGTTCCAACTGCAGAATGTGAAGTTATCTTTCTAGTAGCAAAACAATGTTTTAAAATATCTTTACCCTATTTCAAATCCAGTTCTTCTACTTAGAAGGCTTGAATTTGATCTTGGTATGCCAGAAATTAAGAAAGAAAATAAAGCAATAGTGAGTGTATATAAAATAAGATATCAGGTGTTAAAACATCAAAGGGAAGTAAATCAAGAGAAGGGTGAGATGCAATCAGTGGAGCAAAATGTGATGATAATGGTTTAGATTAGGTGTCAGGGATGGAGTTGAATTTAAGGCCTCCAAACTTCTTTTAATACAACTGAAATATTAAAATGATAGTAGTATCTAACTTGGAGTGTGGTGATTAGGATTAAATGTAATGATGTATGTAATGAGCAACGTATTTAAAATGGTATATGGACACAGTAGACTTAATGTGTGTGAATTGCAGGGTGTGGTACTCGTAAAATATATGGCAAATAATAATTATTCTGCAAAACATCACTGATAACAGATGTCTGAACATTATCCTCACACTATCCTCACTACCTGAGTTGAAACCTAGATTATTAGAAAAACCTAGATTATTGCTGCTGACTACAGAAGAAAAGTAGCCTTTACAAAGCCACTGAGATCATGAAACATTTGCAGATACCTTAACTGGGAAATAACTTTTGGTTTGTCCAGTGTTGCCTGATGCTGAGTTTTAAAGCCTTAGAGTGATTAAAATTGAAAATTTATCTTCACTCTGCCATTTTATCCTGATGGCAGGCATTATACCACTAAGCAGCATGTTTGAGGAATATTTTTATTCTGCAAGTCAAATGCCTCTCTTTAAATTTAACATACAGCTTTGAAAATACTAGCCTATAGATATAACACTAATGTACATTGAGATAAAAAACTGGAGTATGAATTTATAGCACATAAATGAATGTATTTCCTCACTGCCTTCAGGGGATTGTTTCATGTTCTCCTGTTATGTTCACCTGCTGATCTCAACCACCTTCTATCACTAAATCAATTCTATTTATTTCTTAAAGTACATACTCTATCGACTGCCATCCTGAAGGAATGCAAAAACAGAAATGTTCTACTTCTCTTTGTCTCTATTGTCTTGGAGAAAATCACCCCAGCCCAGTGATTAATTCACATTAAAGTCTTTTGATTGTAGTTCTTTATGTGATTTCTGAAATTAGGCTTATGTATTTGTCCCATTGCACACAGAATTAAATATGACACATATGCAGTTCTTAGGGTTCCCTCATGGCAGATACTGAGTTGCCTGCTTCCTCAGAAGTGTTTACCAAAAGAACTTGAATGATTATTGCAAAGATGATAATAATAATAATAATAATGATAGAAGGAAATATTGTGACCTCACATTATTCTCCCAGTATTTCTTTTTTTTATTTATTTTTTAAATTCATGACAATAGTGGAATGCATTACACTCATTATTACCCATATACAGCACAATTTTACATAACTTTATATAACTCTGTATATAAAGTATGTTCACGCCAAATTATGCCATTATACATGTACTCGTTTTTGCATTACAATTCTTAATACACATATATACCACAATTTTTCATATCTCTGTTTGTATATGAGGTATGTTGACACCAAATTCAAATCTTCATACATGTACTTTGTATAATGATGACCATCACGTTCCTCCTTCCTTGCTATTCCCTTTCCCCCTCCCTTTCCCTCCCACCCCTCTTCTCTATCTAGAAATAATCTTCCACCCATGCTCTCCCTCCCTATCCCACTTGAGTTACCCCCCTTATATCAGAGAAAACATTCAGTATTTGTTTTCGTGGGATTGGCTAACTTCATGTAGCATAATCTTCTCTAACGCCATCCATTTACCTACAAATGCCAGGATTTTGTTCTTTTTTAGTTCTGAGTAATATTCCATTGTGTATAAATGCCACATTTTTATCCATTCATCCACTGAAGGACATCCAGGTTGGCACCACAGTTTAGTTATTGTGAATTGTGCTGCCATAAACATTGATGTGGCTTTGTCCCTGTAGTATGCTGTTTTTAGGTCCTTTGGGTATAGTTCAAGAAGAGGAACAGCTGGGTCAAATGTTGGTTCCATTACAGATTTCCAAGGAATCTCCATACTGCTTTTTATATTGGCTGCACCAATTTTCAGTCCCACCAGCAATTTATGAGTGTACCTTTTTCCCCACATCCTCGCCAACACTTGTTGTTGTTTGTCTTCATAATAGCTGCCATTCTGTCTGGAGTGAGATGATATCTTAGAGTAGTTTTGATTTGCATTTCTCTGATTGCTAGATATGATGAGCATTTTTTCCATATATCTGTTGATTGATATCTTCAACAAATGGTGCTGGGAAAACTGGAAATCCACATGCAACAAAATGAAATTGAATCCCTATCTCTCACCATGCATAAAAGTTAACCCAAAATGGATCAAGGATCTATGAATTAAACCAGAGACTCTGCATCTAATAGAAGAAAAAGTAGGCTCTAATCTTTATCACATGGGGCTAGGCCCCAATTTCCTTAATAAGATGCCTATAGCAAAGAATTAAAACCAAGAATCAACAAATGGGATGGATTCAAACTAAAAAGTTTTTTCTCAGCAAAAGAAATAATCTGTGAGGTGAACAGGGAGCCTACATACTGGGAGCCTACCCCTCACACATCAGATAGAGCACTAATCTCTCGGATATATAAAGAACTCAACAAGCTAAGCACCAAAAATAAAAACAAATAATCTCCCAGTATTTCTATGAGTTAAGTAACATTAACCTCATGTAAAGAGAAAGATGAGGGAGAAACAGATACTAGAGAGGTTTCCTCATCCTTGCACACATTCATGTAATTAATCAGTTAAGACTCCAACCCAGAAAATTGATTACCTGCTCGAGGATCTTTTTTTTTTCTCTATTTGCTCTGAAATTTCTCAGGCACCTGAAAGTCTTTGTATCCTCCCTTCAGGAAAAAAAAAATAATTATGACTTCGGGAAAAGGGAGTTTGGTAGCATGGAAGACTCATGCACACAGTCCAAGTGAGCATAAAATATGCCACTGAGAACTCCAGTTTTATCTTTAGGGGAGAAAATTCTTCAGTGTCAGGGACAGAAATAAAACTACATGGAATGATAGTTGCAATGATTTTTGACACCTAAATAGGAAAAAACTAAGATTATGGGGAGTACTTCTCAACTCATCTTAAAAAGACGAAAGGAATACTACATTGATATCCTCACAATATCAGGTGAATAGACCACAAAGACAATCTTAGCATTGAGAATCCACACACTGATATTTAAACAAACACATTCAAAGAAATTTTTTTTTGTATAATTTAAAGGATGGCACTAACTTTAGTTTTCTGTAGAATAGAAGCCAGGTTTAAATACTGTCAAAAGTCTTCATTCTCCCTAATACAGTGTCTAGTACTTAATAGTGATAAACAAATATGTAACTTAGTGGGTTAAATGTACAAATATTTATGGAGCTAGTTCTAGCACTTAGCTAAATTGCAAATACAAGAAATTAAAAAATGCAGATTGGTAATTTGAGACCAACCTTAAACTCCAGGATAGTTGAGGAAAAAATAATTGAAAGAAGGTAAGTATGTCTTATTTTTCTATAAACTGTGCTTAGTATAAAAGTTTAACTACAGTAAATATTTTTAATTTATGTTTTTACAATTAAATATATATATATTTGAGATGGTAAAATTGCCTCATCAATGTTCTGGAAGTTTTGTATTACTAAATAAGAAGTTATTTTATTGTTATATTCATTCATTCAAATGCTCACTTCAAATGAAACTTTAATCATTATGATATTGAATACTATTTTTGAACATATTAAACAGAAATACTTGTATTCCTGGTAATAGATGCTTTCTCCCATTGCCTTGGTGTTCTACTGCAGTGAAAACCTAAGGAAAGTCGTCATGCAGGTTAGGTTTAAAAACAGGATTTTTCAGTACACACAGACAGCCATGGTCTCCAATAAGTATTTTCCTATGCAGAAAAGAAGTTTTTTTTAAGTGTAAAGAATAAATTATGAGAGAAACCAAGCCTGAAATACACTGGAGCATAGAAATCTTCAATGATCCATGAGGAAAAAGGAGGGTTGGCATCATTCTGATTCTAGAGGAAAGAGATTTAAATCTTCTTAGAATGCCGAAGGAAGAGGCCTAGAGAGAGAAATGGATGAAGTTAAACGGTGATAATGCTGTTTGCAACATCTGCTAAATATCATAATGGTTGTGATAATATGAAAATTAAATAAATCATATAAAATGTTAATTAAATAATACCAGAGGGAAGACAGTATAGAGCTGCCTGCTCTGTGCCAGCAATTACCACCACAACTTTTCCAGTCCTAAATGCCCTAGTAAGGCCTTCATAGAAACGCGTGCATAGGAAAGGCATACCATATGTGGAGAGAAGGTGCTGATGTCTAACTCAAAAGAATCATGTTATAATTTCCAGTTTCTCTTTGTTAACATTTCCCAAGTCCTTATATTTTCCCTCATTTTCTCTTTTCATTCTTACTCCTTTCCCCCTATTTAAAGTACCATTCTTTGAATAGATCTATGGCTCATGCATCTAGTAATACTGCTCATCTTTGAAAGTGGTGGGATTTTTCTGGACCAACTATTTGAGGGAGGTCTGCATGAGTGATGAACCAGTTCAACCTCTCATAAAAACAGAATTTTACATTGTGATTAGGTATTATGGTATGTCTTTCTTAACTTTTTTTTTCCCCCCAGCAAACTTCAAAGGACAGGATTGGTAAAGATGCAGTGTCTTTTCTATATACTAGCAAAGAAATATTCTACTTTTCACAAAAATGTGTTTTCCAGTCACTTTCTGGTTCAGTTCTATCTTACTAGTCTCTGCAGACTTGATGAATTCGTGTTTATAGAATTCTTTGCTATATTCTCTTGCCATGGTCTCCATTGTTAGAAATAGTGAATTTTCAGTTTACTCTGAGGATCTACTACTGTTCATGTTGGGAAACCATATTAACTAGACTTTAAAAGATCTTTTATTTTGATCTATTTCTTCTGTAAATTTGTGAATCCTTTCTCATTTAGTAGATTTGGACTTATGTGTGAATTAGAGTATTGTTGAAGCTAGTGTGCATGTCTCAGGCATTGAGTCTTCGTTAAATTTGTGTGAAATCCCAGGAGAAAGAAGGCAAAACATTTTTTTCTTCTATCTTTACAATTTTAACATCAGAAGAATGAGATTGTTTAAAACTGAAAATGGCTAATGCCTTAATGGAATTTTTTTTTCCTTCTGAAAAATCCAATTGGTGATATAAATGACTAGTCTCCATTTATAACAATGTCTGGTCAATTTTTTAACATCAGTTGTATTATGTATATTTTGAGTTGTTATTATATTATGATTAATACATGCATGCTCAATAAAAGGCAGTATGAGTTCAAATGGAAATGTTCTGGACTGCAAGCTCTCTCTTTTTTATTAATTTTTTTATTAATATATGACAGTGTAATACATTACAATTCTTATTACAGACATAGAGCACAATTTTTCATATCTCTGTATATACAAAGTATATTCACACCAATTTGTGTCTTAATACATGTACTTTGGATCACAATGTCCACCACATTCCACCCTCATTTCTAACCCCATATCTTCTCCCTTCTCCTTCCACCTTTCTGCCCTATCTAGAGTTCATCTATTCCTCCCACACTCCCCCTCCCTAAGCCACTATGAGTCAGCCTCCTTATTTCAGATAAAACATTTGTTTTTTGAGATAGGCTAACTTCATTTAGCGTTATCTTCTCTAACTCCATCCATTTATCTGCAAATGCCATGATTTTATTCTCTTTTATTGTGGAGTAATATTCCATATGTGCCACATTTTTATCTTAAATTAGACAAAGTCACCAAAAACATGCATTGGAGAAAAGATAGCCTCTTCAACAAATGGTGCTGGGAAAACTGGAAATCCATATGCAAAAAAAAAAGTGAAATTAAATCCCTATCTCTCATCATGCACAAAACTTAACTCAAAATGGATCAAGGACCTTGGAATAAAACCAGAGACCCTGTGTCTAATACAAGAAAAAGTAGGCCCTAATCTTCATCATGTGGAGACTCCTTTGGCACAAGAATTAAAATCAAGAACCAATAAATGAGATGGATTCCAAATAAAGTTTCTTCTCAGCAAAAGAAACAATCTGTGAGGTGAGTAGAGAACCTACATCTTGGGAGCAAATCTTTACCCTTCATGCATCAGATAGAGCACTTATCTCTAGGGTATATAAAGAACTCAAAAAGCTAAGCACCAAAGAAAACAACCAATCAATAAATGGGCCAAGGACCTGAAGAGAGACTTCTCAGAAGATGACATACAATCAACCAACAAATATATGAAAAAAATCTTCATCATCACTAGCAATTAGAGAAATGCAAATCAAAGCTATTCTAAGATTTAATTTCATTCTAGTCAGAATGGTAGCTATTATGAATACAAACAATAATAATTGTTGGCGAGGATTGGGGAAAAAGGTACACTCATACATTGCTGGTAGGACTATAAATTGGTCCAGCCAATATGGAAAACAGTATGGAGATTCCTTGGAAAACTTGGAATGGAACCACTGTTTGACCCAGCTATCACACTCATTGGTCTATACCCAAAGGACTTAAAAATAGTATTCTGCAGTGACCCAGCCACATCAATGTTTATAGCAGCACAATTCACTATAGCTAAATGTGGAACCAACCTAGATGCCCTTCAATAGATAAATGGATAAATAAACTGTGGTATATATACACAAGGGAATATTACTCAGCATTAAAAGAAAATAAAATCATGGCATTCACAGGTAAATCTATGGGGTTGGAGAATATCATGCTAAATGAAGTAAGCTAATCCCCAAAAAACAAAGATTAAATGTTTTCTCTGATATGTGGATGCTGATACATAATGGAGGTGAGAGGGGAGCATGGGAGGAATGGAGGAACTATAGATAGGGCAAAGGGGAGGGAGTAGAAGGGAGGAGGCATGAGGGTAGGAAAGGTGGTGGAATGAGATGGACATCATTATCCTAGGTATATGTATGAAGACACAAATGATGTGACTCTACTTTGTGCACAACTATAGACATGAAAATTGTGTTCTATATGTGTAATATGAATTGAAAAGCATTCTGCAGTCATATATGAAAAACTAGAATAAATAAATAAAAGCCTAAGGACTAAGGTTTGGTTCTTTGCAACTTTTTTGTTTCCTGGTGCTGGGAATTAAATATAGGGTCTCATACATGCTAAGCATGCACTCTACTAATGAGCTACACTCTCAGTAACTTTTTGAAACTTTAGTTTCCATTTATCTCTAGCCTAGTTAGAAGAAAATTAGCAATTAATCCCACCCTTTTATAGTTAGGGAGCCTGAGATAGAGAAGTGGGGACAGAACTCTGAGCCCAGCACTGCCTATGGTTAGCAAAATGATAGAAAGCGCTTATGGAGATTTCTTGGAAAATTGAGAATGAAACCACCATTTGACCCAGCTATCCCTCTCTTTGGACTATACCCAAAGGACTTAAAAACAGCATACTATAGGGATGCAGCCACATCAATGTTTATAGCAGCACAATTCACAATAGCTAAACTGTGGAACCAACCTAGATGCCCTTCAATAGATGAATTGATTAAAAAAATGTGGTATGCATACACAATGGAATATTACTCAATTCTCTCTTATCTAAGGAATAATTCCCAACTAGTCCTTCTAGATCATTGCTAATGGAATAATCATAGATACTTCACATGTAGGGCATGATTTATGATGATATTTTGGACTATAACTATCTTGTTAATATCACAATGATCTTATGACAAACATAATAGTATACCTATTATTTTTAGTAGGGCTCACAAAAATTCTTACTCTTTACCTTTTTCAGATTTAATGTTCTTTTCGGTAGGCTGAGATAGGAGAATCTCAAATTCAAAGACAGCCTCAGCAACAGTGATACACTAAGAAACTCAGTGAGACCCTATCTCTAAATAAAATATAGAATAGGGCTAGGGATGTCGCTCAGTGGTCATGTGCCCTCAGTTCAATTTCTGGTACCAAAAAAGATTTAATCTTCTTTTACCCTGAAAAAATCATTTTTCCTTTTTGCTTAAGGATTACAGTATTTTATGTTAGTGTATATCTTATGTTTGTTAGTTCTTATTTTCCATGTTTTATTTTTGAAAGCCTGTATGATATAGCCGACCTGATTGTCAGGGGATACTGATCAATTAGACCACTCCTTGTGTTAAAATGTGTGAGCTGTCAAGAGGTATACGTAACATCTTTGAGGGTCTTTATATATGACATGGGATATAGCATTGCACTTCCTTCAAGGATTTGGCTCCTTTTTTGTTATAATCATAATTGTAGAAATATGAGAAAGCAGGTTGGAAAGGGGCCATGACCCACAGAAGGCAAAGCCTACATACTGCTAGGCTGGGGCTGCTAGCAGTAAAGTTATTTTGATGGGAACATGTCACACAGAGGAGCAGAAGCTTGAGTAAATACACAGGCTGCTTGAAGCCCAGCCAGTCTCCCTTCTGTCTGAGGACATAATTGAGTGACACGGCACAGTTTCTCTTTGTTTGGTGCCTGCAAATGTCATGAGTTGCTCATCTTTCCATGTCATGAGAGAGCAGTATAATTATATATTTCCTCTTCATTACTGTCCCTCTGTAGTTTACTCTCTAATTACTTCTTGTCATTGAACTAATTATGCAATTATGCTATTCATTTAACATTAATTGGGCACCTTTTCTATCCTAGGCGTCTCATTAGAGTAAAAATTTTAAAAAATACATGATGTTCCTCAGAATTTTCTGGTTTCTTGGGAAGAAATAGCTGTAAATGAATAATTATAGACTTGGCATTCTAGTGCTATCACAAATGCACATATATGTGTGTCATTTGAAGACTCCTAGAGCAGTAAAATAGCTATGATAGCTGGTGTTCAGGGCTAGGAATTTCAAGACTAACTGGAAGTGGAAAATAAGATCATGGCAGGAAAAAAGTCACCCTGTGTTGCCTGGGAGGTGCGATGCTTTTCCTTCTGCAAGATCAGAGTAGCAGCCCACCTGCTGCTGAAGGAGCTGAAAGCATTTCCTTACACCTGTCAAAACAACATAACAATCAGCTTACCAGTGTGTGAATAGGAAAAATGTCATTGCTCTGTGAACTCAAAAATGAAAAGCTCCCCTTATCTTTTTAAAACATTTTTTTATTTTTTTTCCCTTTGGGAAGATTAGTAATGCCAGAAGTAACAGGAAATGTTGTTAAACAAACTAAAAATCAAAAGCACTTTGGAGGTATATATACCATAGGGATCAACAACTTTAATCCAAAGATTGCTTTACTAAACAGAAAATAATTAGCCATTTAGTAGATATGCAAAGACACAGAAAATATTAATAAAAATGAAAGGCAAATGACAAATAACTGTGAAACATAATAGTTATTCTAATGAACACTTGAAGAAGTACAAATTTAGAAGCAAAGTTCTAATATCTATAAATGTTTCTTTAAATCTGAACATACCTAACATTGGAAGAAAATTTTCTACACTTTGTGTTTGATATTTAATATAGGCAAAGTATAAAAAAATTAACATAGAACAACTAAAATATCCTAAAAATTTGGTTTGTATAAAGAAGAGTGAGGGAAGGCGTGGGGCTGTGGGGATGGGAAGGATGGTGGAATGAGACAGACATTATTATCCTATATGTATGTATGATTACACTACTGGAGTGACTCTCTGCACCATGTACAGCCAGAGGAATCAGAAGTTGTGCTCCATTTGTGTACAATATGTCAGAATGCATTCTACTGTAAAATAAATAAATGCATAAATAAGTAAAAAATAGAACACCCTAAGTAGTACATGTTTTTGGAATGGATATGTAAATATATACATATATATATATATATATATATATATGCATATATATATATTCCATATGATAATCCATTAGAGTTATTTTAAATTATAAAATATATTACTATTAATGTCACATAGAAACCATTTAAAATACATTTGTGATGTTTATGACAAATATAGAAAAAATTAAGCAAGAGGATTCTAGGATCGTATCAATGACTTTGTAGGCATTAAAATCAAAGTTCTTTATTAAAAAGGAAATGTGGATCTAAACATTCTAATGGATTTTGGTGGCTGTCGAGTTTTTGAGAAATGTATTTTGTGCATTGCCAGATTTTATTTTTCTGTTGAAAAAATTTTAAAATAAAATAAACATAAATGCATATATTTGTAGCTTAGCTCATGGTTTTGACAGTTAAGAGAGGATTTTAATTAAGTAATACTGGACACTTTAGTGACTGCAGGTGTGATTCTGTGTGGCAGTGAAAATGACAGAAAATTTAACACAGAATGGCATCAAATGCTGCCTGTAAAGGCATAAGGAGATTCTGGCCAAAATTTGCCTAGACACCTCAGGATTTCTACTATTTTTTTTTTTTAAAGCTGTTCCTTAACCTGAATGTAAAAAGCTCAAGTTGGAAATTACACGGGACAGTGCTTGATTTCAATATATGATGCTGTCTCTGTGACTTTGTTAATCCAATTATTTTGTTAAATTCTCTCTGAAGCCCTGAAGAATATGAAGTCCATCTCTGTTTAAAAGTTTCTTTTAAAATAACAAGATCATGGCATTTGCAGGGAAATGGGTGACATTAGAGCAGATTATGCTAAGTGAAGTTAGCCAATCCCTAAAAAACAGAGGCCGAATGTCTTCTCTGATATAAGGGGGGTGACTCAAAATGGGATAGGGAGGAAGAGCATGAGAACAAGACTACCACTAAATAGGACAGAGAGGTGGGAGGGAAAGGGAAGGAGAAGGGGAATTGCACGGAAGAAGGAAGGAGACCCTCATCATTATACAGAATATATGTATGATGATGTGAGGGGGGAAAAAAAAAAGAAGTGTGTCACCTTAGACTGGATATCGAGAAGTGATGGGAGGGGAGGGGAGGGGAAGGAGGGATAGAAAGGCAGCAGGATAAAATAGACACTAGTATTGCTGTATGTATATACGTGTCTGTATGACCAATGTGATTCTGCAACCTGTACACTCAGAATAATGAGAAATTATACCCCATTTGATTCAAATGTATGTCAAGATCATTGTACTGTTATGTGTAACTAGTTAAAACAAATAAAAAATAATAAAAAAATAAAAGTTTCTTTTTATGAGAAAGGTTCCTTTCTTTCTGATTTCTACTAACATATTTTTCCCCATTGGGGTCATCAGCTCTTTTGCAGTTTTATCCTCCCCAAACCCCTCAGTAGTAACCTGTTTCAAAGGTCATTAGAACTTTGAAAAGTAAATTAAAAACCAACTAAAGACTTATCTGAAATATATTTATGTAAGTGAAGATCTATTTATACGATACTGATAATGTTATTCACATTGAGTAAATTTCTAGATGATTATTTTAATATAAAAATGAAATAATTTATATCCGTAGAAGCTTAAACAGAAAGACAGCCATGTCCATTTAATTCCTATGAACCACCAGCAATTTCTATATTTTACATTTTTGTGAAGTTTATTGAATAGAGTTGTTTTCCTTTTATCATTAAAATGAGTCTGTCTTACAGGGATCAGTTACAGCTTTATTAAAACATAGAAGTATAACAATTTTGGTTTTGGTTTTACAATTTATTTTCCAAAATGAAATTGACTTTTTAAGGTTGCTATGTCCTTTAAAAATTGCATTTTTTTTCCCTCACGGTCAAAATTCATCATTTTGATTAAATCCTTGGGTCTTACATCATAAAAAAGAGACAAAAAATGAAGGCCTCTAAGTAGTTTTGTTTGCTTTCTAAAACAAATCAAATTCCTGTGCTGCCAAAGCTCCCACAAATACCCTCTCTATGGAGCATGTCCTCAGTTCATTAGTCTTCTATACTGTCTGCCAGGTTCTTGCCATGCCAGAGTATAAAGAATACTTTCCCATTTACATTTTCTACTACAGCTTAAGGGAAAGGATGCAAAACTCACAACACTCACTATGAGAAAGATGATTTTAATATCTTTGCAACTTCTTTCTGAAACACTCTTGAAATACCTCTTCCTGTGACCCTTTCAGTGGCATTTCTCAGTTTAGGTCATAGGCATATAATCTTAGGGGTATGAAAGCCTTGGAAAGAAAACTGAAATAGCTTCCAGCCAGGGAGCTATAAGCATCAGCTTGAGGAACTAAAAGAATGATAGATTTGGGCTTTGTTTCTGACCTCTTTCACAGCTTCTTTGTATTTACATAGCTGAAGTGAGCAGAGAGAGGGGCTGTGCTGTCGAGGAGTATTTCTTTTACTGAATGTCAACTGTGGAAAGAAAGAAAGGATAACTTTCACATAATAGCCAATGCCAGTGCCCAGAGCAGAACATGCATTCTCAGCTTGCTTTCCTTTGTTTCCTGTGACTTGTGAGACACTGGATAAGTCAGGACCAGATTTTACATTCCTCTAAGAGATTGTGTGAATATTTGTTAATCATTGGATATGGCATAATATAATGTATTTAGTAAAAACTTTTGGACAGAAGTCATGGGAACCAGCTATATTATTGAAGAAATGAATATTCAAATTGAAAGAGAAGAGAACAACAGAACATTTTTATAATGGGCTGCTATGTGATTCACTCTAGGTATTCTAGAATGGAGTATTCTCGAATGGAGTTTAATCTTCTTCTGTGGTGATAAGCCATCTCTTTCTCCAAATAGGTAACAAAACATCCTTTAGATAACTATATGAAGTAATGCATTTATTAATTGGCTTTATTCAACCATTCTATGCATATATAGTTTTAAAGCTCATGTTGCTAACACATTCAATTTTATCTCTCAATCAAAAAAAGAAAAAAAGTAAAAAAGGAAGTGTTCTGCTACTTCCTGAGTTCAAAAAGAGAAGGGGGAATAAAAATGATTGTTTGCATTGTGATAAAAGGCAGTAGAGAAGAGAATGTTAGATCTAGAATTGCACCAAAAGATCAATGAAAAAACAGAGACGCTAATATTCAAGTATTTTGCTCAAAGCCATTGAGTAAGTTGGGGGTGAGCTTACATTGTATTATTCATAGTACCAAGAATCTTACACTTATAGAATTTTAAACTTCTGATCTTGACCATTTTATTACAGCATACACATTTTGTAATCATTAAATCTATATTAGAGAAGCCATAAATAATATTTCCTAAATTGCATTTCTTAAGAAAATTCAATTTTCACCCTTGATTCAATGCTTAGTTTTCACAATAAAATAATTTTGAAATAACCTGTTATAGAGCATAGTCATTCCATTGTAGCTTATACTATAATGATGTCAACAAAAGGAAGCTTTAGGGATGAAATAAAGTTTTTGTTACTAATCCAAAGCCCATTTTCCTATGAAATGTATTCTACCATCTATTTTAAATGAGACAAAAAATATGCATACTAGCACTTATATAAAACATTTTTCTTTTTTCTTTAATCTCATGGTTATAAAGCATGGATTTATCTATTTATGTATCTAATTTATATGAATATACATCCATCTAGACATTTAAACATTGTTGAAGTACAATGCTTTATTTTTAATTTTAAAAACTTAGACTTAAAATATGTTTTAGAGAACTAACAGTGGCATTCTAGATTCAATATAGATATTTCAATATGAAAAATGGATATGAACAGAGATTATCATTCAATAAATACCTGGTTATGATTTTTTAATTCTCACATAATTCCTAATTGCATTCAAGTGCAATTACTTCCTAATTTTATATTAGAGCTTATATAACAAATATTGCAACAGTACATAATAACATTGTACCCCAAGAAAAGGTCATTCCCTTCCTTTTGCAGATCATGAAATGATGGGTTTATGAGAAATTCCACATTTGATATAGTATAATAATATATATGGCATTGGTTTTCAAAATAAAAAAATAAGCTATTATCTTTTGAAAATGTGTTACTGTTATTTATTACAACCTTTATTCCTAAAGTATAAAATTTTAGGGTTTATAAGTATGAAAATAATAATTCCCCTTTTAAAGTTTATCCCTGGATTCTTCATGTATCCAAGTTAGTATTTGTTTTGTCAACATACTGTAAGCCACTTTTCCAAAACCTGGGCTTGTGCATTCTCAGGCTACCCAGGAGTTACACTAAAGGGGCAATTGGGAATATACAAGTGATGTCTGCTTTCCAAAACAGCCAACAGAACACCATATACTTAGCAATAGAAAGCCTGCCTTGGCTAGCTAGAGTCAAAAAAAAAGTTAGGAAAAATGATTTCCACTTACTGTGAGAAGAAAAGTTATATTTACATAATGGCACAAAGTCTGCTCAGAAAATGTGTTTTACATTTAAATAAATAGGAAAATAAATGACTTTCTTAAAAAATGCAGATTAGTAGCAAATCTTTTCAGGTGGAAAGGCCAATGAAGAGCAACATTAAAAGATGCTTGTTGGTGAACCACAAATCACTGCTGTAAACCTTTTTATTTTCTTGCATTTGACCCCCAAATAGCTTAGACATCCGTAGGAATGCTGTCAAATGAGAACATGAGTAAACGTATGATGTATTTTATACTGAGTGTTAAGGTTAACAAGAGATAATGCCTCAGTTATGTATGCTATTTGTGTGTGTGTGTGTGTGTGTGTGTGTGTGTGTGTGTGTGTGTGTGTGTGTAAAATCTCAAAGCAAAATCTGGTGTATGATTCAGTGTTTCATATCCTTCAAAATCTACTAATCACATTTAAATGATATATAGTCCTTTGTAATCAAGGGTGTATCTTGACTTTTAATTTCACATTTGATCATTCCCTGATTTCCTCTTATATACATGTATGCACTCTACACAGCTAGTTCATAGTTTATTTAGGTATTGGGGAAATAAACTTCTTAATCCAAGATTCATATGTTAATTATTTCTTATATTTGCTTGATAAACTCATTCACTAAGCCCAAAGGGAGAATTCATTGCCAAGCAAGTAAAGAGAGTTTCTTAAAGAATTCATAGTCAGAGCTGGGGTTGCGGCTCAGTGGTAGAACACTCGCCTTGCATGTGTGAGGCATTGGGTTCGATTCTCAGCACCACATATAAATAAATGAATAAAATAAAGGTCCATCAACAACTAAAAAAAAAGAAAATGAATTCAGACTCCGATGGACATAATCACTTGACTATGGATTGTGGTCAAAAGAACTGTGAATGAAGAAGACTAATAAACAAATAAAAGCCTAGCTATTCATAAGACTGATTATAAAAAACCAGGAGCTGACAGCAGCAATCCCCAGAGCCACCAGTACTTCATTTAAAGTTTGTGTAGGACCCTTCAGCACCTGTTTGATGGTAATATTTAAGAGTTCCTTTTATTGTTGTTTCTTTTTTTTGTAAAAATTAGTAACCCTAAATTATAAAGAATTGATACCAAAAACAATTTTATGAAGTATTTCAGATTATAATCTGATCAATTTGAGGAGTAATGCCACATGTAGATCATTGTGGGTTTCTTTTCATACATTATGGATTTTTTTCTGAGACAGTATTGCCAGATATTGACATTGATAGGTGTGTTAAAAAAAAACAAAACAACAACAACAAAAAAAAAACTCTTATAAAGAGAACTTCCTGGGCTGGGGCTATAGCTCAGTGGCACAATGGCAGAGCACTTGCCTTGCACTGGGTTCTATCCTCAGCACCACATAAAAATAAACAAATAAAATAAAGACATTCTGTCCATAACTATAAAAAATAAAAAAAGAACTTCCATATATTATTTCCTCGTCCATCACAAAAACCTATGTTGAATGTAGAATTCCTAAGAAGAATGTTTTGCAAACTTTCTCCAACATTAAGTGACCTCAAATTTTCTGACTAATTAAGATTCAAAAATAGATTTTTTATTTTCTGCTTGAAGGAAGCTAAACAGTTTTCCCTGATGAGGGCTACGAACTTAAAGAGATATTCATATCTATATTTAATATCCCCTGGACATCAGGTTATAAAGGTTCACATTGATGTGATCGTGGACCAGACAGTTCCTCTAAGGAATATCTGGTCAATATCTGCATTCTGGCAGAGTTTTCCTTCTGCTAATTATTCTTTCCTTTATTTATCAACATTTATTTTAAAAGAATGCATTCATATACATATGTATGTGTTTGTGTGTATCTCTGTGTGAATATATAATATTTTATTTCAACCAGTGTTTTACCCTGCTTCATTGTCTCCAGCTTTGTTCTTTTTTGACACAAATGAAGTTCACGATGTGACATTTTCTCCTATGACATTTTTTAAGTGAAAGAGAAGGGAGGAAAGTTAAATATATCTTGTCCCTTCAATGAATATGGCTTGTTTACATCCCTTACCTGTTTTTTTTCCCTTTCATCTCTACCAAGACAGTATTCCTTAGCATAATAATTTTATTAGGTCCAAATAAGTTAAATAATATATACAAAAACACACAAGCAATAAGTATCCTAGATTTGAGGATATTTCTGAAATGACTAAGTTTGGTTTCTTTCTCATAGAATGTTTTTATCCTTAAAAACCCTCCAAGTAAAATAACTACTGTGACTTATGACTCACACATGATTCAATTATAATGAACTTAAAAGAGAGGCAACTTTATTTTCTACAACATGATTTTTATCTTTTTCAAACTCTATTTCACTTCTTTTTTTTTTTTGATATGGAATGCTTCAAGAATTTTCATGTCATCCTTGCGCAGGGGCCATGCTAATCTTCTCTGTATCCTTCCAATTTTAGTATATGTGCTGCTGAAGTGAGCACACGATTTCACTTCTTATTGAATGTTTTCTCTAATGGTCAGGTTGTCCAGAGAAACAGAAGAAGTGTGATGGATGGCTAGATAGATGCACAGAATAAATTTATTATAAGGAATTGGTTCACCTGATATGGAGACAGAAAAGTCCCTTGGTCTGCTGTCTGAGAGCTGGGGACCCAGGAAAGCCAGTGGTATAGTTTGAAGGCATAAGAACGAAGGGTGCTGAAGACACGAAAAGATCCACGTTTTAACTCAGTTGGCAGAGAGCTCATTAACCTTCCACAGCCTTTTTTCTATTTAAATACTCAACAATGGATAGGATAATGGCAAACCCATGAGTTGCTTTGCTTAGTCTGGTTTATATACTATTGGGTATTCGTTGCTTAACAATGGGGTCCCTTCTGAGAAGTATGTTATTTGGCAATTTCATTGTTGTACAAAGCCATAGTGCACTGACACAAACTAAAACAGCTATGATGTCACTAGGTGACAACATTTTGTGGGACTACCATGATATATACAGATCTTTATTGAATTAAACTTCTTTATGGAACACCTGGCTGTACTGACTTCCAGAAATATCCTCACAGACATGCCCAGAAATGATGTTGTGTTGGATTCCTCTTGGGCCCATCAACTAGACACATAAAACTAACCCTCACATCTGATAAATGATAATATCTACTAATCATAGAATAGCTCATAAAGATAACGTGATCCAGTGATTACTGTCATCATCATATTATAGCTGAACACACCAAGATTTGGAGATCATAAGTGATCTATGCAAGATCACATCCAGTATTTTCAATTAAGCTGAAATAAAACTTGTTGTTTCACCTTGAAAGGTTCTAAGTTCTTGAAGGCTTTAAATAATCTCTACAACTTATTTTCTTACCAATCTCCTTTAGGGCTAATTTCTTGTCCAGCAGGGATACAGAGGAAACAGATGATCTTGCATAGATCTCATGTAAATTATCCTGTGCATGTTGTATTGTTGTATGGTGCTACATGCCCTCATTCCTATATTTCACCAACTCAACACTTTTTCCTCCTTCAGGGCTATACTTCCATAGGAAGCCTACCACTAGTGACCATTCTGCTTCTGCTCATCCTCTCTTTTTATGATTCTGTTATCCCCTGTCCTCTTCTGTATGTGTCCATTCTTATGAAGTGCTGCTTTGTTGATAACATTTCCATTGACTGTAGCCACTTCATCTAAGCCTCACACGGAGGTTGCATAACTCTAAGCTGAATTCATGTTTGGAACTCTGACAAACAGTGAAATTATGGTAAGATGGCACCTAGGCATGCTTTAACATGAAATGAGCAAGAAAAAAACTTCCCCTCAGTGAGTACCAGTTGAGCTATTTAGGCAGGTTTACCATGGATAAAGGAACATTATAATTTATAACTCTGAGGACAATGTAAATCTCTAAACATTAATTATGCATTAGAATTCTTTCCCCTTTGTAATACAATAGCATTTTATTTCTAACAGCATTTATGCTATTAGATTTATAGCAGTTATGGAATTTAGTGAATGATCATTTCTATTAAGAAATGAATGTATTCTATTTGGTAAAAATAATGTCATGCATCTGTCTATTGTTCCATAATGTATAATGCAATTTCACAAACATTATCTCATTTGAGCCTCACAGAATCCCTGAGAGAAAAGTAAGGAAGAATATGCTATAGGAAGAACCCTCCCAATCTCCTTTCCTTTCCCCTCTGCCTTATATCTTTTTTATATCGTTTTCCCACTTCCTTACTATGCATTTCATAATTCGGTAAATTGTAATGACAAACTTTGGATAAGTCGATGCTACCGTTTGATTCATTGGGGGTATTAGTTTATTAAAATTCACAAATAAACATAAAAGACACAGAACATGTTGTGTTTCAGCTTATTAAGGAAAATTCTTTGCTTTATCTGATTCAATTTCCATTATGTTGTTTAATATAAAAAATCCTAAAATTTTATTTGCACTGCTCTAACAGGGGCTTTGTATTAAACTCAATAGCTATCTTGCTTGAAATTGTCTTTTATACACCATAACAAAAGGATGTTGTGATTCTGTGATGGGTGATTTATGTTTTTAAGTTCATTAATGGAGAAATTTGGACAAGCAAAGGGATAGAGAAGCATTCTGCAGGAGTTGCTGGGGGAACAGCAGAAAGCTGCATATTGCTTTGCTACAGATCATATTTGAGTGGCTGAGATTTCACTGCCCTGAAGCAGGTTATATTACAGTCCATTTATTTGTCAGGGTAGGATTTTATTAGCAACCAGTTGCAGACCTTGCATGAGAATGAATCTTCTCACAGCCTGAGTATGGGAGACTAATGGAGTTCAAAATCACACTGCGCTTGAAAGCTTTAGCCCAGGCTCGGTGAGGTGAGGAGGTTGAAGTTAATGTTCCATTCTGCTCTGCTCAGATGAAGCTGATAACAAACACTACATGTGTATATGTGTTTTCTTCTCAGTCCCTTGGTGTGGAGCACTAGTTCTCTATCTATTTCAGCTTATCCATATTTTGTACTGATGGTAAATCAAAGTTGTAGCTTGGAACTGAAAGGAAAATAGTGACTTTAGCCATTTTAGAGGAGGGGAAAAATGATCAGGTTAGGCATTTGTTATAAAACTGAAGAACTGCACAAAAACACTTATAGCAAACTCAATCTCTTCAGGCCACAGGAGGGTCAACTGATGACATAAAAGTTTATGCAAAATGTGGCCAGATTACTCAGTGGGAGCATCCTATATAAGAGGCTAATATTTTAATGTCTTTTTTTAAAGGATAACAAAAACTGAAAAAATTGGTAAATTATTTAAGAGTTATTCTTCGTTAGAAACAATGCTCATTTATTTTGAACAGCATCTAAATAACACCATCTACAGCAGGAAATGATAACCTTCTTCATTTTTTGCTGAATATTTAAGGATATTCAAATTACCAGATTTTACTTAGGGCCCATGAATTCAATGGTGAAATGTTTGAATGTCATTCAAAATTAACCCAGTACAACTGACAGATTGAGCATTATATTTTATCTTAGGGATGGCATGATGGGTGGTAGTGTCCTGAGAAGGACACAGAGGGAAGGAAGTGTCATGGTAAAAAATGATACTGACTGGGACAATAAGCCTAGCAACAGCTTTGGGAGTTTTTGAGAGAGCAGTGGTGGCTGGTGCAGAATCACTCTGTATCTCAACACTGAATATCACCTCTTTTCAAAGACTTGTTTATTCTGTAAAGGAGAGGACTCTACAATTAAAAAAGCAAACAAGGCTGGAGTACAGCATTTGCCTGGCACGGATACAAGTCCTAGGAATGATCCCCAGCACCAATAAAATAAAATAAAGGCAAATAAAAAGATTACTACTAAGAACCTCCGTATCTAGGGTATAGAACGCTGCTTCTTCCAACACCTTAATAAAAGTTGTAACCTAGAAAATAGAAGGTGGTCCTGCAGGATAAACTTATTGTGCTGCCAGTTGTATAAAACTATAGCAAATATGATTAAATACAGTACACAACACTTGATAATGATAGTAAATGGCTGTAACTGGTTTATGCATTTACTATACATTATTCTTTTTCATTATTTTAAAGGCTTCAGTAACCTTCTAATTATAAAAAAGTGTAAAACAGAGTGTCCTCTTGCTTTGGAAGTATCCTCATGCATCTTGTGTTGATTGTGTCTTTTGATTGCTTCAGAGGCCATGTTGCATAATGGACATATAGCCGCTAGGTTTGTGGAAGTATCTCTACTTCCATTGGTTGTTCAAAGACCAATGAAGCCATCTAGTGATGCATCTCTCAAAATGTATCATGAATTGCTACACAACTGTGTGTATACATTGTGTGATGATTAAATTGGGGTGATTGACATAATCATAACCTCACAGTTATCACTTTTGTGGTTAGGACACTTTGCATCAACTGTCTTAACATTTTTTCAAGATGCCACTTTCCAAAGTTTAGGAGATAAAAGACAACTTAGAGGAAGACATTCTCACTAAACACATGTGATGACAGAATGGTGGCCCTTATGGTTAGCTGCTATGGAAGACAACCTACCACCCCACCTCAAAGATTCTTAGAGAATTACCAAAGTGGTAAAGACTAGGGTCTACCTCTGTGACTTTTGAATCTATTAATGACTATCAGACATGCCCATCCTCTTAAAGTTCTCCTCCTTCAGACACCCAGACCAGAGGATCCTGGAAAATTGCAGCCTCTGCAGCCAGCTCTTCCCTTTGTATATCAGTACAAACATGTCCCCTCAGATACCTGCCTTCATTTCAGAAGAACATAACCTGAGAGACTAAGTTATATTGATATAAAAAAACTTTCTCATAAACCTACTCACAAGGATCTTTACACACACACACACAATAATTTACCTTCAGTGTATAACCTAGAAAATCATATTTCTTATCATAATATCCAAACTCAATTTTAATACTTCCTCTCTGGATGTTTCTATTCTCTGAGAAATTGCTTTTTATCTTGCCTCTCTTGAAAAAAGCAGATGTGTATTCAGCATACTTAAAGCTCAGGGTTTGAAGATGGAGCTGATTTCCATCATCCTTGCATGTACTACACCTCCCAGGTCAAGACTGCCTGCCTTTTAAAATGCTTGTTTCACACAATATCCTCTGTCCTTCTTTCACTGTCATCTGTCAACCTCTCTGCCATTCCTCATGATTCAACAAAGATGTTGGCACCTGCCTTGCAATATTTCTTTATACTAAAGCTGGCTTCATGCTGGCTTCATGATCCTTGGGTTTCTGAACCTCTATATTTATTGCCTAGGGTTGTTGACTTTATCTTAAATTATAAAATATTGATAAAACTCCTTTTCATTCTATTTTTATCCCATCCTTTTAGCAAAACTCAATATATGGATTGAATGCATTTTAACTATACCTGTCTGTCTAGCTGATATCTGCTGAAGCAACTTACATATTTGGTATCATTACAAATCCATGGTTACAAAACTGAAGTTTTTATTCTGTGGCTTTTCTATTATTATTATTTTAAAAAAACCCTATTCCAAACTCTCTACCAATGTTAATTAATTTTTCGCTCTCAGGAAATTCCTGGCCCTTAAAATTTTCCTCCACATCTTCATTAAGCGATGTCATCGTCTTTAAATAAAACAGTTAAAGGGCAGTGGACCCTGGGCATGAGTTCTGTTAATGTCCCTCTATTAAATAAACTTTGTTTTGCACTTGGAAATTTAATTCACATTACATTCTAATTATAATTTGTGTCCTCTTGTAATAGAAGGGATGCCCTTCTTACTGTGTATGATTAATGCTGCCACTTATGTTTTGACACAGCTCTCCCACCACTTAGGATTACACGCTACTTGTTGTTTGTTTATTTCTGTGTTTATTAATGACTTTGTGTCAAATGAACCCTGTCCATTGCCTTTAAGTGTTTTCACATATCTTGCTGCAAAATAAAACAACAATCAAGCACCCATCTCTAATCTTGGACACTCACCCCTCCCTTATTTCTTTCTTATGCTTCTTCAAGAAAATTTCTGGGAAGAATCACTCTCTTGACTACTTCATTACTACTCACTGTTCAGTTCACTTCAGTTTGGCTTCTGACACATGGTCTCATGAAGGTGATCAATGTAAATTCATTTTTTTTCTCTTTGACTCCTGGGCAGCATTCACTGATTTCTTCCTCTTAGGAAAATCTATTCACTTAACTTCAGTGACACTAGGTCCCCACTGCATCCTCTTACTCTCTAGCGATTATTTCTCATTCTCTTTTACAGATTCATTTTTTTTATCTATTCAACTCTTCAAGACTTGATCCCAGGTTCTCTTTTCAACCTCTACTCCCTTTTTCCAAAATTACATCTCTTTTTGCTTTTTCATTAATATTTGAAATTTAAATGACTCGTTTTGTATATTCAGCTTATATCTCCTCTCAAGTCTAGACCTCTTATCCACTTGAAATCTATTCTTGGAGGCTTTGGTATTGCTTTAAACTGAATCTATGCACTGGAAAATATTTTTTTTGATTGACATTCCTATGAGTTGCTTAGAATCCTATGTGGAGAAAGATGAAGTAAACATATGTTTTGAAGAACATTATCAACATTTGAGTTTATGGTCAGTTGGGTTCTCAATAATTAGTAATTTTTTGTATTAACTGTAATTTTCCTAAACCTTGAAGGCTGTCTCGGTTTATTCAATTTTAGCAGTTTCTTAATTTTCAAAGTTGTAGTTCATATACTTTCTGTGGGCTATGTGTTCCTCAATGTTTTTTTCCCCTATTTTATAATGTGTTTATATATTTACTTTATTTTTTATTCTGTTCTATCTTAAAGGAAGAAATGCTATGCTACTGATATCTCCCTCTAGGTTTCCTCAGTATCTTTTTCTGCATTCGTTTTTTAAACAGTTTTTCTATCCCCAGTTTAATGTTCCTCAGTTCTTTTATTTCATCACCAAGTTTAATGTCTGAAACATCACTCTAAACTTTGCATCTATTACTTCATGTCTGGTGGTGACAAAAATTCTCACTGAAAAATTTATTTCTTGGAGAAAATTGCCATTTTTTATTATGTTGACATGATGTGAAAATGAATAATAAATCATAATCAAAATATAATTATAATTTACACATTATTTGACAGTACTTCAACCAAATATTAAGATACTTGGAGAAATAGTGAATTCACACATTGTGATTTGCTCCCTCAGCAGTAAATATTTGTGGACAATCAATTATTCATAAAGTAATTTCTGAATACCAAAATTGTGACCTATCAATGTAAGGAATCTCAGAGGATAATTTTGAAAATTTTAAATAATTCTGACATTAATAAAAGATTCATTGTTTAAGAAATTTCTCAATTGTATCCTATATTGCCACAGAACTTTTAATGTCAATTACTCTGGGTGGCCTTTCCAAATATTATACTTCTAGCAAGCCACTGAAGATCACACAAGAGGCATTCTAGGGGCACGATTCTAGGGGCATAGTTTTCTTCTAATATCTTTGAATTTCCTATACCATGGTATGCTTCTGCCCTGAATGCTTTTCAGCTCCTCTCAGATTTTAGCCAAAAAAAAAATTCCAGACTCATTGATATTTAAACTCTCCTTTTGATGTCAGAGAATCATTGAAATCAGTTACTTTCTTCTACTGCTGCTGCTTTCTTCTTTCGCTAAAGAGGACACAAACAGAAGTAATGCATCCATTTTCACATCACTGTAATGACTTTCCTTTGATTCTGTCCTGCAGTTTTGCCACCAGCATCTGTTTGCAGCTTTCATAAGAAGAAACGTTGATTATAACATTAGATAATTAGAGGAACTGTTGGCCACAGTGTAGTATATCCCACAAGTTGTAGAACATTCAGAGTTCAGGAGAGGTGACGGCAGGTAGGTTAAGAGCATTGTTTGGGAGCTGCGGTTGTGGCTCAGTGGTAGAATGCTTGCCAAGCATGTGTGAGGCACTGGATTTGATTCTCAGCACCAAATATAAATAAAGGAATAAATAGATAAAATAAAGGTCCATCAACAACTAAAAATCATTTTTTTAAAAAATGGGGTTTTTGATGATGTGTTACTACTCTTGTCCTTGTGCTGTTACTTATGTTGTTTGGCCAGTGAGAAATTACAACATAGCATGGAAAAAATGGATCATTAACAGTATACCTTAATACTTTATGTGTATCTATCTGTAAGTGCACAGAACAAGAAATAAGTTTAGACATAAACACTGTTGCTATAAAATGGTAGCAATGTTCCGGTGGTGTTAAGCAAATTAGAAGCATGTCTGTGGAACAGAAAAAAAAAAAAAAATATATATATATATATATATATATATTTCTTCAAACAAACAAACAAACAAACTCAACATGTAACTATCATATGATAAATGCTGCTCATTTATCAAAAGAAATGAAAACTCTTGTCTATAGAAAAACATGCACACAAAGTTTGCAGCAACTTTATCATGACAGCCTCAAATTGTTGATAACCAATGTCCTTCAATGGGTGTATAGTGAGTCTGTAGTTTGTCTTTCCATGAAATAAAGCAGCAATCTGAATGAGTCCAGAGAATGAGGTTAAGTGACAAATGCCAATTGTAAAAGGCTACATAATGAATCATTTCACTTATATAGCTTTGTTGAATTTACAACATTATGAAAATGGAGAATAGATTGTTAGCTACCCAAGTTTAATAAGGAAAAAGTATGGGCCAGGGGTGGGTGTGGTTGTAAGAATGGAAAATAAGGAATTCTATTGGTGATAGAAATTGATATCAATATCTTAGTTGCAATCTCATGCTGTAGTTGTGCAAGATGTTATCAGTGGAGAAGGTTGGGAAAATGAGGGCTGATTGTGGTGGCTCACACAGGTAATCCTGGCTTGGGAGCCTGAGGCAGGAGGATCGCAGGTTCAAAGCTAGCCTTTGTAATTTAGCAAGGCTCTAAGCAACTTAGCGAGACCCTGTCTCAGAATAAAAAAATAAGAAGAGCTGGGGATATGGCCATAGAGTGCCTCTGGGTTCAATTCCCAGGAAACAGAAACAACAAAATAGAGGTTGGGAAAATGATACATGTGATCACTAACATTATTTCTTACAACTACATGTAAATCTGCTATTTTCTCAAAATTAAAAATCTAAATATGTATGATGAAAAACAGAGTTTTAAATACTTAGTTGAAAGAAAATGATTGGGTATGTTAGTTTTGACACAAATGCTAGGATTTCCCTTTTCCTAAGACTGAATTTCATTGATGTATATATCCCATTTTCTGTATGTAATCAATTTATCAATTAACACTTAGGTTGGTTTCCAAAACTTGTCTATTTTGAATAATGTTTCAATGAATGTAGAAATGTAGCTATCTCTTTGAGATCCTGACTTTAATTCTTTTGGATATATACTCAGAAGTGGAATTGTTGCATCATAAGGTTGTTTCACTATTAATTATTTCAGGAGCCTCCAAATGTCTTCCACAGATGCTACACCATTTTCCTTTCCCACCAACAGTGCACATGGGTTCCAGGGTCTGTTCAAATCCTTTGCCATATTTTAGTTGGGTGAGTTGGTTTTGGTTTCGCTTCAAAGTTGTAGGAGTTCTTTATATATGTTGGAAATTAACTTCTTATCCAATATATGGTTTGCAAATATTCTCTCCCATTCCGTGGGTTCCATTTGCATTTTACCATCTGTGTGCTTTTCTGTGAAGAAGTCTTTTAATTTGATGCAGTCTCACTTGTTTATTTTTGCTTGTGTTGCCTGAGTTTTTGGTGTCATATCCAAGAAATCATTGCCAAGGCCAATGTCAAGAAGATTTTCTTTTATGCTTTCTTCTAGGAATTTTATAGTTTCAGGTCTTACATTTAACTTTTTCATACATTTGAGTTGATTTTTTTTGTTTTTGTTTATAAGTCAGGGCTAAGTGAAGTAAGTCAGTCACACAAGAGCAAATACTACTTGATCCCCCTTATGTGGGCATTAATAGCAGCCAAAGTCATAAATCTGGAATTCAATAGTGGTTTGCAGGTGTTAGTGGTGGAGGGAAGGGAAGTTGTTAAATGAATATAAAGTTTCAGTTATTCTATGTGAGAATAAATTTTAGGTATATGACATAAATATATTGTCTATCATAATACTATATTGTGTAATTAAAATTTTGAAATAGACTAAATTTATTATTAAATGTTTTTATAAAAAAAACAGGAAAAGGGAAACCTTGAGAAGTGTTGGATATGTCTTTTTCCTTGGATTGAAAAGGGTATCACAGGTGTTTACATAAAGGTCCAAATTTATCAAATTGTTCACAATGAGTATATGCAGTTTCTAGGCAAAATATACAAAATCCAGTATATTAGTTTCCTTATTTGTAAGGCCAGGGGAGAGTGCCTCTAGGGTGTTATAAGTTTTTAATAAGGTCTAAGTATTAAACAAAGCCCTGACCCTCTAAATCCTAGGTCAAATAATTATTATTCAACTTCTCAGGAGCTCTATTTTGGTAAAATATCACACTGAATACAATAATGATTTAACAAAGACCTGTATCTGTGGCTGTTCAATACACATTGGTTTTTATAAATCAGTTGATAATTAATAAGGAAGGAAATGTGTTCATTTTATTTTATATGCCATATCTGGTTTTGTCAGGCTAGCAGAAGCAGAGTACTTATCTGACCAGGACCTAACAAACTTTGAAAATATGGAGAAATTGTCATATAAAAATTTAAGATTTCTTGATGCCTCATATTATTATCAGATTTAAGGGTAGGAAACTTAAACTCTAATTTTGTTAAACCAAACTATGCAAAACTGTGACTTCTACAGTTACATGAATATTAGCTAATTTGTTGACTGGTCATAGGATTTGTTTATGTGATAGCAAGATTGTTATCACATAAAATATTCAAATCCATGACCATGATTCAGTGCTCAGCAGAGGCAGGTTGACTAGACTTTGTATAATTGTGGTGAGGTTTGCTAAGCAATGATCTTTTGCCTGCACATGTAAGTGTTAATTTGCTCTTTCTTCCACATTTTGCTCTGCTTTGCTTTCTTCCTTATTTATTCTTCTGTATTTTATGGCATTAAGACCGATCACCAGGTGGGCATGGTGGTGCATGCCTGTAACCCCAATGACTAGCAAGACTGAGGCAGGAGGACCACAAGTTTGAGGCCAGCCTCAGTAACTTAGTAAAACCCAGTTTCAAAATAAAATAAATATAAAGGACTGGAAATGTATCTTAGTGGTAAAGTGCTTTGGGGTTCAATCACTGTGTTGAAAATAAACATTAATTTAAAAAACTCTCCATAATTAAATACGTGTCTTATGTTTAAAATTTTGTCATGCAAATTTGCATGTCTATATAATTTAATTGAATCATGGGATAGCTCCATAGGTTTACTAGGTTTCCTAGAAATGGACCGTGAGATTCTATTTAGAGATTGTATCCAGTTCTTTACATTGACCAATTCTTGGTTAAAAAAAATTCTTAATTTGGCACACTGGCCTCTTTGAAAGAGATCACACGTGATTCACTGAGAGATGAAGACAGAAAGCACTTGGTCAACAATAAGACAGTCTGCAAAGTATTCTCAGACTCACAGCTGCTTATAAAATTTAGATTTTCTCTGTATCATACAACTAGAAAGCTGAAAATTCACTTGAAATTAGAATGGTCTATTCTTGTTCTGTTTTGAAATAATAATACCCACTGTGTAGAGTTGTTGGAGGTAGTAAGCGTAATTATATATGTAACAAGCTTTGTACCATGACTTTCAAATAGGAGAAGGTCTACACAATACAATTTCCCTTAATGTGTAGGCAGCTATAACTAAGAAGTTCTATTTGTTTTTGAAATGTGCCCCCAGAAGTTCATAACTGTGTCACAGCCTGAAAAATATTGGGCAATGTTGCCCCAGGGCAACGGGGAGAGTCCGACACTTTATGCTGCAGCATGTCACACAGCAGGCAATTTAAGATTCTAGGTTCTGAAATCCATCTCTTGAAATAGTTCCTAGAATAGATATAGGATCTTTATTTCAAGAAATTCAAACCAATCTTTTACCCTACCTCATTCATTCTCACCATGCACTCATGAGAAATGAGAAGGTCAAATAAAACCAACTCTAGATTTTTGATATGTAGATTTGATAAGTAATTTATTCACAAATACAATGTTGAATGCATCCAAAGCTTCTAATTCCCAAGTCTTTGCAGTGCTTTTTGACTTAATGAATTAACTAATTCCTTTGTGAAGAAGGCAATGATTACTTGCCATTTTTGGCCCTTCTGGATGCAGCAGTTTGAAAGTGTGATCATTTATCTTGCATGTGTTCACAATCATGGTCACCAGGGGCTTTTGGGATTGCAATTCAAATAAACTACATAGATTCCTGAACCAAGCATTAGCATTGCCAGTTTTAAATCACTTTTTCTATGTAAGAAATAATTTCACAGGGCATGTCGATTAAAAATTCCACCTCTATCATGTTAGTGGAGAAGATTTGTGAGTATTCCTTTATTATAGTTTATAAGAGCAGCAATATTGCTGCAATGCACATATTTTTCACTCCAATGTATAGTAAAGTTTACTTAAAACTAATAAATAAACTGATATTTATCAGTTTTATTTAAATTTTAAATAATAAAAAAACATTGCTTGGAAAGAACAAGTTCTCTCTCAGTAGAATTCCATTTGTTGCCTTCAGGGATATCAAATATTCTTAAGGATTTTGTTAATTCATCAAATATAAATTATTTCCAGTAATTGGTCAAACAAGTTGAAATGAAATAAAATCAGGGTCTTAACATCTGCATGTGGATAGATGCAGTTGTCTTTTAAAAGAGGCATTGTATATTTAATGAAATTTTGAAATCACTCAAAAAATAACTGGAACGTTTTGTAGTGCTTACCAAATTATCGCTGCTGTTGCTGTTGGATAAGTATTATCATATAGACATGTCTCAAAGTTATTAAAAGTTCAGTTTCATACTGAAGGCACACAGGGCAGGGAAGATGTATACTGTCTCCAGAATGATGCAATTTAACACTTTTAGAGGACCATGTTCCAGGTCCTGCTGGCATTGTTCTTGTGTATCATCTCATTTAGCCATCAAAATTAACCAAGAAAATTATTAGTAGTAAGGTGGTTTGCCTCTCTTGTACAGGAAAACTGAGACAGCCAATTTTATTGGTTCTTTTTAGTTATACATAACAGTAAATCCATTTTAACATTAATTATGAAAGCATGGAACATGTTCTATTCAGATCCCAGTACCTCTTCTTTCCCTTTCCTTTTCCCACCATTTGCTCCCTTCCCTCTATTGATCTTTCTGCCATTTAACCATAGTTACTATTATTTTTTTTAAATTAATTTGTTGTGGATCTACACAATGGTGAAATCCACTGTAGTCTTTCACCATGGTGAAATGTATGTAGAAAAGGGATAGGAAAACTGAGACAGCCACTTCTGCAAAGTCAAAGAGCTAGCAAGTTAGTGAAGCTGGGAACTGGAGCTAGATAATATGATTTTTGTTATTAAACTATCTTCATGTTATCTTCAGTTTTCTATGTTAAGGAACTCAGGCTTTAATATCAAACTAACTGGATTGTAAGTGATAATTATGTGACCATTTAAATTCTCTGAAAGCTTTCCTTTTTTGGGGGGTGGGGGGGCTAACTTTGTTTTGTCTTGTTGCTTGGGGAGATACTTTTTGTTTTAAGTGGATAGCAAACTTTGCTCCCTAGAATGTTGATTAGTAATATCTTTCAACTTCTCATAAGCCATGAGCACTTATTGTGTGGAAATAAAAAGAAGACACAGCTATTTGATGCGAGAGGGAAAAGCTGTAGGGGAGAGAGAGGAAAAAAAAAAAGGAGAGAGAGAGATGGATATTCCCTGCATGATTGGAAAAGGTGATGGCCCCTGGGAGACTGGGGCACTGGAGATTGTTTCCTTGATTCTTGTCAGTGCCCAACACAGACAACCAAACGTGGGTGGCAATGGCAGTGTGGATGAGCAAGAAATTAAATTCGCAGCCTTATGAAATTGTTCTCTAAGTTCAAGATCAGCAAAGAATTGAGAGACAATTAAGATTGTGAATCATGAATTATAAGGTAACATAGAGAAAACAGTAATGCTCCCTTACAAGTGTGCATGTGTGTTTGTGTGTGTGTGTGTGAGATGAGATTAAAAGTGTAGAATAGATAGCACAGTGTTCAACAGTTTTAACTATTCAATAAATTATAGCTATTTCATTGATATTCTGTCATGCATGCTTGTTCTGTGGAATAGATCATTATTAAATGCCGAGAGTAATACCTTTTAATCTTAAATCATAATATTACAGATGTCTTCATTTTTTATATTTTGTTATATCTTACTTATACTTATCCCTAATATTGCCTCATGTTTTTTTCTTCTCCCTACAACCCCACTAAACAATGATTATCAGAATTAATGCAATGCAAACGTTGCAAGAAAATTTTTACAAAAAATTTTTTGAGACATAATGAAAAGTAACTTTTCATGGACTCTCAATGCCTTTGAGTTAAATTGATGTCTTTATACATGCTGTAAATTAACATTTCATTTTAGTATAGTTTCTGTCCAATCAAAATAGGCTTATTAGCATATATTTATTATGTATGAATAAAATCATGCATACAAATATTCCTTTTTTTATCCTTCCAGCAGATGAAACAAATAGGAGTACCTAAAAGGCATGAGAAATAGTCTGGCTGTAGTTCAGCTATAGGGAGCTCATAATTCTTTTACTGTTAGACCTTCATGCCATTAAACTGTTAGTTATTGATCCTGCTGACAAGGGCAACAAGGCAGTGACATTTTATATCTCAAGATAAATAAATTACATTTAAAAATCCTTTTCTTATATATTATGTATATCCAGTGCCAAGTACTTAATTTTCATATTTTCTCAGCTCTTGATTTCCTAATACATCCAGAATTAATATACCCAGAAGCGAGATAAATGTGTGTAAGCATATACTATGTTTTTAAAAGTAATGGTGTCTTCAGTTAATTCATTCATCAAAAATGCTAGTTTAAGTTTTAAAAAATCTAGTAAATTATATTAAGAATATAACAAATGCTTGATTTTATTTTTTGGTATAAATTTATTGTTTTTATTTTTAAGAGGAAATTACCAGTAGAAAATTTATAAATTATAGTAATAATTAAAATGGTCTCTGCACTTCTCTTTTACACTTTAAAAAAAAATTTTTTGGTCTTCTTCCTCCATGTATACTTTATTATCCATTTATGTAATCTACAAAGAGGCCATATTCACCAATTCCCTTTCAATTTGGAAAGGGATAAATTTACTTTAGAAATGTATCAATCATAATACAATGTGTGAAAGGTAAATTTTTGTCTGTGTTAGTTTCTTTTAGTAGTCCTTATATTTTCTGTGAATATCCAAAATACAGTTTTGATCTAAGTTTTATTTCCAATCAATTACAATTCAGTACTAATAAATGACATTTTTAACTCTTTTCTCTCTGCATTCATTCACTTACTGAATGTGCCTATCACTAAATTTATTAAAAAATGTAAGTTTTCTTTTTTTTCTGTAAAAGAAAACTAAGATCTGTATCTATACAACTACGAGTAGCTCGGTTGTTCAATCATCTCTACAATGATGGATCCAGAAGAAGCCTCCTCATATGGGACCACTCTATCCTAATGAAGCAAGCAAGCATTTTTTTTTTTCTGACATGTTTCTGTACTTACATACAACTTAGTAATGATGGGTTGCAGTTATTTATGCTTGTTGTTCAGATTTCTCCTCTTTTACAATGTAATTTTCATTGAATTAATTGATTACTCCAATTAGCAAGAATCTTCTGTTCTTCATCATTGTTATTGTCTTAAAGATCTTGTTGAAGCCATATGAATACCAGTAGTCAATAGATACTTGAGGATTTTGATGACATTGAAACCAAAACAAAGCCCAGTCTTTGGAAGTCTAATCATGAGAATCATCAATTAGAACTATGACAATGCATTTGTAAAAATCTTTAAGTCTCCTGTGATTTCTTCATCTTTCTAGGACTGAAGAAGTTACCTTCTTTGAGCAAAAGCTTTTGGACTATCCCTGGTATTCTGGTATGTTGGGGGATATGAGGTTTTCCTCAAAAGCTACTATGTTAATGCAGGGATGTTCAAAGGTGAAATGACTAAATTGTGAGTGTTGTAAGCTAATCAATCCATTCTAGTTTGAATGGACTACCTGGGTGGTGACTGTAGGGATGGACGGGGGTGGCTGAAGAAGGCGGGTCATTAGAGGCGTGCCATAGAAGGGTTACTCTACCCTGTGACCTCTTCCTTTTCTCTTTTTCTTTTTTTTCTCTCTAAGCTTCCTAGTAGCCATGGATAGAGCAGCACTCGTCCACCATGCACTTCTGCCCTGATATTCTGCCTCACCTTGGGCTTAGAGCAATGGAGTCAGCTCATCACGGACTACACTTCTGAGTCCATGAGCCAAAATAAAGTTTTCCTTCCCTAAGTTGTTTGGTTGGGAATTTTGATCAGAGTGGTGAAAAGATAATATATATCAAACAAATGCCAAATGTCTTCTTAGATATAAGGAGAGCAACTAAGAACAGAGCAGGGAGGAAGAGCATGAGGAAAAGATTAACATTAAAAAGGTGGGAGGGAAAGGGAGAGAGAAGGGAAATTGCAAGGAAATGGAAGGAGACCCTCATTGTTATACAAAATGACATATAAGAGATTGTGAGGGGAAAGGGAAAAAAAACAACAAGGGAGAGAAATGAATTACAGTAGATGGGGTAGAGAGAGAAGATGGGAGGGGAGGGGAGGGGGGATAGTAGAGGATAGGAAAGGTAGCAGAATACAACAGTTTCTAATATGGCAGTATGTAAAAATGTGGATGTGTAACCGATGTGATTCTGCAATCTGTATTTGGGGTAAAAATGGGAGTTCATAACCCACTTGAATCTAATGTATGAAATATGGTATGTCAAGAGCTTTGTAATGTTTTGAACAACCAATAAAATATATATATATATAAAATATATATATATATTCCTTTTGGACCATGAGCCTTCTTGCACCATTTACCACCAAGGATCAATGCTTCATATCAGACCAGACAGTAGCAATATCAGAGCCACATCTAAATAAACACGGTCTGTGTATTAATCAGCTTTCATCACTGTGACAAAATACCTGATAAAACAACATAAGATTGACTTTTGCTAATGCTTTCAGAGGTTTTAGTCCATGGTTACTTGGCACCATTGCCTTTGGGCCTGTAGCAAGGCAGAACATCATGGTTGGAGCACATGGCAAAGGAGGACCCTTCACCTCATGGTAGTCAGAAAGCAAGAAGAGAGAGAAAATGGTGGGATGCATTCCAATTTCTCCTTCAAGGATACAACCCAAATGACCTAATTTTTTCCACTAGACCACACGTCCTAGGTTTCACCATTTCCCTAATGTTTAATAAGCTAGTGACCAAGATTTTAATACATAGGCGTTTCAGGACATTTATTCAGATAGCAGTCTGATGCTTTGAAACATATTAGTCAATTGTGAAATGTCCATAAATTTAACATAGCTTCAGGTAATTCGCCTAATCCTTGGCAATTATTTCCACGTTTTCATGCTAGAAGATACACTGTAATAGATGGTGCCCCATCACTGGCAACTGCCAGTGCCTCAGATGTGGTGCCATGATAGGATGGTGTTTTTGCTGAGTCCCTCTGCTGGTCTTTATCTCTGTGTGACTTTTGTCATAGACTCCTGCTGACTTGCAATGTAACACAAGAACAAAAGAAATCAATGATGTTATAATTGTAAACCCCTGAAATTTCAGGTGTTCCTCTTTTTAAAGATTCTCATAAAAGGTTATTGGTTAATGACAATATAAATCATTTACAATAAAGATACAACTAAACAAATTTACCTAATGAATAAATTCTTAATCACTATTAATTTGCCTATGCCATCTAATATATATTTAAAAAGTCAACAATATTAATTCCCTTTTTAAATTAATTATAAACATTATCAACATGTGAATCAATTTTCATTAATACTTCAAAGCAATATATAAAATTTTTATAGTTTCCATTTCATCATAATGAAAACACTATCTATATGTGTTCACTTTTTATCTTCATGTATTCCTCATCTTTCAAAGTAGTAGATCAAAACAGATGTGATAAAAGTAGAGAAAATATTCCTATTACTGATTGAGAAATGACAATATTCATTAGGTAGATTTAAATAAAATTTTTATATCAATTCAGCTTCTTTTTTTAAAATTATATAAGCAAAATTTACTGAGATATATATAGCACCAAAAATCAACTTGAACGTATTTTACAAATACCTTCATCATTTTTATCTAAGGTAAAATTTTATTTTCCTATTGAAAAAACAGCATAGCAACATGAGAATATTTTGTTCTCATAAAACTAAAATTAGTTTATGAAGAATTAAATTATATGCCAGAAATGTGAAAATGTACTATTTTTCTGAATGTGAGAAAAAGACAATGATGGACATTGCTGGGGTAGTATCTTACATTTGTAGATCATTGTGCACCATATCTTGATTATCACCTAAGAAATGCATTGGTAATAAAACTAAAAAAGTAAAATGGTTTACAATATTGCTTACAAGAACCTCCAAAAATTATTGGATCATAATTTCAGTAGAAATTTTGAGATACTTCTGATGGAATATTATGTACAAATGTCAAAATATTGGCTCATTTATAAAAATACATAAAAAGGTGTTTGAAGCATTAAATTCTTCTCATTTTAATTGACTCAAAGAAAAAAAGTCAAAATATTTATATTTAGGAAAAGAAAATAACTGTAATTTTTTCCAGTTTAGGTTATTTAAATGGAAGCCTCCCACTTATGAGTGGGTTTTATTCTAAATAGTGATACACAAATCAGTTATTTGAAAATTGAAATGGGAATTTGCATTTCTGTAATGCAGTAACTATTGGTTACATTGCTTAACTGAACAGATCCTCAAACACTGGTCATATTTGTTTTTATTTTTTTCTTATTTATTTCCTGAACACCACTCTGTTCCATTAACAGAAACCTCATTGCAAAAGACATTGTACAAGGATACAAAAACAATACCATAAAGTAAGATACAAGATTTGCAAATGATACAACTGATGAGTTATAATATCTAGAATATGCATATGCAAAGAGCTTTTAAAAATCCAAAGTAAGAGTTGAGGATGTAGCTCAGTGGTAGGGTGCATACTTTGCAGGTATAAGCCCTGGATTCAATCCCCACTATTGAAAAAATATATATATTAAAATTAAAAACCAAAACTCTAATTAGAAAGTCAGCAAAATTTATGAAGAGACATTTAACCAAAAGTAACTAATTATGGCAAATAGACATATATGAAATGATATCTAATATCACTAGTAGTTATGGATGTATAAGTTATTGTTACAATGTGATATCACTATAGATACTAGAACAGCAAATATTTTTTAGAACTGCAAATGGCAATGTAAAGGAAATGGATGTTACACAAAGAGTTAGTGAGAATATCAAACAGAATAATCACTAAGGAAATTTGGCAGTTTCTTATAAATTTACACATGTACCAAACAAACAACTCTGCAGTCACAATTTTAAGCAATTAAGTGAAAATAATATTCTATTAAAATATGTACAAGAATGTCCACAGTTATTTTTGTTGGTTTATTTTAATAGCCTCTCACTGGAACCATCTAAATATCTTTGAATGGAAAAATGTTTAATTATACTGTGGTGCATCCATACAATGAATTCTATTCAACAACAACAACAAAAAAAAAATATTGACACATGTAATCACCTAGATGGATTTCTATGTAATTAATATTGGTGAAACAAAAGGTCAAGTTGTGAAGTTTAAACACTTCATGATTTCATTTATATGGCACTATATATAGCAATCTCTTTTCCATTTTTGGTGCTTGTTAGTTATAGATAGATGATATTGAAATTGTACAGAACCCTGTATACATACACAAATATATACATAAAATATGAGTAAAATGGTAATGATAAAAAGTAAAATAAATAAATAAATAAGAAAAGCTAATAAGGCTTGCAGTCACAGTACTGTACTGAAATTATTTTCCTGAAATTAATGTTATACTACAAATATAAAATATCAACACTGAGAAAACTGGGGTAAAAGTTATAGAGAACAACTTGAAACTTTCTTACAAATCTATAATCATTTTAAAATAAAAAGTTAAGCAAACAAAACCACAAAACTTCAGTAGAACTCCAGAAAGATCTAATATCCATTTTCTGAACTCTCCAGGATCCTGGGTCTTGCAAATTTCAAGGTGAGCATCTACCTAGATTTCACACAATGGAGAAAAGGTCTAATTCCTATGTTCGGCCATTGCTCTTTTTATCATTACAAGTGTCACTTTTGAGCACTGGTATTCCTTTGTTCTCTCTCTCTCTCTCTCTCTTTTTTTTTTTTGCTTATACAATATATATTGTATCATAATGTTCCTGCAATTAAAAAAGGAAAAGTGAATAAGAATATAACTTATGAAAATAATATTCTCACATTTAGTTGAACTTTAATGTCATCAGGAATCAGGTTTTTAGAGATGTCATTTTGTTATACTAACCAATATTTTATTATTATTGTCTGCTCCCTAGAACCTTAAGTAAGGTGGAAGGGTTAACTTTTGTGACAGTAAAATGCATCATTCAGCATAAACAATATTAATATATTAAAAACATTGCTTTTATTAAAAAATTAAGTTCACACATAGAATGAATAAGGCATTTTAAAATCTTTGTGTTCTTTCTGATCAAAATAGAGATTACAAATACTTAATAAATGTCCTTGTTCTTCTCATATCTCTGAGAGACAGACATTTTCCATTTGTTAAGATGAAGCATAGGTATTTAAAAAATTTGATTTATAATAAAATCACGCATTTTCAAAAAGAAGTTATTGCATTTTCTCTGGTATCTGAATTTTTTTTTTGCTACCACATCAACAAACATATGGGATTTGTAAATATTGCTATTATGAAGAGTCATGAGGATATTAATGGACCGGCTTTACTTTTATCCTTAATAAGTAATTGGTAAAACTCTTTATTTCTAAAACTCAAAGTGTTTGCCTATCTCTTATTTTAATGCAGACAGACAAATGACGCCCTGAACACCTAACTCATGTGTGACTTACTTAAGATTGATCTTACAGTCTCACAAAGCATTTTTTTCTATTCTATGATAATAGGTTGCATATTCTCAAGATTTTTTTAAATTCTGTTTCTAATAGACTCAGCTAAATGTGCCCCTCACTGAGCTGTCAAATTATGCCAAGCTGCTTCACTTTTTATACAAAACTGAAAGTGCCTAGTGGTGGAGAATTATGAAATCATGAGAGCTTTAGCATCTTGTCTTTCACAGACCCTCAATTACCATTTTAACAAACAAATTAGGGATCTCTTGCTATTAAATATTCTTTACAGAAATCTGCACATATTGTCTTATTATCCACTCTCCACCAATGTGACAGTGCATCCATTCATGTGAAAAAACTGCCCAATACCAGCAGTCCTACCTTCATGAGGAGCTACCTCCTAAGAGACTGCCAACACATATCACTTCACTCATTTATCTTTCCAGAAAGATTATGCTCAGTTAATTCTAATACAAACTTGTAAAATGTGTCAGGGACCTGGATCAATAAAAAGAGAGACAAACATGAAACATTTATTTTCTAATTTGGTATCATAGTATTTTCAGGTTTCCAAGAGAATTGACAATCCTACTATACCTAGATCCTTTAAGGTTATTACACAATATAACATAAAAAAACTTATCAGTTAATTTTATTTCAGCATAGAGGACTATATGAAGACATGTAAGGCAAGACTTTCAGGAAATAGACTTGAGTTAAAAAAATCTATGCATTCAATTTGTATATAGAATAAACTTCTTTGCTCAATGATGAGTTCTCGGTTAGATAATATTTTTGAGAAATGGAGGAATGTATGTTTTAATAACAAGAAATATCTGTGAATGTGAAGAATAGAGATCCATCAGACTTTAAGAATTAACTAGGCCTGAACTTTCACATGACATTGAAAATCCCCTTTTAATTTTTTCATCTCCTTATTACTTTACTACATCTGCTTTATTTCTGCAGTCTTTGGTAACATCTGCTTCTGTTTATTTAGTCCATGGGTCAAGGGAATAGGCATATTTTTAGTAGCTCCACATCCAAAACTTTTGTTTATCACTTGAAACTGAACAAAATTGATCTTATATTGAGGTCAGGTAACCTACCATGGACCCATCAACTATGGAATGGGGTTCAAAGTCTCGCTAAAAGTAAGTAGGTTCACTTTGAATACTCTGTCACGGGGGTCTAGCTTCTGACCTATGTGAGGGCTCTTCAGGCCTGAGCAGATATAATTACAAAGGTTTTACCTGGTAGTGTTTCATGGGACAAAGCTGTCTCACACCAGACTTGGTACACAACTAAGGTATTGTGTGTCTGAATGGAATTGGAATCAAAGACATGGCCCAGGCTGACCGTGCCCTTGTGTACATCTGCTTCATCATGGGAGACATTCCAAGATGCTGCCAACACTTTGACACAGTTCTGAATACTTTTTTTCCACCTAGCTCTTCCCTTTCCCTCTATACCTAATCCCTGGGTCCATAAAATTACAGAAACATTTTACTTACAGTTCCCTTTACAGCAAGAGGATCACCACATCTCTGCTGATACATTTGTCTCCAACCCAGTATTGTTCCATGGGGAAAATGGAACAGTTGGGGAACAGGTGCTTTCTCCATATGTAGTCTCCTTCTTATACTTTGTGATAAGTGAACAACTCTTTGGCTGTTTATTTTGGCTCATTGTTTTAATCAGCTACCTAACACTTGGCAGTTCAGCCGTCTCCAACTCAGCTCAGCTCCTTATAGTATCTACTCCTTAACTCTGAAGGGAAGAAGTTTCGTTTTCCATGATGGTTGCTCATAGAACAACCATATAATTGAATTAGGGAAAGATTAACTCCTAAAAAGAGTATATGTATATAATATCATTCACTTATACTTTACAAGTTGAATTAACTCTGGGGGAAAAGCTTTCAGATTATCTAAATATAATTATTACTAGGAAGATATAAAGTACATATCCCAGAAAGGAAAATATTAGTGAGCAACAATTCAATTTCCTCAAACCTTCCTCAGAATGTGTTTTGGTCAGCTTTTTCATGTCTTTGGACAAAATATCTGATGAGAACAACATGAGGGAGAATAAGTTTACTTGGTTGGACTCAAGGTTTTAGTGGTCTCAGCCAATAGATGGCCAACTCCTTTGCTCTAGATCCAAGTTGAGGCAGCATACCATGGGGAAAGGGCCCAGAGGAGGAAAACCGTTCAGCTCATGGTAAGGGTGGGATGGGCAGAAGAAATATGCACCCTTCCAGTGAACACAGCTAGTGACCCATATAGTTACCACCCAGTCAGTGCATTCAAATTAGGATGGACTGATTAGACTAGAGCACTCATTTCACTACTGAACATTCCTACATTAGCAAAGGAGCTTTGGGGTGATACCTAAATCCAATGTTCATATCAAACTCGAACAGAAGGTTATACATGGTATTCATTACAACAATAATATCTATGAACCAGAAGGTAAATATTAAATCAATTATTAAAATGAGGACATAAAGTTAATATTTCTGAAAGGTGTAATATTCTATGAATTAATATGTTGTAATGAAGTTATATGACATGGTGCCACACAGACATATTCTATTTCAATAAAATTGGTTTCCACTTTTAACCATATCTTGTGAGAAATCTAATACATGATGCAAGATATCTACTAGTGGCTTTCATTTTAACTTCTAAGGTCTTCTCTTTTCAACTTATTGTTTGCATGATAGCAATGATTATACTTCCAATAAAGGCCATGGCTTTCTCTGTGCTTCATGTTTACCCATGTGTGAAATGCATCATTTCTACTTCCAACATTTATTAAAAGTACTAATTTTTTTCCTACAACAATTTTAGATTTCAGAGAAAATCTAATCTGCAGTTTATAAATGAAAATATAATATATTCTCCATTCTTAAAAATGCTTCAGCCATGTATTTCCACAATCCTTCCAGGGACTTGCTGCTTTCTTTGACTACCACTCCCTCTCTCCACATATATTGCTCAGCTTAGCCCACTCAGACCAAGTCCGGAATATGGTGTTTCTATATTCATCCATATCCCATGGATGTTTTCCTAAACAAAGATATTTCTTTCCCTGAGAAGAAACTGAAATGGTCTCTTACTTACTTTATATCATGTATTAAGACATTCTCAGACAAAAAATATAGTTAAATATTGCAATTAGATCACATTGAGGTGCGTAAACTCCAGGATTAGTAAATATGTTAATATATCAAGTAGTGGAAGAGCACAGAAAAGATGTGTCCACAGAACCTGAAACATGTTACAGATAATTGCAAGAATTCTTAACCCAATACAGGCAATAAATGCAAAAGTTAATTCTTATTTGTCACCATGTGCTAGGCAGTGTGAAAATGTCTCTTATTTAATTATTTTTATCTCTCCAACTATACTTTCAGTTATTATTACTTTATCTATGAACAGAATTGTCAACACTAAAACCCAAAGAGCCGGAGTTGCTTGTCCATTGCTCTGTGCTTAGTAAAATAATGAAGTCAAGAATTGCAAAAATATGTCCTTATGGAGTTCATTCTTCCATGCAAAGACTGGAAAATCTCTCTCTCTCTCTCTCTCTCTCTCTCTCTCTCTCTCTCTCTCTCTCTCTCTCTCTCTCTTTGTAAGACTATGTCATTAATAAGTTGGAAGTTATTTTAACAACGTATTTCATTCAGATCTAAAATAATTACCAAAGGTCTAAGTTAGCAAAAGAAAATTTGACATTACTTTTTTTAAGTGATATAAATCTTTCGTATATATTCCATTCCAGCCTGCAGTTCTTGTGTATAACCTCCCAATTCTTTTATTTTCATGAAAGTAAATTGCTCTGCTTTACTCCATAATGAAATATGGAAGCTCTTCAGCCATCTCTCAGGGATTAACTTGATGAATGATTATTTATCAACAAGAAACATGTTAAAAGTATAGAATATCTTCTTTTATACACTTTACCATGTCTCTGTTCCTACGTATTTTATTATTACTCCTCTGCCTTCTAAATAAGATTGATTGGTTAGTTGATTACAGGGGTGCCTGAGCGCAGATTGTGGGACGTCTTGGTATGACTCAGTATGCCATAAATCAAACAGCAGGAGAGTGAGTGAGAAACAGTTTCCCAGCTCACAAAATGTGATGGTAAAAAAAAAAGTAAAGAAACTTCACTTATTTATTAAAAATTATCAATATCAGTAATAACTTTTGTGAAGTACAGAATACAGTTATGCAATCACTCATTTTTCTCATTTACAATTTTGAAAATAATTATAGTATGTAAGGTATTATATTAGGCAATGCAGGAGATATAAATGAAAAAAAAAAAAAAAACATGCTGCTTGTCAGGTGTATCACCGTCCAGTAGATTTTAATTCACACCATTGTGCTTCCTTTTGTTCATTTTTTAATGCCCTTATTATGTGCCAGACAGGACAATAAGCACTTGAAATAGAAAAGAATAAGCTAGTTTTCTAGAGAATGCCTTTTCCATGCAAGATATACCTCTCATATTTTTCCTCCTTTTTGTTGTGTGGTCACTGTTTTAGTAAATATTATCATCACCTTTTTAAAAATTACTTTGATGTTAAAATTTTCCTAGACATTTCTCACCTTAACCAACCTTCAAATTGTTAAATTATCCTTCTAAAACCCATATGTAACTCTGCTTTGTCAGTGAGAGTGGAAATCAAGCCAGGTTACTGAAAGCAGACTACTTCTGAAAAATAACATGAACCAAAATATTGACAAAGATTATGTATGTAGCAGAGGAGTGGCAGAATACATGACAAAGGTATATGTTAGTATGTTTATGTCAGAGCTATGTTTAATAGTGAAAAACAAGACATATTAAAATCACCATGAACTGAAAAAAGGATTAGTCAGTCATGGTATTGTGCATAGAAGTACAATTACTAAAAATGATGGTGAATTAGAAATTTCTAATCTTGAAAATGTATAAATCATAGATTTAAATTATTTTTGTACATATGTGTTCATGTGGATATGAGATATAGAAAGAATGATAGAGAAACTGTGGGGGAAGATATATCAAAATTATAAGATTAACTCTTTCCAAGTCAAAAATTATAATTAGCAATTGAATGTTTTAAAAATCATTCATAAATCTTAGTCTAAATGTGCACTGTATTTATAATAATGCATCTAGCTCTTAAGTAAATTATACTTACAATGTTATTGGTATAAAAAACTTCATGTATGAAAATGAAATTTCATATAAATATACATGATAGTAGCACTATTTTCTATAATAAAATATAATATTTGAAACTAATTAAATTGATTCTATCTAAAAGAGAACTAAATGAGAATTAAAGTTAGTATGTAAAATTGCTCAGAATATTCATATTTCTGGGCAAGAGTAGAAAAAAAAAACACTTGCTATTTTCTAAAAAAGTATTCATCTTTTATCTGTTGTTTAGATGTTTATTTTTACCTGCATGATTCTGGAAAAAAATGTATCAAGAATATAATTTTCTTTCTGATGCTGCTTTGATGTTAGCCTTTCCTATTGCTAGGGCATTGCATTTTGTATGGAAAACTGATCATATATGGCTTCAAAATGTGTTTACATTGGGCTTTTTCTTACATTTAGTACAAGGTGTTTTCAATAGTAAGGCATCAACACTGAGGTGAACAATTTGTCTGCTTTGGGATTGGTTGACGTGAGGGTTAGAAAGGATAAAGGTAAAGTCTATCTCTGAAGCATTGATAGAGACACCTGGAATTTCTGGTTTTAAATCCCAAACTGCCCTCTGCCTCAGACATTGGGAGGCTTGCAGGTTAGAGGCAGCAGGAACTCCACTATATAAGATAACAGCAATGAAATATATACTGTAATTTTCACTATTTTCAAGATGTAGAGACTTTAATCTATACTCAGATCTTTTAAAGCTTCAGTTTGGATATTAATTTTATTTAAAAATATTCCTAGAAATTTGAGAAGAAAATTAAAGTCTCTACTCACAGAATATGATCTGTATTTGCTTTGACAACTAATTAATTTACATATGTAAAATAAGTCTACCTTCCTGCAGGCATAATTAAGAGTCAGCACTAGTGTAGCATTGACTAGTTAATTAAAGCAATTAGAACTAGAGTGGATCATGGTACACTTTACCTCAAGAGATATGAGAAGAATACATCACAGGCTCTGATAAAATAAATATTCATATAGTTCTGAATGGGCTTGGGAAGCTGAAGCAGGAGGATTTTGAGTTCAAAGTCAGCCTCAGCAAAAGCAAGGTGCTAAGCAAGTCAGTGAGAGCCTGTCTATAAATAAACTACAAAACAAGGCTGGGATATGGCTCAGTAGTTGAGTGCCCTGAGTTAATTCCCAGTACCTCCCCCCAAAACAAACAAACAAATAACCCCACAAAAGCATATTTTGGCCCTCTAAGTTAAAGCTTCATTTAATGCTGTAGATATATTTAGGAAACAGAAACAATAGTAAACTCAGCTTACCTGCTTCTCAGAACTTAAGGCATGATATACTGAAGGACCATCACAACACTAGGACTCATTATTGAAAACAGTGAAGTCCCCTGTACAATTGTTTCCTTGGCTGGAATGTCCTTAATGTATCTTAGGACTCTGTTGCAGCAGTAAGTGGTTCAGGGAGATGGACCCTGCCCTTGTGCTATCTTTCCATTGTAGGGCAAATGGTTTTTAGATTACCCAAGAAGGCTCTAGAAGAGGGTAGCCTTAGGACAGACTTTGACATATTTTAATTCTGGATTAAATTTTTCTGTTCCAGGATTCTTTTCCTGTCACTTTTTTTGAGATTCGGTTTCATTAATGGTAAAATTATAAGAGCTTTACAGACAGGAGTAGATCCAAATTTTATGGGTCCTAAAGCTATACTTTTGGCACTCCTCTTTAAGGAAAAGAATACAAATTATGAATGAATGCAGCCATTTATTTAGAAATAAATGAGTATTGCTTTTGTCATGTGGATTTTAAGGAATATTTTCTGACTTGGGAAAACCCCACCTAAAATTATCTCTGTGGTATTGCAGTATTGCAGTAGGTCTATGCTCTGTAAACAGGAATTTCTTAAATATGTTTTTTTAGTTGTAGGTGGACATATACCTTTATTTTATTTATTTTTATGTGGTGATGAAGATAGAACCCACTGCCTCACACATGCTGGGGAAGCGCTCTACCACTGAGCTAAAACCCTAGCCCAAAACACAGGAATTTTGATAGATTTTGTTTCATCTGACTCCTGTTTTAAAAAAATGAATTGCACCTTTGTAGTTATATACATTATCAAGTGCATGTCTGATGAAGAGAAGTTCTGTTGTGATTAGGTACTGATGAGTGATGAATACTTTGCTTACAATTTTATACTTCTAATGATTGCAAGAATTTTCCAACAACATCAAGAAAAAGTTGTAGTTTTGTGTTTTCCAAACTTCATTATTTACCTACTTATGTTGTTGAGTTGCATGGGATGCCTTTGCAAACCATCATGATCTCCTGCCCTATGCCTCTGTGTCATATGATGGGGACTCAGGATAGTGACCTTTAGAAATATCCACTACTGCTGTACATCACAATAGCAAAAGCAGTTGCATCCTCTGCATTCAAATTCTATGCATAACTAACTTAATTTCTGATAAAAGAGGTTAAATTTGTCCATAGCCACCCCAATTTTCCTTGAAAAAAGAAGTGTAACAGAGAAGTTGTTTAAAATGATATTAGTCTAAGTAACTGCAGTGAAAAAGTCTTAATTATATGAAATTAACATAATTATAGGTCCCTGTGAAAGAAATGCTAGGGTCTCGCCTTTGGAAGAAGATGTGCTATCAAAGTGTTCAGAAGATGAGGTTTCAAATAAATCTGCTTCTTGTTTTATGTTTATTGAATATATAAGTTAAAAAGTATATTCAGCTGTGCATATTTTATTATTGTCTCCACAAAATCTACCAAAATGTAATGATGTAAGAGAATGCTATTCATATCTTTTATATTTTGAATTCAGAAATACTTATTCTAATCAGAATAGATCTGAATAAAATTTTAGTAAGATTCTTCTTGGTCTGCATCCTCAATGAAGAAGCAATTCAAATTGTCCACTTGGGCTGAGGATGTAGCTCAGTGATAAAACAATTGTCTAGTGTCCATGAGGTCCTGAGTTCAATCCCCAGTACTGTCACACACACACAAAAAAAAAACCCTTAAAAAATTTTAGTAAATATTTTTAAGTCAGAGTGAAGCTATTACAATATCATTATCTGTACATTATAATTATAAAACAATTTAAAAATTAATTTAAAAATATAAAAATTAAATAAAATATTAAATAATTGACAAAACTAAAGAGTACTTAATTTTGACACTTGACAAAATCAAGTGTTTTCCTATATTTTCTTGACAGTTTATTTTTGGCAATAAAATCACTAAAAAATATAGAACAACTATGATCACTTAAAATAATATAAACAAGTGATTTACAATAATGTTTGGGACATTGTTAAATTTTGAAGATCCTTCCATAATCCCTTAACAATGAAACACTCTCTTGAGAAGAATGTATTATATCTCTCATTTTTGGAGGACTAGGTCTACTAAATAATGATTGTTACCTGTAATTCAAGATGCTCGTTAACATTTTTTATGAGTTTGCTAAAAATTCTGTCTGTTCAAATTTTATCTCCATTATAGTTTGAGATATTTGATATGTACAGAAATGAGACAGGACCACCAGGCAGGGATAGATACTGGGGTAAAAGAGAGACGGCTGATTTCCAAGGGACTATATTAATCTGCTCAGACTGCCATTAACAAAATACCAACGCACTGGGTGGCTTAAATAACAGAAATATATTTTCTCACGGTTCTTGAGAATAGAAAGAATTTCAATAGCGAAGTTCTAGCAGGTTTAGTTTTTAGGAAGCTGCACTAGTGCTTTGTAGATGGCCAGGCTGTCTTTGTCTTTGCATGGCCTTTTTCCAGTGTATATGCAAAGAGAGAGAGGACTTTGCTATCTCTTCCTCTTCTTGCAAGCACACTCGTCCTGACAGATCCTTAATCTGTTTAAAGCTTCTATCTCCAAATAAAGTCACATTGGGAGTTAGGGCTTCATTTTATAAATTTGGGGATGGAAGCAGGATTCAGTACAAAACAGAGACTAATATCATGAATAATCAGATTATTGAAAATTGGGTAACAGAAATTGAGACACTAGAACTTTATTCTTTGGTTTTATAAAAACCGATCTGGGAGTTGAATTCTGTTTAAAGTTTTTTTTGTTGTTGTTGTTTTTTGGGTTTTTTTTTTTTTTTTTTTGCTATAGTTGTAAGCTTCAAATACCTCACTTATCCTTGTTTTTGTAGGCTCTGTAATCTTTGTGTTTACTTATCTACCATCCCCAGAGTCTGTGCCTTGCAGCTCTGTTAGTTGAAAGCCACAGTGTTCACGATGGAGTCCCAATGGTGTGGCAGTAAATCGTGCAGGATGGGAAGCATCTGGTAATCCTGTGATTGAATCTCAGTTCTTCAGTGGGCAGACCAGTGAGTCTGGTCTATGGTTATATCGTGTTTCTCAATCCTCCACCCCTTACATGATTACTAGAGGGGACTGGGATTGGAGAAATGTCTTTCCTCCAGGCAAAATAAAACCCTGGTAAAGGCTTTTTACATGGAAAGTAAACCTTGCTATGCAGCACACTAGGCACATACTTTAATAGTTCCCATTTTCCCTCCTCTGATCAATGTCATTAAGGAATCTTTCATGGTTCTTCATGTTGAGAAACAAGTTGGTTCTGGACATAAAAACTTAAAAATGTCTATCCACCCATTTGAATATGTTTTTTTCCCTCGCTAAACCTCATGTTGAGGCTTAATCTCCAATATAACAGTGTCGAAATGCAGTTGAACTTGAAAGAGATCATTATGTCAGTCTTGAGGGGGGCACTGCCCTTGTGAATTCATTAATGTTTTTTACAGGAACTGGGTTAGTTTTCTTAAATGCTGAAATGTACTGATTGATATGGATTATTTCTTGTAAAAGTCGGTGATTTAAAGCAAACCTGGTACCTACTCCCCTTGGCATCTCTCCTACATGTAATCTTCTGCATGTACTCACTTGCTCTTGCACTTTCTGTCATGAATTAGGGCTGTATGGAGACTTCATCAGAAGCTGAGAAAGTACCATTGCTCTGTTCTGGGAATTCTAGAACCGAGAGATAAAATAAGCCTGCTGTCTTTATAAATTACCCTTTGTTAGGTATTTTATTATAGCAACAGAAAATGTACTGTCACCCCCCAAAGACCCTGGAGCTTCTCACTGTCAAATCAGTCCATACTAAGAATCCAATAATTTATCACAATTACCATAAATATTCCTACCATTTTCTGGTTCTGGGAGTGTCTATTCTAGTAATCAGATCTTTACTATGACTGCATTTGCTTCTTTTCCTAGTTCAGGGCAGTATGTCTTGTAACCCCAATTTTCTCCTGGCTCCAAGAGAAGTTATTGATTTTCAGGTTGTTCATATTTTTCTTATGAGGACTAGTAACTGACTTTCAAACTCTTTATATATTGAAGCTGAAGCCAGAAAAACATAGTGCTGCTTTGCTTCCCCCAAAGTTATATAAATTAAAAAAATATAGTGTTTTAATTTTAATGATAATAATGGATATCATTGGGGAGCTAACTTTGCAAAAAGCATGATTTTAAGTGCCACAGGCCCTGTTTGATTGAAACATGCTGGGGAGATGGGGGACGGTGCAGATTCATAGTCTGAAACTAAATTGCTTAAGTTTACATGTAGGTAATATTGGATACCAGGGATCATAGAAAGTTATTTAATTTCTTTGTGCCTCAGTATTATGAACTGTGCACAAAAATTTAAAAAATCTATTTTACAGGGTTGTTATGAGGATATTGAGGAATCACATGAATGGTGACTTGGACATTGTAAGTGCTATGAATAGACTTGCTGTTATTGTCTCATTTAATCCAATTATCACCCCCTGAATTACATATTCTTTTTTTTTAGAGAAGGGGGAACCCAGTCAGATGGTTTAAATAACTTCCCTATCTGCTACTAATTGGCCAATGCAGATTCTAAATCATGCTATGTAATATAGATAAAAAGTCTCCCATCATAATTGCCATAATTCCATAATTGACCACATATTTTCATTATAATTATAATGTCAGTACTCTGTAATAATAGAATTTTTATAGTTTACTTTTCATCTATCTATAATCCAGATATTGTGGGGGGATACATAGCCCAGCCCTCTCCTGAACAAGCCTCAGAAGATGCTTTTATACACACACACACACACACACACACACACACACATATATATATATATATATATATATATATATATATAAATACCCTACAGAGTTCCGGTGATTTTCATTATGTAGTCAAATATTCAGTTTTCTCAAAGCTGCTCATCAGATATTGAAATGAGAGTTTAAAGTAGAGAGGTCATGCAGGGCCTATAGGGCTGAGGCCTTCATAAGACCCTCCATGTACTCCCATCTAGTCTCCATTGTTCTTGATTCCCCTTGTCATTTTTCTGACTTCTTATTTGAGGGAGACTACACTTGTGCTTCACATAAGCCACAACTCACTTTTTTTTTCTTAACTTCTGCTTATAACAGCACTGGTAATACCCGCAGTCACCAACTCACGTGATGAACAAATATAATGAATGATCAACAGTTACACCATAAGAAGCTTCCAATTTGCCAAATGATATGCCACAAGTCATTTTTGTTCTAGGGTATCTCTTTGGGTTCTCGTAGGATTTTGGCAGTTTCTATGTGCTTTCCCTAATAGAGCAGAAATTGAAAGGATGGTTTTCATTATCAGGCAAACCATAAAAAAACTACTAAAAGAGAGAATGAAAATGCTGAAGCCTTTCAGTAGGAATTCCACTCCCCTCAGAACCTTCAAAAGCCCATAAATCCCAAATCTTGCCTTTGATGCAGTTCACTTCCAGAGGATCCACCACCTTTCTCATTCTGTTAAGTATTGTATTAACCTTCTTAGACATACAGCACCCTGGTAGAATTTCACTGAATTTATACAAAATTCTGACATTCTAATAGATCTCCAGCTTGAGCTGGTGTTCAGACCTCCTTCCTAAGAATTCATTTCCTCAGAATTTGGCCCCGAATCTACTATTGCTTTAATAGATAATCCACATCAACTTATAGGAGTCACATCCATTAAACAATTTTATCATCCTGCTTATTTCATTACAAAGAGCATTACAATTATACAAAAAAACCCACTAGTTTAAATTAAAAATGTGATAGTATAATTTATGTGGGATGTAAATGCACACACCTGTAAACACAAACAGAAACACCCACACCTGTTATCAATAGAATATTGTGGCTAAGCAGAGGGATGCATATTATATTTTGTTGGCATTTTGTGTTAGGTATCACCTCAATATCCATCAATTTGAATCATGTATTTTTAAATTTAATATATGCAACTAGGCAGCATTTTAAATTAATTTATAAATAAAAAGAAACTTGGAACTCCCTCAGTGGTTCTTAAACTCTTAGCTAGTTCAAATTTAAATAATAAAACTTTCACTGTAGACAAAAACATGTGGGCACTGTGGGTGAAGATTATGGATGTCTTATTAAAGGAAAGGACAATGGGTTTTCCCAAGATAAAATCCCAACACCGAATCCAGAGACCAGCAGCATCTTAGAAAGAAAGGAGAAGTCCAGGGAGTGAACTGGATTCAACATTAGTACCTACATATTATAGGGCATTTTTGTTGTCAAAATGACTATGGCTATTTTTAAAATCCATGATGAACTTGTTTTCATGAATGTGTGTGCATGCATGCGTATGAATTAGAAAATCAGTAACACGGTGAATGGGACATTTCTGGTGTCTCAACTGGCATCTCAAATAATGGTGATCATGACTATTGTATTTAAATGCTTGCATTTTAATTTAATTTACCCTTTGTTGGAAGTTTTAAAAAAGAAAGGGGATTTCATAAAAAATACATAAAAGTGAGCATTTCATAAAATGCAGAAACTTGGAGGCATTGGAAGGAAATTGAGGTTTTAATGAAGATGTGACCTCCGTTTTATTCCTGGGGTTAGGAGACAAATTTTAAACTGCACATTTGAATATTTGGAACTATCATCAAAAATTCCCTGACAAGGACAAATAGGATTAAGAATTACAGATGTCATATTTCTATTTGCTCTAGCTGACTTCCAGCAATGTAGATAATCTACTGGGAACCTTTTTGTATAAAGTTCACTAACACCACTGTAATACAAGCAGTGACAACTGGACAATTCGTTCTTGACTCCTTGGTGCCTGAGAGTAATTCCTTTCTCCACAAGAAATTATAATTCACAGAAAAGCAGATCTATTATTTACTGTCTTGCACTGTGTTGCCAAGGTATCAGTTTTCAAGGTAACTGACTTGAATTTAAATTTATGCACTAGTTCAACCATGTTACACTTTCTGATATACCTGCTTCCACATCTTCAAAGTAGAAAGAAAACTTCTAGAATGCAAGGATGCCATAAGGATTGAAGAAGGAGCTTAACAAACATTAACATAAACCAAAGTTTGCTGCAATATAGCATCCTTGGCCTCCTATTCTTAAAAACATCATTCCTAATAGAGTCTTCCAGTGATCTACATCTTTATTAAGCCAGATTACCACAAGAAGGTGTTGAAGATTACTTGAGAATTTGACTTCAGATGAGCATGTGATATTTCCACTCCTAAACAAAGTTGAGTAATAAGGACTGACTTATCTTCCCAACTGGATAAAATATGTGAAAAAATATAGCTTGTAGTACATTAGAATTTAGGCAATAAAGGATAGAGATTCATGAGCTATGGAAAACACTTAAAATACCTAAGCACTATGGAGGTCACATCTCTAGTTCTTATCATATGGTCTCAGCAGTAGGTATGATGGATATATTAATTAGATTGATTATGGTAATAGCATACATGTACATATACTAAAAATTTTATTGTACAATAAAACTGATTAAAAAATACACTGTATCTGTGATCTTGCTTTTCTAAATAAAATGCATTTGAATGTAAAATAAATTAGATAATTTAATGTCAAATATCCAAATTTGGACATCCACAGACTGGTGGAAGAAATTCTATTTTTTTCACAAATTTATTGAAAATTGCTAGCTAGCTAGATGGCTGCATAGATTTTATGAACCGAATTGTGTTCTCCCCCCAAAATTTGTATGGCAAAGCTAAAGTCCTTTATCCTTCATGTAACTGTATTTGGAGATGGGGGCTCATAGGAAGAAAATAAAGAGAAAGGAGATCATAGGGTGGAACCCGAACACCATTGGATCATGGGCTCACAGAAGAAAAGATCTCCTACTCTGTTTTTATAGGTTGAGGACATCATGAAAAGGCAGCTCTGTGGAAGCCAGAAAGAAGGCCCTAAGGAAACCTTACCATGCTGCTGTGCTCCATATGAATTTTCATCCTCCAGCACTTCAAAGAATTTGTTTTAGCCATCCAGTTTATGGTGTTTTATCATGACAGCCCAAACAGCCTAAGACTCTGTGTATGTGTGTGTGTATAGAGTAGGTCCCATGCCATGCATTAACTGTAAATTTCAAAATCAAGCTATAAGTTTTACTGTGATTCTAAAAGATCACAGTAGAAGAGAAGGCTAAACATGTATCTAATTTGCATACTAATTTTATATTAAAGAGTAGGAAGTAGTCCTCACTAGTCTTTTACTAATTTAGCAAATATATTTAGCATGTATAACCTGGAAAATATTGCTCAATAAATATTTAGATTAACTTTTAAAATGTTATATACCCTTGGGGAGAGGGGCAATCATGATTGTATTAGCTAATGAGCATTCCAAAAGCCCTCTCCCTTGTTACCTCTAAGAAAAAAAAAAAGCTGCATACTTGCTTTTCAAAATTTCTTTAAGCCTGTTGGTTTCAGTAAAATTATTCTGGCTAACTCAACATTATTGAGAGTCTTACAGGAGATTCTAGAATGTATGTTTTTTGTTTGTTTGTTTTTCCTGATTAAAGAGAAAGAAGAAGTTTTCTCCTATATCCTCTAGTTTATTTTGCTTTGGATCCAAATACAATGCATTGTGCTGGGAGACTATATTGCAATAATGAAGAAAAGAATCAGGACAGATATGCCAGTTCTAAAACTTGAGCAACTGAATCAACATTGATGGGTCTTTATTTCTGTCACTGTTATTATATGAAAATACACACATGCACACATAATTAGGCACTGATAATATATTTGTGTGTGTATATATATATATATATATATATATAAACACACTTATATATATACATATATATGTATATATATGTATAAGCCATCTAGTTTATGGTATTTTATCATGGCAGCCCAAGCAGCCTAAAAAGTGTGTATATATATATATATATATATATATATATATATAATTAGTTGTTGTATTTTATGCACTCCAGTATTTTCTTGAATAATAAATGTAGTGTATATACAATTTTTGTTCAATGTTAGGGTTACAGAAATGAAAGGTGTTGAAATAAAACACTTCAGAGTAAAGAAACTAGTGAAGAAATGCTCAGAGATATTTGCTCCTCTGAAATGAAGACACGGTCAATGAATCAACCAGAAGACCTTCACACTGCAAAGGCAGGGTAGAGACAATTTCCTGAAGATAGAAACTTAGAGGGCGTAATACAGTGTTTATCAATGTAAAGAGAATGGAGAATCTTCATACATGTAATTTGGATAATGATGGGTGTCAACATACTTTATATACAAACAGAGATATGAAAAATTGTGGTATATATGTGTAATAAGAATTGTAATGCAAAAAAAAGTACATGTATAAAGGCATGAATTGACATTAACATACTCTATATACAAAGATATGAAAAATTGTACTCTATGTGTAATAAGAATTGTAATGCATTCCACTGTCATGTATTAAAAAAATAAAATCAATAAAACTAAAAAAAATAAATGTTAAAGCTGTTTCAAAAGAAAAGCAAAAGAGAGAGAATGGGGAAGAGTCAGTTCTCAAAGAACAGTTGCCTGTCTAATGTATATCGCTTGTCCCTTCAAACTTTAACTCACTTCCTTTCTCTATGCCCTTGCAACCTTAGTTGACATCACATACTGACCTCCTTGAGCATCCTCTGTGGACTTCCTACAGACTTTCCCTTCTACATTTATACCTGCTGCGGAATCTGTTTCTCACCAAAAATTGGAGGGATCTCTTTATAGAAAAGAATTCATGTCACTTTCCTAATTTAAATTTTGCAGTAGTCTTTCATTTAACTTCAAGTAAAATACTTGTAAGTTATTATATAACAAATGTCCAAGAATGTATGAAGACAAGATAAAAAGCTGAGGCAATCTGGGCAACTCTTACAATTAAACCTGTATTAGCTGAAGTGTTAGCAATATCATCTACAAGGCAACATCAAAATCTCTCCATTAGTATTTTCTGAAGAGCTAACAACTTGAGAGCAAGACCTATTTATTTTTACTCTTTAAAAAGTGTTTTTAAGAAAAAAAAGAGGATAAAACAAGAAACAAAACATTGCTGCACCAGTTGACCTGAATGACATTAAGCTCTCAGTGTGTGTGGCGTGTGAAAATGAATCTGACATAGTTTATTACAGAATCAGTAAAATAGCTTCATGCAGGTTAGAAGAAAAAACCTGCGTTGTATACCAACATTACAGAAAGCATTTATATGAAAGAAAAGCCAAGTACTCCCTTGTGTAATACCTACCGTGATCTATTGTTGAAACAAGAAATCTCAGCTGTAAGCAAATGGGAACATTGAGAACAAAATTTTTCACCTATGACTTTATAGAGATGCTTTGTTTTTGCGAAGCAAGATCAGTTTTTCACTTTCTCTTTTAGAGTAGTACTGAGGTTTTGAACAGAGAGGAATGAGTAAAACTGTACTTGAAGGAGTAAAGTGTTCATGTAGAGGGTCAAGTAGGCTTGTTCAGCAGGGTAGTGACTGCCCTACTGTTTTGTTGGATCAACCTCAGTTCAAGGGTCTAGAATCAAAGAATTAAGTAACAAAGTTGTGTTCTTTCTTTTCTTTTGACTGATGTAACCGGCAGATAGGAATGGGACCAAATGGAGCTGGGGTGTGGCTCAGTGTTGGAGTGCTTGCCTAACATGTGTGAGGCACTAGGTTGAGGAGCACCACATTAAAAAATGAATGAATAAATAAAATAAAGTTATTTTTTAAAAATGCAAAAATTCCTATTATAAAAAGGGACCAATTATTTAAAAACTATGAGAACATAAATTTATTTGCTAGAGAACTTAGTGTGGCAGGTCACAAGTTACCAAATTCTTTAAATTCCACGTCACCAAGAATGTGTTGTATATAGTTGGAAATTTTTTTTTATGTATATCCATTCATGTTACTTAAAAAAATGTATTTTTGGCAGAATACAATGCTATATCTTAGGATTTTCTTGATGCAAAGGACCCAGTCCTTGTGCTTAGAAGGCTCTTGTTCCAGTGGAAGAGAGGATACAACTTGTATAAAAAATGAGCAACAATGATTAAGTGTGCTCAACTCTCAGTAACTCAGGTTATGGTGCATTTGGTTGAAGAAATAATGACTAATTGTTTCCCTTTTAGGAATTAAAGAAGATTCTGTGTTGCTGACATTATATAAGTAAAAGGAATATTATGATGAATGTGAGATAATTTTGTCTTCATGTGTAGAAAATATTAAATAGCAGAATAAGAAAAACATTATGTATAATAGGCATTACATAGTCTGTGTGTGTATATATATATGTGTAATATATATATAAAACACCAATATATGTGTATATATATATATATGCTTTATCTTTTTTTAATAAATAATATTTATTTTATATTTTTATTATTTTGAATTGCCTAATCTTACTAAGCATATCTGTCACATGCTTGAATGGCAAAAGGTCACATATCTCAGTACAGATGCAATTTCATTTTACATTAATTTTTGTTTTATAACTAGTATATGATTTATAAATTGTGCAGGTATGATCAAATATCTTTCATTTATTGAATTAAAGCAATGAACTTTATGAAATTAGCATTTCATTTAGTATTATCCCTTCACAGTTTGGTTGAAATATTTCTCTACATCTGTGTAGCTCTAATTTTATATTCACAGTTCCTTATATAGTTTAGATTGCACATATTGTATTATTGATCCATGTTCCTTTCTTCTGATAAAAACACATAAATAAATTAGTCATCTGATGTGGTACATTCATGTGAATAAGTGAACAAAATAAACTGAAGATATACAGTTTTTGCAATGAAGTCATTACAGCAAGCCCTGTATTACTTATGAATCTAGTCATATGTATTCAGTCATAGCAGTGTCTGACACCATTTCCTACTTGCAGAATAAGGGCTGTGACTACTGATGTAAGCCTCATAAGCAAAGGAGGCAGAATTGATGTGAATGGAAATTCAGAATGTCCAAATTTTGATTCAGGCTCCTTAAAATTAGGCAGCCATGCTGATCCGTCTCTGACATTACTAGTGAGATTACAGGAATAGCCAAATGTTGTTAAATTCATAAGACATAAATTTAATGAAACTGCAGTCCTGCAATCACCAGTGAACACTTTGTTCCCACAGGACACAGAAAATAAGCAATTGTTCAGACCCAACCTTTCAATTAAGGAGATGGGAGGAAAATCTGTTGTGTGCAGCAGTTCAAAATGAATAAAGAGAAGATGTTTAAAGTGAAATGAAGTGGCTGAAAGTCATGGCCTCTTGTGTCAAATTCAATCTCTTAACTGCAAATTTGATTGGTATGATGTTGCAGGATAGAGTAATAGATGGGGTGATGAGGTCTTCAGAGTCATTACAGAACTAAGAGAGCTCAGCCAGGCTTCTTCATCAGAGAAGGGAATTGCAAGTCTTATTTCTAGGGTAGCATGAAAAGAGAAGAAATACATATAATAACTCAAACACAGCAGGGTACCAAGTGAAGGGCAGTTTCTCTCCTTTTTTTTAGCTCAAGAATTCTTCCTAGTAATTGGTAACAAATTATTCTTAGGAATTTTGGAACAATTCACTAGCTTTTACTTGTTCAACTCAGTAACTGCATAATGACAGGTACTAAACCCACCATAAGTAATTAGAAGAGAAGATGTGATAGAATTTTCATCATGTCAAGTAATTTTGCATCGAGGATAACCAAAATGGAATTTATGGTTTATTTTGAAATATGTAAGCATAGTCTTTTTAAGTCTCTAAATAGATAAACATGATGAGAATGACAATTAGTTTCAGATAGCAATTATTAATGTAAAAGTGTACATTTCCATAAATAAAGCTATGAAAAATGGTTTTTATTAAGGGGAAAAAGGTTCTGGTAGGAGATATAACATTAGAGTAAAAAGTAAGAACTGGTAGAATTTTCATAAAGGAATAGGAACAAGCATAATAAGTTCCAGAGGGAAACACCTTACCCAAGTCATCGAAGTATTCAAGAAAGAAAACAGAGAAAAACATCCAAGATCCTCAATGGTAGAGAAACACAAAGTTCTGTTCAAAATAAGTTTTAAAAAGGCTATATATTAAGTATTTATCAAAAAACAAATAGTACATTAAACACTGAACAGGAAATAGTCATAGACACTTCAGTCCCTTCCTTGAGGTAAGGAATGCTTTGGTGAGGAAGAAAGGTACCTGGGCAGGTAGTTTCAACATCATCTCATTTCAGGAATTTACCAAGGAAAACCCCAGTCCTAAGCTCATTATAAAGTTAGAGGTTTTCCATATTTTAATTTTATTTTGGTTGCTTGTTTCATATTAACTGATATCTTGTAAAAATCCAAGTGACTGAGTAATCCAATGAAAACAAAGTACCAGTCTGGTAATAGGGCAATATTTCGCTTTCCTATGGAATTGCTATTCAATATTTTTTTTAGTAAAATCAAAAAATTGTACACACAATATTACCATCAGTTTATGCATTTTTATGTACAAATATTATTGTGTTAATGCATTGAGACCATTAGAGAATAAAAGCAAATGGAAATAAAAATAAATGGGGAATAGAAATTTTAGTATACTTTTCTGTATATTTAACTTTTTTGAGTGTCTTCAAGTGTGCAAATCAGTTTGTTTTATTTTGTTTTGAGGGTTCAAATATGGCTTTATGTGATATAGTGAAGATTTAAGATGATGCCATTTTTTTCCTATGATCACAAAGGGAGGATTAGAGGAACAAATAGTGTAGAATTGATAAAATCAGAGTTTGGTCCATTTCACACAGGCCATGAAAAGCACATTTGGAATGATACTTATAGTAGAGGATGTCCAAGTTGTAAGGAAAGGAAACTCTTCCTACAGATAATATTATTAGGGGAAAAAAGGTTTCTGTTTGAATACATTAACTTGTTTAACCTTTGAATATATGTAAACAATTTTTATTTTACTGTAGTTTCTCAGAACCCAATTAAGTAACACATTCTAAAGACAATATAGAGAACAAAAATGAAATACATTTAAAAATTAATTGGACACCATCAGCAAACATAAAAGTTATGCTTGATTAAATTTAAACTGGATTAGATTTAGAATGCTTTTTGTGTGTGTGAGAGTGAAAACCTTGTTACATTATTTCATGATTCTCTTTCAGGTGATGTGGCTAACAAAATATGGCTAACATACTCAGGTGAATTTATACTACTTACTTGAATGCAGACAAATGATGTAATAAAGAATAGAGTTACTGTGCATCAATTAGAATCGCTGTGTTTAATGCCAGTACACTCTGCCATTGGAATTTTACAATAAGAAACCTCTTACCAATAATACCACCTAGCTTGAAAAATCTCTCTTATTTTATGGGCATCATTAGAATCCCTTGGACTATCATCTGTTTTGTAGATCCTGTTTACCTTTAGTTATACATACTGGATATTATAAATTTTTTAGGAAAAGTTTATAGCTGGGAAGAAAAGTAGACTGGCTACAGTTATCTTCCAGTAGGTTTGGAATGGTCTTCAGAAATAGGTCCTGAATTTTTCCCAGTAGAGAGTACTCAAAATATCCAGGGACAGTTAGTAGAAAACAAAAACCAACAGTTTCTCATTCTCCTCATGGAGAAATCCAATGTCATTTTCCCAGTTCTACTATTATTTCACCCTGCCAACTGTCAAGTATGACTTAAATCTGCCCTTAAAGGCATTATAATAGTAGTGCACAAGAGTAACTTGGATATTGAATAGCTATGACAATATAATAAGTGAAATTTTCCAGATGGAATCAAAGATAAAAGAATATCCACCCAGAGGATCTTGTTGCAAGTTTGGCATCATCTAAGAACTCACATAGTAGTCTCAGCATGGTCAAGATTCTACTTCCTTCATCATGTATAGTCTTCAGGGAATGGTGCATAACAATAATTTCATAAAATCCTCATTATGGAGATATATCAGCTTTGATTATACCAAACATACTTATTTTATTTATTTAAGCAATCACTGTGGCCCAGGACATGCAATTTCTGATGAGCATGATAATATGCCTACAATTTAATGTGTGAGAGAAGTTCAACTATTTACATCTAAACCAGACATGCTAAGATGGGAGAGATTTTTCCATTGAAAACTCAGTCATTATTTTCAGGCTTAATAGAGGATATATAATGAAATTTAACAGGTATCCTAAACAGAACAAATTCCTAGGACTACCTTTTTCCTTGAAAAAATATTTCATCAAAATGCAAATTCTTTCATTTGTAGGGAGGAAATCTTACAAAGGATGGCATTTTTCAGTGTTCATCTTTTTATTTCATCTTATTTTATCTTCTGTTTTTTTTCTTTCATATATATATATATGAAGAGAGAGAGAGAGAGAGAGAGAGAGAGAGAGAGAGAGAGAGAGAGAATAGTATATAGACACATATACTTATCTTTATCAGAGGAAAATGTTTATACAATTAAAATCATAACACTGAGTTGAAATAAGAACTCATTTCCAATTGCTGATGCAAACTGAATTTTTAAACATTTTTAACTGATAAATATTTGTATTCCTGTCATGGTGTTTAATATGTATCTTCTTTTACCTTGATTTATTTTAAAGGTACAATTCGAATTACTCAAGGGACTTTACCTAGTAGTAGAAATGAAACAAATTCTAGTGGAATTCCATATTTTTAGATATATACTTTATATGCAATTTCTTATATATAGATATAGATAAACTTTCATATTTGTATAGCATATGTGTGGAACTGCTAGAATCTAAGAGAATCTAGCAATTAAAGTGTCTTTTTTATACTGATATAGTTGACACTAACATATTATTTCAAATTTCCTTTGTAAGTTAGAGAATTTTGAGACAGGGTCACTCTGAGTTGCTCAGGGCCTTGCCAAGTTATTAAGGCTGGCTTTGAACTCTTGATCCTTCTGCCTCAGACTCCCAAGCCACTGGGATTGCAGTCCTGCACCATTGCACCCTGCAAACACATTTTAAATGCCCATGGTTAACTGATGTCAAAACTAGAATTGCACATTGATCACAGCTACAGAATATGCATTCTTTTCATCAGCACATGGAACTATTTTTAAAATCTATACTATATTAGGTCATAAAACAAGTCCTAACAAATTTTATAAAAGATACAATAATTTAGTGTAACTTATCAGATCACAAAAGAATGAAACAAGAAATCAGAAGCAGAAAAAAAATAAAAATAAATTATTTAAACAAGTGGGGATTGAGCAATAAACTTTAAAACATATGGGTCCATGAAGAAATCGGGGTGGGGAAGAAGTAAAAATTCCTAGACTCAAACAAAAAGTAGGACACTACACACCAGAACTTGTGGGATACAGTGAAATCAGAACTGAGATGCAATCAGTGCTAACATTCAAGAAACAGATCTTAAATAAATAATGATGCAGAGCCAGACTTTAGAAAAACAAGAGTAAACTAAATTCCAAATCAATAGAAGGAAAAAATAATAAAGATAAGAGCACAAAAATTGAAATGGAAACTAAAGGAACAATACAAAGAATCAATGTAACAAAGTATTTGTTTTTTGAAAGGATATAATTCACACACCATATGCCAAAATAACCAAGAGAGGAAAGACCCAAATAAAATTAAAGATTAAAAGGAAAACATATATAATAGTTACCACAGACATTCATGGAATCATTAGGGATTGTTTTAAAGGCCAAATGCCAATTAATTGGAAAATCTAGAAGTTATGCACAAATTTCTGCAAACATGTGACCTACCAGACTAAATAAAATATAAAAAATAAGCAATGCTTATTGAAGCAACAATAAAAAGATTCAAAAAAAGGAGAATTCCATTACTGGACAGATTCATTCCTGAATTATATCAGACTTTTAAAGAAGAATTAAAACCAATGATCCTCAAACTATTTCATGAAGTAAAAGTGGAAGAGAACTTTCAAAATTCACTATATGAAGCCTATGTTACCCCAATAAGGACACAATGACAACAAATAAACAAAGTACAGACTAATCTCCTTTATGAGCATAGAGGTAAATATTCTTAGTAAAATTGCAAATAAAGGACATTAAAAACATTATACAGCACAATGTGGTTGGTTTCTTTCCAGAGATGCAAGATGGTTCAACATAGCAAATCAAGACATGTAACGGAGGACATAAATAGTATCAAGTATACAAATCACATGATCATCTCAATAGAGGCAAAAATGTTTTGATAAAAATCAACTTCCCTTCCTGAAAAATTCCTAAATAAATTAGGTATGGAAGGATTATACCTCAAAAAAATAAAGACTCTATATGATGAACCCATAGGCCACATCACACTGAATGGTAAACATCTGAAAATATTTCCTCTAAAATCAAGAAAAAGACAAGGATATTGACTCTCATACTCCTATTCAATACAATACTTAAAATTTTAACCAGAACAATGTGCAGAGAGAAAGAAACTTATGGATACAAATAGAAAGCAGGAAGACAAATTATCCTTCTTTGCAGATGATATGATTCTATTCTTAGTAAGGCCTAGAGCTTTGTTGAACTGAAAAAAGAAGTAACAGGATAAAAAATCTCAAGAAACCAATATACCACAATATATTGTAGCCTTTTATATACCAATAATGACTTGGCTGAGAAAGAAATCCGGAAAGCAATCCCTTTCAAAATAACCTCAAAACAAACAAGGAAATAAAAAGACATAGGGATACACCTATCCAAGGAGATGATAGAAAGCTGGACCTGAACAATGAAGATTCTAAAACCCCAAAGAAGGAAACTGAAAAAGACACTGCAAGATGGAAAGACCTCCCCAGTTCATGGATGGGTAGAATTAACATCGATAAAATGGCCACACTACCAAAAGCAGTCTACAGATTCAGTAATCCCCCTCAAAATGCCCTTGACATTCTTCACAGAATTAGAATAATTCTAAAATTTATATGGAAGCATGAAAGACTTCCAAGTAGCCAAAGCAATACTGAGCAAAAAAGTAGTGCAGGAGGCATCACAATATCTGATTTCAAAATACACTACAGAACCACAGCAACAAAACAGGAGGGTGTGGGCATAAAACAGACACATAGAGCAAAGGAGTAAAGTAGAGCACTCAGAGATAAACCCACACATCTACGGCCAACTGATTCCTGACAAAGGTGCCAGAAACATACACTGGAGAAAAGATGATCTCTTCAACCATCGGGACTGGGAAAACTGGGCATCCACATATAGAAGGTTGAAACTAGACTCCTACCTCTCACCTAGTACAAAATATCAACTCAAAATGGATCAAAGACCTCAATGCAAGACTTGAAACTTCCAGAAGAAATCATAGGGACAATACTTCAGTGCTGCAGTCCGGCTGCAGTGAAATAACCAGGGGGTGGCAGCACTTCAGGAAACTCACAGCTAATGATTTCCTGATAGGATTCAAATACCTCAGGAAACAACAACAACAACAAAATCACTAACAAATAGGATTACATAAAATCAAAAAGTTTTCTGTATAATGAAACAATCAGTAGAGTAAAGAGAAAAATCTACATTAAGGAAAAAAACATTTGCCAATTATTCAAGTGACAAAGGATTAATATTCATAATACATAAAGAACTTTAAAAAACTAACAAAAACCATGAGTAATCCAATAAAAAATGGACAAATGATAAATGATCTGAGTGGACACATCTCAAAGAACAACTAAAAATGGTCAACAAATATGTCAACAATGCTCAATATTTTCTCTGTCAGGGAATTGCAAATCAAAACTACACTGAGATTCTGTCTTAGTCCAGTCAGGATAACTATCATTAAAACCAAACAAACAAATGTTGTTAAATGCTGTACACACTGTTTCTGTGAATGTAAATTGGTAAAACCACTTGGGAAACTCTGTAGAGATTTCTCATAAAACTGAAAGTAGAGCTACCATAACGTTCAGTTATACAATTCCTGGGCATTTATCCAAAGGAAATGAAGTCCAGGTGCAAAACAGGACACCCACATACACATGAAGTGCATATTTGTGGCAGCATCATTCACAATAACCAAGATAGGAAATCAACCTAGGTGCCCATCAAAGGATGAATGGATAAATCAAAATGAAATATTACTGAGCCATAAAGAAGAATGAAATCATGGAATTTGCAGGAAAATGGATGGAATGTGAAGATATCATATTATGTGAAATAAGCCAGACACATAAGTATATGTATCCATTTGTTAAAAAGTGGAAGGGATATTAGGGAAGGGAAATGAAACTGGAGGAGAGGTGGGAGAGAAGGAAAGGCAAGAGAGGGTAAAAGGAAGCCTGGACATGATTAAAACACAATATACTGATGTTTGAAAATGTCATGGTGGAATCCATCGATTTGTACAATCAATATGCATTAATAGTCATAATCAAAGAGGAAAATCTGGGGCTGGGGATATAGCTTAGTTGGTAGACTGCTTTCCTGGCATGCAGAAGGCCCTGGGTTCAATCCCAGCACCACAAAAAAAAAAAAAAAAAAAAGGAAAATCTGGGGCTGAGATTGTGGCTCAGTGGTAGAGCACTTGCCTTGCACTTATGAGGCACTCACTGGGTTTGATCCTCAGCACCGCATAAAAAGAAATAAATAAAATAAAGGTATTGAGTCCATCTACAATTTTTAAAAAAGTTTAAAAAAGGGATATCTGTCCTTTACTTTTTCAAATCATGGCATGCAACTAACATACAAAAGTTGAGGTAATAAAACAGTAATTTCTACTTGTGTAGACTGTGTGGCACTATAGAAGTCACTTGCACAATATTTTATCTCATTCTATAACAACATATAGATTTTGAATATATTGACAATTATTTGCAATAATTATGCTCAACCATACATTTTTTTTTACTTCAGAAATAGTTTTGCAGTGCTGGGGACCAAACCTGGGGCCAGACTCATGCCAGATAAGTGCTCTCCCAGTAAGCCACGTTCCCAGCCCAGGTCAACAATTTTTATTTAATATGCTGGCTATAGGTAGCAGTACTATGCCATCTAATATTCTTTTTTCTTTCTTTCTTTTTTCTTTTTCTCTTCTCTCCCTTCCCTTCCCTTCCCTTCCCTTCCCTTCCCTTCCCTTCCCTTCCCTTCCCTTCCCTTCCCTTCCCTTCCCTTCCCTTCCCTTCCCTTCCCTTCCCTTCCCTTCCCTTCCCTTCCCTTCCCTTCCCTTCCCTTCCCTTCCCTTCCCTTCCCTTCCCTTCCCTTCCCTTCCCTTCCCTTCCCTTCCCTTCCCTTCCCTTCCCTTCCCTTCCCTTCCCTTCCCTTCCCTTCCCTTCCCTTCTCTCTCTCTCTCTCTCTCTCTCTCTCTCTCTCTCTCTCTCTCTCTCTCTCTCTCTCTCTCTCTGTCTCTCTCTGTGCTGGAGGGGTACCAGGGATTGAATTCAGGGGCACTCAACCACTGAGTTATATCCCCAGCCCTATTTTGTACCTTTTATTTAGAGACAGGGTCTCCCTGAGTTGCTTAGTGCCTCTCATTTGAGATCCTCCTCCTTCAGCCTCCTGTGCCTCTGGGATTAGGGCATCTGCCACAGCACCCAACTAATACTCCTCATCTTCTAACAGACATAGTTTCTTTAGGGAATTTACACTCTCCCCTGCTCTTCAAATATAAGCTTACTTATATGACAATTTTCCAAATAAATTTGTGTAATGGGAATTTTGTCTTTTTCCAGCACAAGTTTTCAGTTAACAGAATTTGCCATATATTTTGCACCAAGACCAGCCATGTCCCAGACTGAGTCTACTATGGCTCTGGGAATTCTGTAGAGATGGCATGAAAATAGAAGTCCAGTGGACCCACTTGCTATCCCTCCTTCACAGCTGTGCAAACGTTAGCTCGTCACTTAACCTTTCAGAGTTTCAATGTTCTTATTTGAAGATGTGAAGAATGATGTTTTCAGAAGTGTCATTTTGTTCATAATTAAATTACTATAAAAATGAGATAAATATCTGGAAATTCATGTATAAGTAATGATTGGAAATTTTTGTTCTTAATCTTTAAAATTTAGCTGGAGAAAGAAGACTGTATTTTTTCTGTATTAATATGTTAATGTTAAACATTCTGCAAACAATGGAGAATAACACAAAGGATCCCCATATAACATTCATAAATAAAAGTAATCAAGTAAGGATATAATTATTACTTTTAATACTTTGGATTATTCCACTAATCCATATCTAAAAAATAAGTTATAAAATAACATTATTTTATTTCCCAAAGATTTTAATATGCAATTCTAAAATTAAGGATATCTCTAATATAGTGTAAAATTATCATGACAAACAAATTAAAAATTCCTTGATTTCAGTTAATGTTCCATGCATCTTCAAATTTTACTAATTATTTACAAAATAACTGCATATTTGTTAGAATTTTTATTCATATAGGAGTTCATATTACCTTTCCAGATGTTTCTTAAGTCCATTTTTGTGCAATGTTTTTTTTGAAAGGTGTTATAATAAAAAATAGTACTATGAACGGTTCTTTACATCTAGATTCACAAATTATTAGCATTTTAATATATTTGATAAAAATAGATTGAATGTGAAGACATCACATTAAGCAAAATAAGTTTATCTCTTATATCTATGTATCTAACTAGTCATCTATTAACTATAACTCAAACCATTATTAAGACTTACATACGAAGAGTTCCCCAAAAGCTCATGAATGAGAACATGCAAGAAAGTTCATAGATGAAATGATTAGGTTATGAGAATCTTAACTTAATCAGTGCAATGCATTAATCTACTGAAAGGTAGTAACTGGGTGGTAAGTGTAGGTTGTAGGGTGTTGCTGGAGGAAGTGGGTCACAGAGGGCCTGCCTTTCAATTTCATATTTTCCCACAGGTGACAGTAGCTCTCTTTTTCTCTGCTTCTTGGTGGTCATGTCCTGAGATGCCTTTCTCCATCACACCCTTCCTGCCATAATGCTCTACCTTTTCAGGGTCCCAGAGCAACTGAGCCAGCCATATATGGTCTGAGGACTTCTGAAACCTTGAGCCCCCAAGTAAATTTTTCCTCCTAAAATTGTTCTCTTCAAGTCCTTTGGTTACAGCAGTAAAAAAGCCAACTAAAACAACTATTCTAAAGGAAATTCAAGGAGTCTGGATAATTTATCTTTAAAAATCAATGACACGTTTAAACAAAAAGACATTCTTCATCATAAGGGTGATACCACCAATCTATATAATTAACAATAATTTCTAATTGCAAATACCCAGTTCATTTACATTTTTCTACACTCATTATTTAGCCTGATATAAAATTATGCTAAATGAATTTTGCCAATCCCCAAAACACAAATGCCAAATGTCTTCTCTGATATAAGGGGGTGACTCAAAATGGGGAAGAGAGGAAGAGCATGGGAAGAAGATTACCTCTACATAGAGAAGAGAGGTAGGAGGTAAAAGAAGGGAGAAAGGGAATTGCATCGAAGGTGGAAGGAGACCTTCATTGCTATACAAAATACATGTATGAAGATGTGAGAAAAAAAAGAATAGCATTACTCTAGGTAGAGAGAAGTGATGGGAGGGGGGTGGAGGGATTGGGGAGATAGGAAGGATAGTAGAATGAAACAGACATTATTATTATTACTGTGTGTATATATGTGAATGCATGACCAATGTGATTCTGCAACCTGTATACTCAGAAAAATGAATCTGATTAAAATGTATGATATGTCAAGGTCATTGTACTGTCATGTGTAACTAATTAAAACAAATTTTAAAAAGACAGAAGTATACAGGGGATATTGAGTGATTATTTAAAAAAAAATAGCATGCCTTAGAGTCTGCTTTCAGTTCATGGTACCCCAATATCTACATGCACATATTGAGAGCAAATATAAGGCAAAATCCCTAAAAGCAGCTCACAAAGGAAATGTACAAATAAACGCAATTCATTGAGAATTTAGATCATAATGAGAAGATAAAAGACACTTATCATTGGACGATAACCAAAAACATTAAATACAGGTACTAAACTCTTCAGGAGAGAATGAATAGACATAATTAGAGATAAAACTGTTTACTGGGGAGAAGGATGGTGTGTTTGGGACAAGTTTTATGATGTGTATGGAAGGGTAACAATTTATATAAAATGTGTGTAGGCGACTTTCGGAAGATTTGTTTTCAGAGAATCTACTATGGAGTACTAGAATCTGTTGTCAAAAAGCTTAGGAAGAAAAGAAAAAGACGGTTTTGTTAGAGATACACAATTCTGGTGCTTCTCTGTTGTCCTTCATGCACCTAGTTGTCAAAGAACCCAGAGCTACTCTCTACAAATTGGGAGTATTGAAGGTGAGATGCTAAGGCATTTTCTAAAATGCTATATCTCAGTGATCAATTTGGGGATATCATACACTAAAAAAAACAGAAGGGACAGATGATTTAATAAAAGTTGACGACAGAAGGGGTTTCTCAAGACAATTTTAAAGTAAAATTATTCCATTATACTCATACTGGGGAAAGGGGTTCTTTCCTCCCTAGCAGATGGCAACACAATAGAATTCTTTAAACATTGTTGGAAGTGGCAGTGCGTGGTGATGGCTGCTGATGTATTACACTAATACTTTTTTTAGAGTGACAGCACTCTTGATGATGTATTACACTAATATTGTAGTTTATCACATGAGCAGTACTCTGATGATGCATTACAGCAATATATCATCAAAGCAGTAGTGTTTATTTTCTTTCTCACTAATCTAAGTCATGTCCCAAAAAATTCTTTGAGAAAGGAACATGTAGTTGCAATAAAAAATACAATGGCTATAAAAATTAACCATTATTTAGCTTTAATGCTTAACGTTTACATCATAATCTTTCCTTTACAATTACAAATATAGGCAACAGGGTTTTGCTTTATGTGAGCACAACAAAAATTTATGTTCATTGTATCCGTAATAGGTTTCATGTTTAAATAGAAAGCACTAAATAAAGCTAAAGGCAGATACAATGCTTTATTATGTAATTTAGGGACTATGATAAGTGAAATGAGGTAAAATTGTCTGTGCTAATTGCCTCAATTTAAGAAAACTAAAAACTGCCATTGCATAGTAAGGAATTAGCACTTGAAGTTTTCTCACTTTTTTCAGTAATCAGCAAACTTTAGTAAGGATGATTATGTGATTAAGAAAACTAAAAAAAGTGATAATTCTGGAGACTAGAGAGAACCTGAGATTTATTTAGGAGAGGGGTAAGACAGTTGGAGGAAGTAAAGATGTGAGAAGAGGAAAAAAAATAAAAACAGTAAGATTGAAGACAATTTAAAGTATCCACCAGCAGGAAGTAGAGATTCATCAACAGTAACATCTAAGACAAATCTGCTGTGATACTTAAGGCTAATTATCAAGGAGAATTTCAATTTCAAAATTTATATTTTTTAGTTGATAATTACAAAAATGGCTTTAGGCTGAGAACTAGGCAGTGCACCAGGGGAATATTTCTGGTGTATAAAGAGTAAAGAGAAATGTTTAGGACATTCTTGATGAGGAATCTTTCACCCACACATATTTAGAAAAACCATAAAATTTGTTTGTTTGCATAGAGTGGTGCATACTCCCTAGAAGGAGGGAAATCATCATGATTCGGCTCATGTGGGATAATCTGCAAATAGAATGATTTAAAGATGGAGCAAAGAAGGTTGACACTTAATGCATAATTATTTGCTTTTAAGATAATATTTCTAGAAATTGTAAAAGATAATCTCATAATTCAGATTTACTTTTATGTTCCAGGGAAGTATAATATATCAGATTAAAAAAACTGTTATAATCTTGATATATTTGCCAACCAATTTATGTTGTGCTTTTCCAAAGTTTTCCCCCAAATTACAAAAACATGTTGTACTAAAATGCAAATGCATAGCTATATGATCAATTCTATCAGTTGTCTTGATTTGATTTGGCAAATAGCAAATTTAAATATTGATCTAAGCATGTGGAAGATAAAGCTTTTACCATTTCACAGACTTTTGCCTTCATTTAAATGACAGTATCATGAGCACAATATTTAACCATATCATGATAGCAATGAGTAGATGTGAACACATTAGTGGACATTGATTAGTTAAAAAAAAACTGACAATGGGGAACTATCTGCTGTTAACACAGTTATAACATGATTGGGGAGACTATGATTTTTTAAAATAATGTTTTACTATATACAGTTCTATGATGACTACGATGCTCTAAGTATTCAACATCTCATTTCATTGCTACATTTTTTGAAAGATGAATATCACATGAGTTAAGAATTTGAACAATGAATTTCACAAAATCTGGGTTTGAATCTTAGCTTCTTCATGTATCACAGGTGGGGCCTTGCATAAATGAAGGATATTATCGCAAGGCTGCCAGCGCCTCACAGGGGTAATTTCTCCTGCTAAGGAGAGGATAAGCCACCTGAGAAAACAGAGTCTGAAACAATCTGTGAAGAAATATAAGACAGAGCCAAAGAATAGTTTTTAAAGCAGAGTGCCTGATAGATCCAGCCCACACAGCAGCTGGAGTTGAATAAATAGAAAATGGCTCAGGTGGTTTTATTTAAGAGGGTACTGGGATAAGGTTTCAGAGGTCAAGTCTTACTTCATGATATCTTGCATTCAACAGGTTGATTGGCATCTTGGCAGGCCACACCCACCTCTGAGAGGCTGTGTAGCTACAGCAGGTCACCATATCTTGAAGGCTGTGTGGGACCTGGCAGAGCTGAATAGGACTCACATGTATCTGGGCAATTTTACCAGTGAAATTGCCACTGGCAGTTCCCAAATACCAGATTTTCCTATTCAATGGGCTTCCATGCCAGTTTGGTCCACATAGTCCACAGATGGCTGGCTCTCAACAGGATATGAGTTTTGAGATATCTAATTCTTAATTTCTCTCATCTGAAAAATTAGAATAGAAAGAATATATATACCTCAATAAGACTTGTAAATGGGAGATAATATGATTTTTAAGGCTTACTGAAAAGCAGTGTATATGATATATCCCATCATTATCTCTTTCATATTGATTTTTACTTTTAAGAACTAAAAATAATTTTTTCAGAGGGCACCCAGAAAGGGGAAGCTGGTCACAAACCAGATTTCCTGACATGTACATTCTTTCTGATACACATTTCTGCCTTCCATACAAAGTCTTATCAGTGCCGGGCTTGTTGACAAGGCTTAATGTGCTTCTGTGTCTGTTTTTCTGAAACAAATCTGGAGTTCAAGGAGTTCACTGGCTATTTTAATTCAGGAAAAGCTTGTTATATAAGAGATTAAAATTTTGCTTTTCAGTGTATGCAAAATGTGACTTCATTGGTGGAAATAAAAAAAGAAATGAATGTACCAAAGTGTCTTCTCCAATGGCATGGTGCCTGTGACTTGGAGTTGACAACAGAAAGGTAACAGATTAGGGTACCTGGAAGGAGACAGTTTGTATAAGAAGAGAAATACAGTTTGTAAAGGAATTCACACAGCATTCTTGAAAAGGATTTCCTCCAGAAGATTCCTGAAGAAGGTGGGAGGAGGGATAACTAGAAAACAGAACCATGAGTCCTTTGTAGGAGACAAGCAAGCACAAGCACAGTGGGAAAGTGCTTTAAGTCATCTTCCTTCCACAGCTGTTTCTGCGAGTGTGAATGAAAACTGCTTTCTCACATTCACTGTGAAGCACAGAGTATAACACAGTTCTCAATTTCTTTGAATATGCAGACAGACATTCATGCACACAAACCCCCCCACACAACTGTACAGAAAGAATAGCCTAGGGAACTCAAATCAACATAGAGACTACTTTGTCTCATGCAATAAAATGTAAGCGGATTATAACTGAATTAGAAAAAAATAATGTTTGTTTTCTTATGAACTAGGGAGGCTGGGTACCCTGATCCCCAGCAAAAATCCCACTGCTGCTTTGGTTGGTATCAAATCCCTGCAAACTGGTATGATCTTGAGGAAGTTATTTACCTCCCCATTCTTCAGGTTCCTCATCTGTATGAAGAAATCAGCAATACTCACCATACAGATTCATTGAAGAATACCTTAACAAGCAAATATACAGCTAGTCTCATACAAGTTTTATCTACATTCATATTGTTATGTGGGGGGTACAAAATAATCCCTGTTGGTTTTAAGAATAAATATGTTATCTGATAATAAGAAACAATAAATTATTACATTTAGTTGGCAGCAGGGATAAATCAGGACTCAAGGACAGAAGGAAAATTTCTCAATTATTTATAATAATTTGTAATACTTTGTTTTTAATCACTCTGAACCTCTATATTTATAAAATTGAATACTGCTTCTATAACAATGAACAAGAATATGTAAGCCAATCTGGGATATTTCTGTGATTTTATTATTAAATAGAAACAACTCTCTATCCCTCTAGCAATTAGTTCCTGGAAAATCAAAGATAATAAATCAATTTAGAAAATGTAACCCTGGGTTTACTTTAGGAAATTTGTGCACACTGGGTAAAGCTATTGAATCACTGTTAATAATTATTATCCTAACAATAGCCTGCCTAAATATGTTGATACCAGATGATCTCAACTATAAAATATTTTGCCAATTGCTAATTCAAAGTACATTTCAAGACAAAATTTCTTTCCAAAGAGTGAGAGTCACACACACACACACACACACACACACACACACACACATGTAATTTCTTAGTCTCAATTTGCATTGAGTATCCCCTAACATAATAATTGTTAGATCATTGAACATGAGATATTAAAAATGGAAAAATAAACCTACTGACAAAATTTTTGATGAGGTACTTTAAAACACTACTATGTTTATAAAAATACCAGTCTTTACATATTATAGCAAGTCGTATGTGAAAAGTCTTTTGATTATCACTGTTTCAATTGCAGATATTTTAAAATACATTTTAGGAGTGAATATTTATAAAAAGTATTTCCCTTCATTTAAATACTTTGTACAAATTGTTACATTTATAAAATCATGTAGTTCATTATTTCTCTCTTGAGATTTTGAAACTCAGTGATTCACATTTCCTTATTTCTTCTTTAGAAGATACATAATTTTGCAGTTGCATTAGTGAAGGCTTTATTAGACATAAAGGAAGGCTAGATTATTTTAGATTGCAAAAAATCGTAGACTAGTCCATTTTGAAAGTATGTTTGAAATAATTTATTCAAGTTCTATACTTAATAGAAGAGAAGTAAATTCCCCAATGATATTTGAAAAAGACTAAAGTAATATTTAAAATTATTTATAAAACTGCAGTTTTGTAATGTGTTTTTGGAAAAAGGTGTTGGGTGTGTGGCTGGGATTTTTTAATGTCTGTAGGTTTAGTTGTGTCACTGTGAAGGGTGCTGCATAAATCATTGGTGCTTTCCTTCAATTGCAGGGTGCACTGCAACCACAGGCTACAGACAACTACAAATGTAACAGTGTTTCTGAAGCCCATTAGTTTCTCATGAGATAAGCGCTCAAATAAGCCTATAGACAAATAGAAAGAAATGATAAATAGATCTTTTAAGTAAACATTAAGCAATGATGCTATTTCACTTTGGTTTGTAATATATGGATTATTTATTTCAAATGATTAAAATGAAATGATAAATGTAACCCAGCAATAAAATGCTATGCAATGAAATAGGTCTCTGTTACAGTGAGCCTGCCTCTATGTTACACTGTTAGAATTAAACATTATATTTAAATGAAAAAGATAAAAACAGCAAAGTGTTATATTTAACACTAGCACTGCAGTTATTTATTTTGTTGTTGGGAAGTCATCAGTGTACCTTTTGAGACAGAGTTTCTGCTCATCAGAGTGTGAGTCAATGTATTAATGAAATTAGAAATGCCTCCTCGATTTTTCCTTTGGGATCTCATTTTGGTTCTGTGCTTTCCTAACTTATTCAATTTTCTCCTGTGTATGAGCCCCCGAATTATGCTACCTACCCTCCAGATTCTAGGTTATTTTCATATAAACCATGTATTTACAATTCTGCAGTCTATGGAGGCCATAGTTTTGTTCAATAGACAAGAAACCTAATCTAAGCTTCCATGTAGGTACCTTAGGAAATATGCTGATATTATGAAGTTTCTCAAAATCATTGAGAAGTGCTTGCAACATTCCTTTTCAAGTCTCTATTTCCTTATGGCCACTATGCTTGCTTCTACTATAGTTACAGAGTTGTGGTAATTGACATGTGGGCTAATTTAGCCCACCAATTTAGGATACAGAAAAAGCTTAACAAATACTAATGTGTGTGTACTTACCTAGAATGTCATTGTGCAACTGCTTGACAATTTGCCTATTCAGATTTTTTTTTAAAAGAGAATTTTTAACTTTTTTCTTTATTTTTTAGTTTTCCGCAGACACAACATCTTTGTTGGTATGTGGTGCTGAGGATCGAACCCCGGGCCGCACACATGCAAGGCGAGCGCGCTACCGCTTGAGCCACCTCCCCAGCCCTGCCTATTCAGATTTGACTACTCATATTTGTCTGCCCAACATTTTTTTCATCACCAATAGTAAGAAAAACTCCACTGCAGAATTTACGTATATCTTTCTGTTCTTGATTTCTGTCCCCCAGACTCTGAACTTCTCATTTGGAAAAGAAAAAAAAAAAAAAAGTCTCCAAGTTTGTTTTAGTGTAATGTCAATGGCATGAGTCCATTTTTGCAGGCAGCAGAGGCCAGTTCAAACAGTAGTTTATTGCCATTCATAACACCATAACACGAAAGTAGGCCAATTACAGACTATTGAATTCTTAAATGATACAGAAAATGAAGTGATCAAAACATTGTTTGGAGTTATTGTTAAACCCATGGAGGAGAGATATTGCGGCATATTATTGAACTTCCACATAAGAAAGTATGGCTACACACACAAAGACAAAATGATAACAGAGAATTAGAGTGCAGACAATTAAACACACCTGGTGATAATAAATTTGCTCTCAAGTAGCTCTAAGTAGCTTTTCTTCCTTCACTCCCATTAATAGTTGATTTTCTGGTCAGGTGCACTATTGATCGATTTGCACTGAAGCCATTTCTTCCTCATTAGCTTTCCAAACTTTTCTTTGCCTCAATTTTCCTCAGACACAAAAGCCTCACAAGATTATAGAAGACTTGTTGCTTAGCAACAATCTCATTCCTATAACTGTAATAGTTGGGCATACAGTGTCAGTCTTTTGGTGGGAGAGGTCAGATGCTTACCTATTTCCACTGTTTACTTCTTTTAATTACCAAAATAAGATATTATATATATTTTACCTCTATTTTCCTACATAAATAGGTTTAATTTTTGTAATAGTATATAGCTGTATTGTTCATATCTTTACAATATAACCAGAAACTTCTTTCTAGTTAAAAAAAAAGAAATACAAGCAAGAAAATACCTATTTCTTCATTTTAATTCACATAAGCTCTTTTCACACCTGAAAAGAGGAATTTTGGCCCTTCTTATAATAACAGCAGCTGCCTGATACTATGTTCTCAAGGATTATAGAGAATATAAGTTTATACATGAGTTTCCTGTATTAAATTCCTATAACTTAATGAAAATTTCTTCTCAGTTTTTGATGTGGATTACCCACATCTGATACCAATTATACTCTTCACATTTACTCAATGTAAAATATCCTCTTTCATTTTGTGTAATATTTAAACACAATTTACAGATTACATAAACAGAGAATATTTCTTGGCTAAAAATATTTTCATACAGTATCAAACATAGCCTGGAGTAGGATTCAGAAATAAGAGTAAAAACAAAAGAAAGTAGGTGGAGATAATATATGCAGGTGTTTGAAGCAAATAAAATGTGTTCTAGGTTAGAAAAAAATTGCATATATTACTGGAGACATACAAAAATAGCTAATACATTATTTCTCATATTGTTAAAGGAATGTCAAGATGCTTGTGTTTTACAGAATTTGGATTAAAAGCATTATATTAATAACTTGAACTTAGCTTAAGAAAATGTTATCTCATTTGTTTATTTTTAATGAGAGAAGAGGACTGAAGTTTGAGAAATAATTTAGGACATCAATCAATGGTTAACTATATCCTTGATTTGTATTTAATGAGCAATCCTGTATGTGAAAATCTGATCCCTCTAATAAAATGTGCTGGTTTTAATTTTTCTCCTTGCATCAACCACATGTATAGTTGATAATATTATATTTTTACATTCTATAGTTGTTAAGTGATAGAGAAAATGTATTATTGAGCCCTTTAAGTGCTCTTATCAGGAGCCAGATCCTCTTAAATCAGTCTTCAGAGCTGTCTACAGACAGAGCAAGGAGTAGCCATTCATATATCCTCATTGTTTACTTTAGTGGTATTTTGAGAGAAAAAGGCAATAAAACATATGTCCCATGAAAATATTTAGCTGAAACCCTACATTCTTATTTTATAAATGTGTCAGGAATAGGTACATTTTCTTACTAAGTATTTATGTAGAAGTCTAAAAAGTTTAACCACGTTTGGCTTTTTTACTGTTATGATTACTAGAAGACTGAGAAAATAAACTATCATGAATGGATGGAAAACTGTTCTCATCAAATGACATCTTTTGTGATGTATTGAAGAGACAACCTTGAATCAGCCAGCAGAACTGACACCCAGAGTTTCTAATGTTCACTGAGAGTCTAGCACCAAAATTTTGTATATTTGAGGTCAATAGAGTATTGGACAATACTGTATAAGGACAATAGCTAATGTCCTTTTTCTCTAAGTGCAAGTGCCCATATAATTAAAATAACAGAAAAACTGATGCTCTCTTACATATATACAGCACAGTTGTAAAAATCTATAAATTTAGAATTTATAGAAATTTTACCTCTTCTCAGTGTATATAAATTTTTGTGCCTTTACACAATAACAAAAATGGCAAGATTTTTGCTTGTTTCTTCCTTGGTCACTTATATGTCCTAGTAAACTTATGTGTTTTCTGTCTCTTTAATTTTTAATAGGAAACCTCCAAGACTTTCACATTAACTCTTTGCTTTTGTTCTTTACTTTTTTATTTTCTTATGTTCATTTTTAAAAATTTATTTTCAATGCCACTGAGATTTTGGAGAATATAGTCAAAAGTTCATAAAGCCACTTCGTCACACAGCAAATTATAATTGTGTTTAGTTTTGCTCACATTTTGAAGAGTGCTATTATATGCTGATTTCTTGGAATGTTTAGAACATGTCAGCACCAAAATTGAGCCATTACTAGTAGTTCCAGAGACACCAGGATTTATAAATGGTGTGATAGAGAAACTGTTGACGCAGGAGAAAAGACAAAGAAGGGGATCTTCATACACTTGTGACAGGGTTTGTAGACTAGGCTAAGTGTGCTAATTTGCTAGATTCTGTAGCACAATGGGGAAAATAAAGAAATGCTATGGTAGAATAGTACTAAAACCCTACATTTTATAATCTTAAAAATTGAGCAGTGGGTGGCCCGTTTAACACAAGGAAAGTTCTCTCTCTCCCTCTCTCTCTTTACACACACACACACACACACACACACACACACACCAACAAAACATTATTTTGCTGAGCAGCCAACAGGGAATTCAGTGAAAATTCAGAAATTCAGAATGATGTGAATTTTTTTTTTTTTTGCAAAGGGAATGAATGGCCGTTGGTATGATTAAAAACACACAAATTTTGCTCTATGTATTTCCAAATGTTGTCTAAAAAGATCAAAGGAAGGTGTCTCCCATTCCCAAATTAGGATGGAGTCTGGATAAGTGAAAGCTGAAATTTTCCTGGGAGAAGAGATCAAAATAGAAGGGCAGGAAACTGGGAGAGGGAAGAGAGGTATCAGCAAGGTGGGGTGCTGCATCAGAGGAGAGGCAGCTGACAGCCCTCAGGGCAGAGCAGTACCAAAGGGATTCGAGGATCAAAAGAGCTATGGAGAGGATTTTAAAATTGTTTGCTAAGGGGCATGCTGTGTAATTCTCAATAACAAGAGGTGCAATTCTCACTAATTCTTTTTGTGAAGGTAGATTCTTAGAGAAAAACTGAATGAAGAGCTGCCAAAATTTGATAGCCATTCTTTTTCAACTGAGAAGATTTTTTATTCCTTTGCCCTCCCAGATGCATTTTGCAGTACCTTGAGATGTATTTGATTGTCACACCTGAGAAGAAAGACGCTATTGGCATGCAGCGGATAGAGGCAAGGACACTGCTTACCATCTTAATGCAGAGTACAACACTGTCTATTCCCAATCAGTAACTGCCAGGCTCCAAATGTCAAAAGTGCCAGGACTGAGATATTCTGATCTAGCATATGCGAAACAAACAAAATGCTAGAGTAGAGAGCACAATGGTGGATCTGGATCCAAATCCATAGGACTTAGCAAAATTCTTGGGGAAAATTTAGGATTTGCATTGGTTTTGAAGTGATAGAATCTAAGCCAAGATCTTAAGGGATAGAACAATCAGATGTGTCTGCATTAGGAATAAAATAAAAAGAAATGATAGTATTCATGATGTGAATGTTATTGATCTGGGGTCTTCAGAAAAACTTGAGGCAATGTGAAGACCCCCCTCTTCAAATACATATTCTTTTTTTTTAAGAGAGAATTTTTTAATATTTATTTTTTAGTTTTCGGTGGACACAACATCTTTGTTTGTTTGTGTTGCTGAGGATCGAACCTGTACCGCACGCATGCCAGGCGACCGCCCTACAGCTTGAGCCACATCCCCAGCCCTCAAACACAGATTCTTACAACCAACCTGAGATATTTCACACATGTTACTCAGACTAATATTCATGAGTTTATTGAATGGATAGGAAAAAGAGAAAGGGGACACTCTTAAGGGAGAGAGTGGGTCCTTTCAGAGAGGATAGGGAAAGTGTGCCTCTCCTGCACTCCAGATTTATTGGGGATCCAAGAGAAGTTTCCAGAATGTCCCATCCAGGCTCAGCTCTTGACTTTTGACATCTGACTTTCAAGTCTTAAAGTCAACTCTAGATCACCTTGGCCCATGCTGACCTGTTCTAATTGGATTCTTATCCATATATTCTCACAGATTTCATGGTTAGGAGGAACCATCCTTATCTCCCAGAGTTTCAGGATCCGGTGACAAAAGTAACTTGGGTTTCTTTTATCTACATTATTTAGGTTCTGCATTTCTCCTGCAGTTAACAGGTAGTTGGCTGGAGAATGTGACATACTTGTCCACGGAAGCCTGGAAGGACTGCAGGTAAATTGTTTTTTGGGGGAAAGAAAGAATAAGGGGGTCAGCACCGTGTATCCATTTTATAGAATTATTATCTTAACCTCATGTTACCAACACCCTCATCTGTCTGTTCCCTAACTTGATTAAGGGAGTTAGAAAAAAGGAAGTCCCAGAACTTGGAGATTGAGAGGCACAGGATATGGGTGAAGTGAAAGAATCTAGTGTTTGTCATCAGAGGAAAGGCTACATATGCACGTTTCAAATTCTCTACCCTCAAAGACCCACTTGAGTGTTCCAGAGCTCTGTGTCCAGTTGCCTTCTACAGCCCTGCATCAGATGATTGAGAATGACCCATGTAGTCTAAAAATGATTACTGTTCAGGCTGAACCCTCAATTCTTCCTTTGTTTAGTGGGGCACCTCTCTTTACTTACTCCCTCAAAAGAAATAAAACATTCCTAATATTTATAAAACATCTGCTGTTGTTTCTTCAGTGATGTTGATCCAGGAAGATACCTAAGAACAGATTTCTCTTGATATTAGAGGATACAATCCAAATGAAGAGGCTGGCCAGGACAAATATTAGACTGGGGTCTATTAAGTACTTTTATTGAAACACATGGACCACCTACTTGGGTGCAGCAGAGGCCACAGAGTAAATCTCAAATACAGTGATGCAGTGGCTATGGATTATAAGAATTAGGGTCTAACTCTATACTTTCAGGAGAACAGAGTTTCTCAACTTTGAAATTGAATAAGAGAAAAAATAATAAACAATCCATTGAGTCAATGAGAAAGTCATATCATCCATGAATATTACAATACGTAGGTACATGGAAAAGAAGGTTAAAAATCGAGTCTCATGTCTTCAATATTTTCTTATTGGTCCTTGATCAGTGTAAATGCCAGGACAATTGGATGGAGATACAGAGGTCACTGATTGTTGAACTATGCTCTCCCATCTATCTCTCTCTGAGAGTGAACCTTAGTCTCACCATTCCCTGAAGGTCTTTTAGAATTAGTCCCCTTCGGGAAAAAACTCAGAAATGAAGTTCAGAGGAGAGGAATCAGTACCTAGGACAGTTTTCCCTTTCCTTCTCTGCTCATCCTTTTGAAGGAGAGAGGGAGGAGCCTGATGATGAGGCATGGGTGTTATGTAGTGGGACAAGGCTTGGTTGGCTTTGGAGTTCAGACTCTGATTCTTGAGCAAGTAGTTAGATATCTAAGTCTTGAATTTCTCCTATCTTAGTCTGTTCAGACTGCTACAACAAAATAGCAATTGTTGATGAGTCATAAACCAACATCTAACATGTTTTCTCTTTTGTAAACCTTGCTCATCTCCTCCTTCTCTCTCTTGATTCTCTTTCTAAGCCTGGTCTATATTACTCCAAGTGTCTGGGGTTAACACGGTGGATACGAGAAAGAATCACATATGTGAAGCAATAGTTAGAAGGAAATATCTTCTATAAAGGCAGGGCAGAGTATGATGCAGTATGATCAGTGTAAGACCTACCAGGTCTTTCTGTCCCCATTCTGCTTCTGGTTTCAGCTTCTCCTTCTGTCACCTGCAGCCTCTTGGGTAAGCTCCCTGAAAAGCACAGATATTTTTCAAGACATCCCTTGAGGTGTGTGCATTTGAGATTGCCAAACTGACTGTGGAAGATTGCCTATCTCTCTGCCTCTCAGAGCTCCTGGTGGTACAATCTCAAATGCTTCCCTTTCTGCAAACCCCCTGGAAGGCTGTTAGCAGTCACTGTATGTGAGATTTATTCTTCGCATGTTTCTGTCTTCTCTCCCTTCCCCAGGAAGGCCCAGTTACTGTGAAATCCTTTCCTCTATAACAATCCTTTGTTATTAGGAGCCTCTGTCGTGGGTCTGCTGTCATTTACACATCCTATCTAGGTTTGTTCTCTTCTCTCTCCTTTCATCCATTTTATTCTTCTCTAGTATTTTTAATGGGCCCTATCTCCAAAATATCAGCTTTTACCCCCTACTGGCCTATATTCAGAAGCCTCTTTCTCCTTGGTCCCTACATTTTTATGACCAGTTTTCCTGTTCACAGCAACAGCGTTATCTCCTCTCCCTCCCATAAAACCCTTAACATGTGGCTCTTCTCATTTTTAATTTATTTGCTTTTTAAACTTTTGGTACCAAGTAGTAAATCCAGAGGCATTTAACCACTAAGCCACATTCCCATCCCCCCAACCCTTTTTTTTAAAATAAATTTTGAGTCAATTTCTTACTAAATTACTTAGGGCCTTGCTGAATCTCTGAGTCTGTCTTTGAACTTGTGATCCTTCTACCTTAGACTCCTTTATATTTTTTCTTTATTTGTTTATCAGCCCATCAGCAGCTGCATCATCTTTGCTGCTAACCTCATAATAGATGCTGCCTATTTGCCCCCTGTAGATCCTTCAATCTTGAGTGCCTCTGTTACCTGAAAGCTTATGTCCCATGGATGTGACCTCCTTCTCACTTTCATTACTTTCACCCTTGCCTCTAAGTGCTTCTTGCCAGCAAAGCAAGGTGACCTTATATCTTGCAGAATGGTAATTGAAAAAGACAAAAATTATTTATTACTTACTAAATAATATACAAGTATCAATTTTGTGTTCCTTAATCTCTTTTATGGAAGGATACAGGGATATGTATTTTCAGGCTAATTCATACATTTATTCAACAAATAATTATTCAGGGTTTAATCTAAATATGCATGTTATAAAATGTAAAGCTATTTCAGCCTACAAAATATGTAGCATTCTGCTTATAAAATATGTATCATTCTGCTTTTCACAGCTTAACAAAAAATTAATATTATATATTGATATTAGCCATTTTTCTTGATTTCTTTTATTTTTTAAATTTTATTTATTTATTTTTATGTGGTGCTGAGTATCGAACCCAGTGCCATACACATGGGAGGTAAGAACTCAACTACTGAGCTACAGCCCCAGCCCTAAATTCCTTTATTTTTTATAAGTGAATATATAGCCAAGTCAATGAATTTTTTTAAATTATTCTATTCAAATTCTTTCCTTGTTGTGATGTGTGATAGAATTTTGTCTGCTGTTTACTTCTTGAAATTAATGATGGGTGGAGTAATATTATTATTTACTTTTTTAAATTATCCAACTCTTTTCATTTCAGTTATGTCACACAGATTTGGCTAGAAAGATTACATCTTTTAAATAGCATAAATTGGGCTGGTTTGTGTAAGTAGATGTCGAACTTTGATAATGGTAACTTTAGGTATATCTTTACTATATTTCTTACTCTATTTACTGATTAAGATGTTCCCTCTTAGAAAAAGCAGATCCACACACTTTTTATGTTCAACATATTTTCCTTGAATGCCAAAGTTTGGTTGATAGAGTGAGCTCTTCTTTTGCACTTCTATTATATTAAAATATTCATGCATGTAGGGCCAATGATGACAGGCAATACAAAAAACATTAAAGTCACAAGGCTTGAATAATATTTTGGACATTTTATTCGAAGAGCAATGTATGCATGCTGTCTCTTTAACCATGCATCCAACCTTTATGGAGTGGTTAACATACACATTCATATCTTTAGGAATAGATACATAGATGGATTGATGGGTAGACAAATGAATAAAGGTTGGATGGATCACTAATTCATTGATTTGTTAAATATTTATCTAGAAAATTTGCATTTATGTTATAAGTGCCATTCAAGGTTCATATTTTAAAAGATTTTAGTAATTAGCATGCACCATTATATTCCTAGCAAAATGATTTTACAAGAACTTTAAATTGATCTTCTAGTCTTTGCTGTTTCAAGATAAAGTTTACACATATATTTCATCTAAAGAACATTTATTCTGAGGTCAATAATGCCATGACTTTAATTTACTTTATTTCACTACCTGTGTACTTCCTGAGGGTATAAAAGCCATATAAAAATATTCATAAACTTATAAATTCTGAGCATTTATTAATAATGCATGCATATGCCTAAGCCTTGGAAATAAAGCCAGTATACTTTGGAGGATTTAGAATTCCTCTGGGTAATTTGTTTGCTAAAAAATATATAGCTTAAAAATTCACCTTACTAATGTACTGAAGTTTTCATCATCTCTTTTTAAAAATAAGTTCTCTGCAGGCATTGAAATTGTAAAAAGCTAAAAGTTGAGCCATTACAATATATTCTAAAGTTGCTAAATTGTTTCTTCATTGCACCTTTCTTACAATGATTTTGAGCTGTCCATTAAAATATCAATAATTGAATACACATGGATTTACCATTATATACTCAAAACTATTTCATTTGGGGCTACAGAACTTGAATTTTGAACCCCAAAGAATTTTTTTCCTAAGCATAGTGGGCTAAGCACATAAGTCTACTGGAAAGGAATGTATCTATGTGATGAAATTTATCTATGTATTTTTAGTGTTTTAAATCAGAAGAATATGAGGTATTTCCAGGAGATGATGAATATATACTGACCCTAGAAGGAGATAAAACATTAAGCAAGATAAAAATAATATAATTACAAAAAAGTTTTAAAATCCAAAAATAATCAATGAGTCTGTGTGGTGTGGAAGGTTATAGTAATATAAAAATGTGTTTCATTTATTCTGAAAGTCAGTATTAAACCTCACTGGGAACCTGTATGTCAGGGCAATGTAATATTTTTGCCCTTCAACATATGTCTGTGTATGACTAAAAAAGCCTTGTTATTATTAATTTTGGAGTAACAAATTCGAGTAAATAATATAATTCTTAAAAATAAAATCTGCAAATAAGGGCAAAGGGTTGCACACCTAAATACCAGTTTTATATGCTTGTTATTTTCCAGGTATAGTGACATTGTAACAGAGAAAAGGCATAAATAAAGTAGAATTCTTACCATATAAGAATACAGAAGAAACAAAATAAGCATCTATGATGGTTAATTTTATGTGTCAATTAATCTATTTTTTTTTTTTTTGTCAAATACCAGTCTAGATGTTGCTGTGAAGGGAATTTTTAGATGTGACTAACATTTAAAATCAGTTGGCTTTGGGGAAAACAAATTGCCCTCCAAAAACATGTCTGGGCCTCATTCAGTCAACTAAAGACATTAAGAGAAGAGGATTGAACACCTGAAGAGAAAGTGAACTCTTCCCTTGGAGTGCCTGTGGATCTGAGTGCACTGTCAATCTTCTCTAGGTCTCCAAACTATAGACTTGCCTGGCAGAATTCAGACTCACCAGGCTCCACAATCATGTGAACAAATCCCTTGAAATAAATCTCATGTGTACACACGCACGTACACACACACACACACACACACACACACACACACACACACACTAAGCACGATAAATCAAACTGGAATATTTTAAGAATAATAATGCAACCTTAGGAACATGATATTTTATTCAAGTATACTGATACATTGCCCACCACTGTGAAGTCAAGTTTCCCAGAAGTAATGGTATTTGAACTCTCTGTCTCCCTCATGTGGCTTGGAGATGTTCCTACATTAGATAATCAAAAACTTTGGGCTCCAAATGATTCATAAATATTAATTTGCTTTCTCAGTTTAGTTGCTTAACATTTCCCCAGATCTAATCAAGGATATATACCAGTTTCCTATATTTAAGGAAATTTAGTAATTGAAAATTTCAGTGTTCAAAAAAATCATTTGATTTCATATTTTAAATTTAAAAGTTATAGGAAACACACAATTGAGGTTGTCTAAGAAAGTGAAAAAAAAAAAAAAACCACACTCCTATGATTCCATAGGAGTGGGCAGAGAACTACATGTGGACCAAACATTAACATTCTTATTTCAGATTACACAAGATAATTGATTGGGCAGGAAAATAAGAAGTGAGGTTGGAGAGAATCATAGACCAGGAACAATCATAGAATACAAAAAGGGGGCGGTAGAAAAATCAAAAATAATTTTAGAAATATATTTAAGTGCAAATACATGATATCCATCAAAAAGAAAATATTTTTGACAAAAGTTTTATTTCAAAACTTAACTTACACAGTCTTCCTTTTATTCCTTGAATGTGAATCATAAAATAATGAAAGGAAAAATGGAATCATCAAACAACACACTCTTGAGTCTGCTCACCTATACTAATCTTCATACAGTTTAATCTGTGATTTTCTTTCTCATTAATATATGAAATTCATCTTAATAGTGTTTAGATTAGAAAATACCAATTTCCCATGAGAATATTTTTAAACATCTATATTTTTAATAAATCAGACTGTGGTGTCTCATGGCTCTAAGGAAATTGTGGTCCAATCCCAATTCTTGTTTTGAACAGGGATAGTGAAAAAAAAAAATTTTCTCCCAATTAATTTTAACATTTACCTCAAACTTTTTATCAAAATGTTGGCTCCATTGCTTTCTCTGACAGTGAGAACTTGCTGATGTTCAACAAATAATTAATTGGGTCTCCTTAAAGACGTTGGAGTCCCACTCCTGTGTCTGTGAATGTAACATTATGTAGAAATAGGGCCATTGCAGATGATCAAGTAAAGATGAGGTTATGAGAGCACTTTATAAAAACATAACATGGAGAAATCTGGAGAGAGGTAAGAAGATGGGAGGACTTGGGAAGAGGAGAGTACCAGCTATAAGACAAGGAGGGACTCATGGGACAGATTCACCTTTATGGCCCACAGAAGGAAGCAACCCCTGCTGACACCTCCATCTCAGACTTCTACTTCCAGAATTCTGAAACAATACATTTCTGCCTCTAAACACTCACTTAGTGTATATGATTTTGTTATGGCAGCCTCAGCATACTAACACAAAATGTTCTAAAAATATGTTAACGTGTTTGCTATGAAATAAAATAGATTAATACATACTATAAACGTTTTAAGATTATGGTTGCTGAGTTATCCTCCATAAGATTTTTATGTCACTCTTCCATAACTATCAAAAAATGCTTTTAACATAAGTTACAGAAAATCTGTGAAGAATTCAAGGGAAATATTTTCAGATTTGAAAGAAAAACTGGAAGACTCAATTTAATTGTAATGTTGAAGTTCAGTTTGGAGTCTATTTTAATTTACATAATCTGTTTATATCATTTTGTTTCTGAACAAGTCTCTAGATAAAGATTGCTTTAAAATCAGCATTATGCTAACATATCTTTGTTCTTTACACTGAACTCTTTTCTCAGCTCTTATATAATTCTACATATGAACTGCTATTTTTCTCAGCAGTTATTTCTGGGACCATGGTCAATTTCGCTTTTGCTTCTGTATATAATGAGTCAAATTTTTGTTCATTATCTGCTATTTTGATTCACATATTGCTCCCACTGGTGTTCTGAAAATACTTTTGAAGTTACGCTTGTTCTTTAAAATATTATTTAGTATCTTAATTTTTAACAATTAAAAAGTTTTCCAGTTTGTATTATTGTTTTTCCTTTATCAATAAAACACATATTTTTCCATAACAATTTTCATGGGTGTATTTCTGGTGGTATGTGGTACTTTCATTTTGTTAACTTTTTATTTCAACTTTTACTTTCTTATTTATATTTAACCTCCTTTGGGTGTTGATGCATGAATCTAATGACAGGTGCTTGGTAGGTTGCTATTTAAAACTTGGGTAGCAGCCAGGACAGTAGTGAAAGGAAAGAAGTGTGCTGGGTGGGCTTCATAGATATTTGTGTGCTAATCCCTAGAACCCATGACTATTCCTTATACGACACAAGTGATTTTGAATGTAAGATTTATTTAAGGATTTCAAGATGTGGAGTTTATATTGGATTTTTTGATTCAACCGTAAATACAATCTTGATGTCCTTATAAAAAGAGAACAGGGATAAATTTAAAAACCCACAGAAGAGGAGCCATGTTTATGACAACCCTGTCTCTGGCTCTGAAGATGAAAAACGGAGCCCTCCATCAATGCAGTTCTAGAAACTGGAAAAGAAAATTTCTATTTTGTAATTATACTCCATTTAGGTATGATATATCTGTCAAAGTGCATAAATGCATTCTACTGTCATGTACAACTAATTAAAATAAAATTTTAAAACATAAGAAAATTGTATATTTTGTGAGCCTCCAAAGGTAGCCTAGCTGTGTCTTTTCTTTGTCATTTCTGTGACTTGTGCCTATTGCAAATCTGTTTTTTTTTAACCTCCTGCTTTTAGAAATTTATGGAAACAAATTTGTGATATTTTAACTTTTAAATTTTTAAATTTTAAACTTTTAAATTTTAAAAGTATTTTAATTAATTAATTAATTTTTACAGTAGTTTCCTATGATTTGTTATACTATCATAAGAAACTACTGTACCAAGATTTCTTGAAGATGACTGCACATTTATGGAGAATATGGAGCCTTGCTGAGCATTAAACCATTCATACACAGCTGCTGTGTGGGTTGATTTGATTAGGAAAGGGGGGTGAAAAGAGCAAAACGCTGGTTAAGTAAAGGATGGGGGGAAGTGGGGAGAACAGAGAAGACCAGGATGGATTGGTGGTCATGCTATTACTTAGATCTTAAAATGACAATACCACAGTGGTCTTCTCACCTCATCATCACTTATGAAAACTTCTTATTAGCTTTCCCTACAGTTCTTAAGTCACAGATTCAAGTGGCCCATATGGATGTTGGGTTGAGAAGTAAAATCAAATCAAAGAGAAGCATGTTCTATTACCTTGGTTATGGAAATTGGCACAGTTTAAGTCTAATAAAAATCTTACTTCAAAAAAGACTTTTCCATTATCATTGGAAAGTCACCTTGGCTACTAAATCTGTATTTCAAGCAAAGGCTTCATTCATGATAACAGGGATGCATTACCTCTAAATAAATTCCCAGGAAACCAGCGTCACTGATGGAATTAGCATCAAAAAATGCAAGATCTATTCATGAATTCTAGTGAGTCAACTATAAATGCATGAGGATTTTAAAGAAAGGCCGAAGTCTCATTGCTGGTCATGGTTCTTGTAATCTTGCAAGGATTTCAGATGAGTTGCACATAGTAGCAAATAGAAAATTAGTAGAAGGAAAAAAAAGAAAAGAAAAGAAAATGGGGAGGGAAAAGGCTAATTTCAAAGGGTAAGGAGGGTGTGGGTCCTCTCAGAGAAGAGAGGGATTACACACAAACCTTGCTTTGCAGTTTTACTGTGGGTCCAGGGAACATTCCAGAGGGTCCTGCCTAGCTCTGTCAGTTGACTTGACTGACGATAAGATTGCATCACACTTTCAAGTCCCCATGGTGCATGGTCATACTTCATAGGGAACATGCTAAGGGCTGGGGTTGTGGCTCAGGGGCAGAGTGCTTGCCTAGCATGTGTGAAGCACTGGGTTTGATTCTCAGCACCGCTTATCAATAGAAAATAAAGGTCCATTGACAACTAAAAAATATTTTAAAAAAGAGAACATTTTAAATGTTCTAAGGCAACTCTCAGTCACTTTGGTCCATGTTGACCTGTTCTAATTAGAACTTACCCTTACAGATTTTCTATTTTCTATTTGGGTCTCCATTTTTCCTGCACAGAGCAGATTGTTTGCTGAGGGATGTAACATGTCATATTGAGTACTGGGATAGACTTGATAGGTAAAATACATACAATTTACTTATAGGCTGGATAGGGCAGGAAGGGGAAAAGGAATTTTTCGCTTTCTTAAGTAATAGAGAGATAATATAGTATAATTTACTAAGGGGGAATGGGTGAAGGTGATGGCAGAGATTTTGCAGCTATGTCTCTATGTTTAAAATAAGACATCAATTTGTGAAATAGATTAAGAATTTGGAAGGCATTCAAATGAGACAAAAATGAGAAAATAAGTATTTTGGATACTTAGCCTCCAACTTAACATATATACATTTGGGTGCGATGAACTCTGATGGCTCTCAGTGTAGACAGAGAAGGGTACTTAGAACAACTGTTGTGTTCTCAAGTGTTTCAAGATTGCTAATAGTCTATTCTATCTGATTCCTTGGTGCTTAAGAAGACAAGACTTCATGGTATATAGGAGAGAATGGGGTTTTCTAAAGTAAGGTATACTTTTAAATTTTTTACTATGGAAAATTTTATACACAAACAAAACTATAAAAATACAACACTACAATAAACTCTTATGTCCCTTTAATCCAATCTCAATTTAAAAAAAGAAACTAATTTTATTTCATTTGTATCTTCTTTCCTTTCTCTCTTCTCATGCTATCAAGTGTTATTTTTAAGTGAATAGTAAAAACTATATTATTTTATACAGAAATATTTAAAGGAAAAATGGCACGTCGGCAAAAGTGATATTCAGAATACAACCCTATGCAGGCATCAGTGCCTGGTCAAATTTTGAAATATTAAAGGTTCATGGTGGAAGCTTAAAGAAAATATAGCAACCCTAAAGCAGGTACTATGAATGAAAAAAATATATATAATACCAGGGAGAGATTATTCAATATTGTGTGAAAGGACCACTTCCATTATTTATATTAAATATAACTATTTCATTAAGAAAATGTATAGCCAGGCATGATGGCGCACAACTGTAATCCCAGCAGTTCAGGAGGCTGAGTTGGAGGGTCTCAAGTTCAAAACCATCTTCAGGAACAGTGAAGTGCTAAGCAACTCAGTGAGACCTTTACACTAAATAAAATACAAAATAGGGCTGTGAATGTGCCTCAGTGGTTGAGTGCCCCTGAGTTCAATCCCTGGTACACTCCCCCCCACCACCACCAAGAAAAAGAAAAATAATAACTAGCATACAAATAAAAGAAAAAACAATATTTAGAAATTATGATATTTATATATGTGAATAGACTACTGTATATGGTGTAAATAAATCTAGAAAGAGAGTTTATTTTTTTTCTAAAATTTTTCTATGGCTTCTCTGAGTTTATTTGTCATTACAATTTTGTAAATTTCAATTAACCTCTGTCATAATTACTTTCTTACACATCTTATAAATTACATTGACATTTACTTTTCTAAAGATAATCATCCTCTAGAAAAATAATATTTAGGAGCTTTATTTAGACAGCATTTTTTTTAAACAAGAAGAATAATCTTCCCCAAATTAATGAGATAGAAAAAGATAAAAATAAGTTAATATATACATATAATTACAAATTGAATGTAATTTAAAAAGACACAGGAGATATCATATTTTAAAAATTGGCATATTCAGAATGCTTTATTTAGGAAACAGGGATATAGTTATACATACTAATATACATACTAATTCTTTGTACCATAATCCTAATTTTAGCCCTTTCATTGCCTGTAGTAGATCTTTAAAGGAGCCACCCAAATTGGAGAAACACTCACTTCCTTTCGTGTCTCACGTTCATCTCTGAAGGCCCTGAGGTTTTACTTTTCCTCTTTCATCTGGAGTTTGGGGGTCTCCTGGAACTAATCCTTAATCCAAATCAGGCTTGAAATCCATATGTCTCATTTAAAAGTATACTCCAAAAAATATGAAAATCAAATTTTTAAATCTAATCTGACTCAAGGAATGTAGTATTAAAGAATCTGGGGATGGGAGGATTCAGTGTGAATAACATAGAAAAGGCTGAGATATTATTTTGCTTATATTTGACAATTTATAAGAAAATGTAAATACATTTTTGAGTATAAAGAAATCTCCAAAGGAGGTTAATTTACTGCAATTTGCAAAACATTTTCTTTTTCTTCTTCATTCTAGGAGTAATTGTCAAGTACTTTAACGCACTTGATGATAAATTAGTCGGAGGACTAGGCAATAATTTATAATAACAATAACTGAATGGCTGAGATACAGAACATACCAGAAACAATATGTAGTGGTATAGCACAATATGCTTGCCTATCTTTTGTATTCAAGAAACAAACCAAACACATGAGGGAGGTGAGGAGGGGAGGATGGGAGACAGAGAGAGAGAGAGAAGGAGAGAGGGAGAAAGAGAAAGAGAGAGAGAAAGGGAGAAAGTAATAAGAAATATGCAAACATGCCCAGGAAAGTCATGGAAGCATATATCTGAAAATATAACTATTTTTGGAAATTTATGGAGAGAAGTATTTAGGTATTATGCAAAATATTCTGTTTCCATTAAGAAGTAATCATAACAAATATTGATCTAAATTGTTAAATTAAATTGTATTTCATGACATACCTATGATGTTTTATATATATATATATATATATATATATATATATATATATGTGTGTGTGTGTATGAATAAATAAATAAATATATATATATTTAAAATTTGATATAAGTACAAAAATTTGTTGGTCAAATTGTATTGATAATCTTAAGTTGTTATTAATATTTATTAAATCTAAGTATTTCAAATTGACAAAATCACCCAAAATATAATGCATTCTAAAATTTTACTGAAAATTCATACAATGACCTTTAAATATTCCTACTTAATATTTGTTTAAAAATTAGTATAAAACTATAAATTATAACCAGAATATATGGTACATGACAATTATAAAATAAACCAAAATGTGCTTGAAACATCACTATTCTAAAACAAAATGTAAAACGTTTTGGTATACAGATATATTTATGATTATATATATGTAAAATATAATCATATATATTGCACATATGATTATATATGACAATGCATTCCCATTCACTTTTATGGAGTAATATTATATAAACTTATGTAACTATGCTACATGGGATTATATGTGTTATATTTATAATTTAGCATAAAAATATACTAAGTGAGAATTATTTTATAGGTTAAAATCTGTTTAAGTTTGTGTGCTATTTACATATTGTATGATCTGAGTTCCTACAATAGATCATATCAGCACAAATATTTATTCTACATTTTCAAAGCATGTATGGCCTGCTACATAAATAAACATGGTTAGAAAAAGCACAAGAAATATAAGATCATAATTCACCTGATTTTAGAAGTGTATTTTCTTTAGGCTTATAATTTATCTTCTCATCTGTCCTTGACTCAGCCTTAGCATTATTGATCTTTCTCGTCAGTATAGAATTATATATTTTTTCTCAAGTTTTATAAAGAGATTTATTAACTAATACAGTATTATAGTGTCTTTTTTCTATATAACTGCTTTCACATAGCTTAATGATTTAGATATTTATCTATATGTTGCATATATTGGTAGATGTTCAACTTTTGACATTTATTACTCCTTCTTGGAGTAGCTATGAAATATTTTAACTATATTTACACAATGATGGTTGGGTTGCGTTTTTTTCCATCTGTTCCTATTAATAAAGCTGTACTCTTATACAAGTCTTATTTTATTTCTCTTGGGTAAAACTTTAGGAGGAGAGGGCTCCCATGATAGGATATGGGTAGGTACATATTCTTGCTTATGAGCTTATACACATATTATGGTGGAATCTATATAATTGATTATTTCTGTAATTTTTTCTAATATAATCTCTTAAACATTTTCTCTTTAGGAACTATTTAACTGTATTTCATAAGTTTTGATGCTTTATTTATTGATTTGTTTTGCTATCATTGATCTATAATTTGACTTGTAAATTTTATATATATCATACCATTTCTAGATATCAAACTTGAATAATTTTTTTCTGTTCTTAGGATTTAGTCATGATTATATGTTTTAAGTAATTTTCTGACATACTTTGGAGATTATGTTGTTGATTTTACTGCAGTTGTTTGTAATCCTGCTTGGTTCCTTTGAAGGTTTTTGTATAGGAAAATAATTTTATCCTGTTTCATATATTTTTACAAAAGCATTTGTATACATATATTATATAATATATAAAAGAAAGAAATAGAAATACACACATATTTTAGCATATATTAAGTGATATGTTAAGCTTCTTTTCATTACCAATATTCTAAAAACAAAGCAGATATAAAATGCATATGTTGCGTGATTTTATTTATGAAAACTTGTAGAGAAAACAATATATTATTTAGCCAAAAAAATTGTACCATTTAAGGGAAATGGTAAGTATTGACTTCCATGGAAAATGGGGAAATATTTTTGTGTGATGCAAATATTTTATTATTGATAAGTAGTATTGTTCATGGGTATATATGTTCGTTGAAATTTAATTGATCATATTTTGTAATGTAAGAATAACAACCCAAAATATATGTTATAGAATAAAATAATTAAATATATTGATAACTTAATAGGAAGTATGTCCTTTGAAAATATCCATGCCAATAAAAATATGAAAAAATTTTTGAAAATACATAAAAGAGCATAAGAAACATACAAGATAGTGAAGCCAGGTGTAACATTTAACCAACTTTCTAAAAGGAGAGCAGAGAATAATAGAGTAAGATCTATATATGAAGAAATGATGCTTACAGTTTTCATAACTGCAATTTATAACTTAGAGAAGTGCTGCAAACTTCTTGAAAATAAACATGAAAGAGATAACTATTAAGTTATATGAAAGTGTTTAACACCCAAGAAAAGTAAATGATTTAAAGAGTAATGAGAGGAAATAAGGTGGTGCTTTAAAAGAATTACACATAAGGTTGACATCTTGCTTTATAAAGAAAAAAGGGGAAGTACAAATAATGGAATGATGTACTTGAAGAAAATTCTGCTCATCTAGAGTTACATACAGAGTGAAAGTGTTCTTCATATATGATGGGGATAATAAATCTATTTTCAACAAAAAATGATGTAATAATCTTTAAGACCCACCTTAGACAGAACATTAATTTACAGGATACATAAAGAACTTAAAAACTTAATACCAAAAAAATTAACCCAATCAATAAATGGGCAAAGTAACTGACTAAGCACTTCACAGAAGAAGTGTGAAGGATCAAAAATATATGAAAAAATTGTTCTACATCTGTAGCAATTAGAGAAATGCAAATTAAAATTACACTGAGATTCCATCTCAATCCCTTCAGAATGACAGTTATCAAGAATACAAGTAACAATAAAGGTGCACTTATATATTGCTAGTGGTACTGCAAATTGGTGCAATAACTATGGGAAGTGGTATAGGGATTCCTTGGAAGATTTGAAATGGAACACCCATTTGGCTCAGTTATCCCACCCCCAAAGCAATACTATAGTGATGCAGCCATATCATGTTTATAGCAGCTCAATTCACAATAGCAAATCTATGGAACCAATCTAGGTGCCCTACAATAGATGAAGGAATAAAGGAAATGTGGTATATATACACAATGAAATATTACTCAGCTATAAAGAAGAATGAAACAACAAATTAAAAGGACACATTTTATCAATTTAAAAAGAAGTATACAAGGAGAAACAAAAGGAGCATAAAATGGATAATTCAAAACTTACAAAAAATGTGAGAATATTGGATATGAAACTAAATATATAATCAATCACATCACACTAATTTGAGGTATTCTGAAAAATAATAATATTTCAAGCAAGAATTTCAAAACATGGCTTCCAAAAGACAGACTTTAGATATAAGAAAGCAAAATGTTTTAGAAAAAAAATACAGGAAAAAAAATGAACTGTATAGACACACTAAAGAAAGCTGGCAGAGCTATATTTACATGAGGCAAAGTAAACTCTAAGGAATTATTTCTTACTTCTGGTAAAATTGATTATTTCATATTACTGAGAATTCATTGTGCTGGAAAAATGTAACATCTGTGCTATACAATTAATATGGAATCAAACACAGAAGAGAGACACTGGGATGTGTCATTAACCTCACATCCCTGAAAATCTGTCTTTAACTACCAGCTCTGTCAACATGACACTCTTTCTCAGGTTATTGGAATAGGGTGATCAATTGACTGACATGCACAATTTTGGCTCAACTCAGGATTAGTTTGAATGATTATTCTTTTTTTTTAATATTTATTTTTTAGTTCTCGGCGGACACAACATCTTTGTTGGTATGTGGTGCTGAGGATCGAACCCGGGCCGCACGCATGCCAGGCGAGCGCGCTACCGCTTGAGCCACATCCCCAGCCCTGAATGATTATTCTTACTCCCGAGCTATCCAAACATTGCCTGAGGAATCTACATTGCGGTTCAAATTCTCCTTCCTAAACCCAATTTAATTTATCTATTTTTCATAGGTTTTTGTTTCAAGGGAAAACTCCAATAGACCTCTTCTACTTAAACTTAGAGTCTGAAACCTACAGAATATAATCTGAAACAAAGTTCTAGGCAAAAGTTGACAGAAACAAAAGGAAAATTTGTCAAATCCACAGTAATAAAAAATACATTAATATATTACTTGCAGTGACTAGAAGAAATCACTACAAAATTATTTCCTAGTTAAAAAAAAAAAAACTGTACCAACAAAGAAAAAATACAAATTACTTTTAGGTATTTTAGTATTTTCACCAAAACCAATCAGATGCTGCCAAAAAAGCCTTATTTAAAAGTCAAATTATTATTATAGATCAGAGTATATTGTCTAACTATTGTGGTATGGAACAGGTTATTGAGAAAATGTTACCAGGAGAACTTCAAAAAATATAACCCATGAGTCACATGAAATATAAAACAGAAATTAGAAAGTATTCTAAGCTACGTAAAACTAAATCACTCAAAAACCTGGAATTTATTTCAAGGAAACAGTGTAATTTTGAATGAATTTATTGAACATATGAAAGATTAAAAATTATTGATACAATTTTTCCTCTTCAGAAGCCAGAAGAAATCACCGCAATCAAACTCAAAGTAAAAAAGAGAAGAGAGGAAAAAATAAAAATAATAGCAGAAAGTTACAACACAAATAAAAAATGTAGTATAAACAACAGTAAAGCCAAAAGTTTAGAGTTTGGAAGATGAATAAAGTTGATAGCCTAATCAAAGAGAAAGAGGAAGAGAAAATCATAAAGAGGGGAAATAAAAACTTACAATATCAGAGGTAAAAAGGAACCATCTTTATTGAGACTACTGCTATTTAAAAGATGGTGAGAGGATATTAGTGACAACATTTTACTAATCATGTTACCTATTAGGTGATATGAAAAGAAACACTGAATAGCAACACTTACAAAAGTGATCCAGGAAGAAATAAAAAGTAAGCTATTTGTGCATCTGCTACAAAATTCATTTTCAAAACAATTATCCTCAATCCTTCAGATTCTTTTAGCCTCATCAAACTTACATAAATTCTTCTCAGAAATTAAAATACTAGGAACAGTTCCCACCAGACTTTAATAGGCATGAAAGTCCTGATACTCCAAACTCAATAGAATGGCAATGAACAAGATATACATTCTCATATCAATATAGACACAAAAGATCTAAACCAGTAATAACCAAATTGAATCCTGAATCCTATTTGGCATAAAAAGAATAATATATCATAGTGAGTCTGAGTTTACTCAAGGTTTGCAAGAATAATTTAGTACTAGAATATCAATATAGTTTAGCTTATTAAAAGTAAATGAAGAGAAAAATCATGCAATAATTTTTAAAAAGCCAACTAATTATTTCAGAAAATTCAGCACATATTTTGATTATACAAACCTGAATCAGCCAATTAAAAAAAAACTCTTATCAAACTGGGAATATAATGATACTTCCCTCATGTATTGAAAGGTATTCACATAAAAATTTAAAACAGATATATTTAGTGATGGAATGTTTAAACACTAAGATTGGGATGCATCAAAGATACAAACTATATGTATTACTATCCCTTTAGGAGTCTTAGACAGTGGTAGTAGAAGGTAAAGTGAAAATAAAGAATTGGTATAAAAATTTGAAGAAAAAAAATTGCCCTGTCAACATTTCTATGAGATGTATTTGTGTATATTTAAAATCCAAATATATCTGTGGACATTTTTTTTGTAATTATTAAATAAACTCAGCAAAATTGTTGAATATCAAGGGAAGAGTACTTGAAGGCATGCAATTGCAAGTTCATCCAAAAGAAGGCTACATCATACCCCAAGAAGTGCAGGCCCTCACAGATACAAGTTCCACAGCAGTAGGTAGCTTGGCATAGACAAGGACAAATGACCACAAAGCAACACTGCAGGTTTGGAATAACTTATCAGAGAGAGAGAAAGAGGCAGTCATAGGTGCTTGGTTTCTTTGTTCCTATTACACACTCTATGGACAATTAAGGATTGATGCAGTCTAGACCTTAGGTGTTGAGAAAATGACCTCTTTCCTTAGACAGGAAAATGTACGATGTGATTAGGATGGCACAGGGCTCTGACAGGATTAAGAAATTGTTTCATGGAGTTTTCATTACATGACATGATAAAATCTTGCCTACAGCTCCACTGGATCAATTTAGGAAACACTGAATGGGAAAGAACCATCTCTGTCCCTGGTATAAACAGGACTTGGAATTAACTGTGTGGTATTAGGGAAGAAAAAAAAAAAAAAAAAAACACCTTGTCATCTGCCATCCAGTTCTGTTGGGCCATTTCAGAATTCATGGTTGGAGGTGTGTCAGTCCCTAATTTATCATGATCAAGGGATTGGAATTTTAGTTTTGTTACTATCTCTATATGATATAGTGGACCAGTAGCATCCAGGGTATATTGCCCCCTCCACAGTAGGACTTGTCGATTAAGCACTTGTCTGTGGCTATGCTTTAGAAAGCAGGAGTCACTTCTGAAATGATTTTGTGCCAGAGGAAGCCAAAATGCTGTGGGTTAATTTTGAACATGTTACATTTCCTGGGTAGGATTTTAAATTGAAAATAAGCATTCCTTAAAATGTAGTAGGCAAAAAGAACATTTTGAAATTCTGAGAAGGATTAAATAGATATGTTCCATTGTGAGGCTTTGAGATGTAAAGTCAATCTAACTTCAGGATGGAGGATAGTAAAAGCAGAGGTGTGTGTTTTTACATAAGAATATAAGATATTGGGCCAATACCCAAGATAGGTTCTTGGGAACACAGAATAAGGCCAAAGTCAAGAACCAAGTCATTAATTAATATATTTGTCTTTAAAATAATAAGCAGTTTTAATCACCAGACATAAAACTTTTCCTTAGAATAGAATTAAAATACTATTTGGGAGGCTGAGACTGGAGGATCACTTAAGCCTAAGAGTTCAAGGTCAGCCTGGGCAACAAAAATTAGTAAACAAACAAGTCTGGCCTATCTGAGTAGCTATAAATTCCAGAATGGACTTACAGGAATGGAAAGAAGAGTTCAGTTTCAAGAAAGGGACCAAATTGTCACAATAGAAGTATGAAGATGGGATGACTAACAAGATCCTGAGTTGACATTATCATATGAATGAATCACTGTGGATTCAGGCTATACCCACCTGTCTTATATCACCTTAATAAAGATTAAAAAATCAATTCATAAATTATGAAAGATACTCAATTACTAATAAATTATATAATTATGTCATCAAGTATCCAAAACAGGCTATTACACAAATTCAAACACATCTTTAGTAAGATAAAATATGTAAATATTTAAGTATGTGTTTACAATATCTATGCTGTTGTTAAAATCAAATTTCTGAAATGGCATGGTGTTATATTGTTTTTATTTAATGATTCTGTTAGATTAAAAATGTGGACACTTGAATCCAGATTCTTAATTGGCATTGTATTTAGATGAAATTCTGTTGGGAAGGATATATTTCCCATTGTAAATTTACTGGTATGTCATTACACAGGCATCATTTATAGGTGATGCCTATGTAATGAAGTGATCATTGAATTTGAAGTTTGGAAGCAGAAATATCCTCATTAAGTTATTGTTAAGGATCCATTATTTTTTACTGTGGTGCTTTATTTGGAAACCTTCACAGACATTTTTGCGGTCACCAGAGGACACATACAAACAAATGGCTAAATAAGGATGAGTACAGTACTGATGTTAAAATATTGATATGGCTCTCCTTTTTGTGAGGGTATAAAATATTGACTTAAAAGAGAGAACTGTAACTATTGATTTCTCTCCAAGGAGAAGTATTTAAGTTTATGTTCCTTGTTTCATCTACAAATACTTAAAAGTCTGAATTCTGCAATTTATAGCTTGAAAAGGAAACAAAAAATCAACACATAATAACAAGTACAACTTTTTTATTATTATCATTAAGTTGCCTCTTTCTTTGTGATGGCAAGAATCTTCAATATTATTAGTCTGACTGAGCTGCTGATCCTGCTACTCTTGGCCGATCATTACTTTATTTTATTTGGTAAATCTCTATGACAGTTTTATTGCAGGCTGAAAGCAGAATTGATCCAAGCCGTAGTTTACTTAGACAATCTTTCCAAAGGATACAGATATTCCCCATTAATGGAAGCTTTGAAGAGAAATAAAGTTAAATCTAACCTGAGCTCAACCCCAAACTCTTTTTCCTGCAGGAATTTCTCTCATGAAACATTTTAGATAGAGTACTCATTAAAAAACTAAAAGCAACTGAATTTGTATAGAGTAAACATTTCACTAAACATCTAAAATTTCAGTTCACGTCAAATAGTCTTAACTTTCTTTATTTTGTTTTGAATTATATGTTTAAAAACCAGGCCAAAGGACATGAAATACTGTATCCTGGGCCATCATTGTCCCTGTAAGAGGAATCTGTTAATTTCATTGAAGCTATCAAAACTTAACAGCAATGAGAACATACCTACATTGCTACTGGAATAAGCTCTTTAAAGGCCAGGCTTACATCTTCTTAGTCTTACATTTTAATATTACATTAAGAAGAATAAATCCATATGCTATTGTAAGTATTATATTTGTATTTGAAGATTCATATGACAATCAATATCTATGCTCTCAAAAACTAATAATGGTCAAAACATCTTTAGTAGACACTTGAACAGTATGCTATAGAGGGAACTTTAAGCATGTGCCCAAGAACAGAAGGGCAAAAATCAGGTTTCTAAGGAGGGGGTAGTGACTACAGAGGAGCAAATCACATGAATTTGCAGTCAGATTAGTGAAGATCGATATTTAGATATACAGCTGAGGCAAAGTGCTGCATGAAACACTGAGCCATGAGAATCCCTATTGGTCCCAGGAAGAAAGGTGCAGGAGTAATTCTGTTTAAAATATGATTTGCATTTGAAATGTTAGTGATGATGGCAATACAATAAAGGGATCCGACTGGAGAGATATTAAGAAAGAAAACTGATATACTCTAGTGACTGGAGGTAGGGAAATAGAAAGTGTAGATAATGACAGCTTGAGCAACAGGAAGATGAAGTGTCATTCACTGACCCCGGACATTAATTATTAGGTGAGAAAAAAAATGATGTGGTCATCATGGAAACACCTAGGAGGTATCATTTACTAAATATCTTGGACTAGAAATCCAGGTAGAACTTACAAGTAATTATTTGTATATAGATGCTTATATAAACAATAAAATAGTGAATGCATGGAGAATAAGAAATATAAAGAAGTAGATGTAGGAAAAACTGAAATACTAGGGCCAAAATGTGTAACAACGGTACTTCCATAAAGGACTCTAGAGAGAAAAGCAAGAATGGGTGACATAGAGAAGATCAGGGGAAATAGTTTCAGGAAGAAACGGATTGTAAATCAGGATTATGAAGGCAACCGAAGGCATAGATGATTTGGTAATTTGAATATAATTTAATAAAATGATAACTTACAAAAATATGGGCAATGTGCAGGAAAACAGAAGCAATAATTCAGTACCCCAGATTTATCGACTGGGTAGATGGGGGTGCCCCTGATGCCCTGCACCACTACTTACAGGGGCAAGTGAAAGGAGTGATTACCTGGACCTAGAGAGAGGTTACCTGACAGAGTTTGTTTTGGTCTGGATGTGAGGTATCTCCCTACAGCTCATGTGTGAGACAATACAATAATATTTATAGGCAGAATGGATTATGAGAGCTTTAACCACTTTAACCCAATCAGTGAATTAATCTTCTCATAGAGATTAACTGATTGGTAACCGGAGACAAATAGGGTGTGGATGGAGGAAGTAGGCCTCTGGGGGCCATGGCTTTACAATATTGTAAATCTAGGAAAGTAAGGGATTTTATATTCTTCTATTAAAAATGAATTTTAGTGATTGAAATGAGAGCCTCATGATTTAATATATAGAAAATATATAAAAGTTAAAGGAAGACAAATCATATAATCAGATCTATGGCAATATGACCAGGTATGGTAGGAATAGCAAAGTAGAACTATAATTAATTGCTGTTTTTTCCCAAATGTTTTATCAATCAATTGCATGCTTCACCAGAAGTATCAAACATCAAAGAGACAAGTCAAATCTTATTTCTGCATGAGTTTTCAAATATCTTAATACGTGGATTCTGTGTATATATTTTACTAATAATTTAAGGCTGAGTATATTGTATGATTTAATATTGTAGAGCTTCTATCATTTTTACACATATATATAGAGGAATATTAAGCTTGATATATTTCATATTTCATTTGATTATCTTCAATAAATAATTTAACAATATTCCTGACTCCCAGTTCTGCTTTTATGGATGGGTATCCATACCATTAATGAAACTAAAATAAGGAACTGCATCAGCATAGGTGTGTTTATGCTCTTTTAAGACACACCATCTGACTCTAGGTAAAACCATTCTTCTATCAAGGTTCACATGGGAGAAAAGTCCTGGTTTATTTCTAGAATAAAGGATGACAGAGTGTTATGATTCTTTTGTCTTTTTAAAGTATGAAATGATAATAATACAGAAACTCATATTTAGGTGTGACAATTTTGAACAATTATCCCTGTACCATGGGGAAACAAATCAACCCTGCATTCCACTTGTCAGACCCTTTCATTTAAATATGTTTAAGTAATTGGAAATTTTAAAAAAACAATGCAGAAAATTCCACAAGTCAGGTTAATATTGGAAAATATTAACTCATTAGAAGGAACTTTGGGAAAAAAAAAAACACATAATAAACCTGCTGTGGAGCATTTCCAAGCTTACTGTGTACACTGAACTGCAGCCCTAAGAAACTACCTTAGCTTCCATCAGGAACTTCACCAGTTCATCTTCTCATCGTATCTATAAGGCCCTCATTATCACCACTGAACCCTAGAGTATAATCACAAGACTTGCAAATTGATGGAAGTGATGGGAAGGCAGAAACTTCAAAACAATCAGCAGATAATGACAATTACAAAGAGACAAAGAAAAGTAAAACATCACACAAAAAAACACAAAAAGTGCTTAGTCAAAATCCTAAATGTGAATAAATAGAACATTAGAAAAAAAAACATTAATTGGAATGTTAATTCACTGCAGGTGTTTATCTACATAGGATTGTTATGCATTTGATTGAGACAATACTGACTAATAAATAGAATACTAAATGTAAAATGGTAAAACAAAACCAGAAATGAATCAATAACATTTGTACATGATCTACTAAAACATTAGAAATCCATAATTTTTCTAAGAACAAAAATAGAAGTCCCAGTTTAGAATTCTAGAATGTGATTGAATAGAGATAAGACAGAATTAAAAAGAGCCACTTGGTTAATTGCTTAATTCACTTTGTGCCATTATAATAGAATACCAGACTGGCAGTTTAAAAATGAAAGTGTATTTCTCATATATCTAGAGGCTAGGAAATCCAATATCAAGGTGCCAGCATGAGGCAAAGGTGAAGGAGAGAGGGCAAGAGAGCAATTGGGGACTCAAACTCACTTAAAATGAATGCACTCATGAGATAATGGACCCATTCTCATGATAACAACATTCATTCATCAGGAGGCCATGGCTAATATGAACTAATTACTTCTTGAAAGACCCACCACCTCTCAACATTTGCATTGGGGTCAAGTGCCCCAAAATATTAATTTTGGAAGACATATTCAAGCCACAGAAATTATAAAATAGACCTGAGTTTATATAAAAAATAAGTTTGATTCATATTTTTCACAATGTAATTAACAGGTAAGTTGTTAGCAAATAAAATATTAAGTCAATATGTATTTAGTAAATAAAGAGGTATTTAATAAGATCATACAGGCAGATTAAGACATTAGTGTGGAAAGCACAGATATCACAAGTATAATGAAAAAGATTGATGCCTCTGGAAAAAAGTGGCAATACAGACAAAATTTCAAAAACTAAAACATAGATTAACAAGAATAATATTTGGGATTAGTAAAATTTCTGTATAATATAAGTAGAAAAGAATACAAAATGGAAAAGTTGGTAAACTATGAATAGGTATTTGATTTTAAAACAGAAGTAATGCTGTCAATGAATATATTAATATATGTTGGCTTCATTAATATTCAGGAAAAATTTTATAAGGCAATAATAAGAATCCATTTCAACTGATTCACTTAGCATTATTATAATTTCCGACAATATCTATGTTAGAATATCTATCTTCACATATGTATCTAAATAGATATAACCAAATTCCATATTAAATAAAATGTTAAAGATGTATGAACATATATGCATATCAACTTTGAAAAAGTTTATAGAAATCTGAGTGTGTGTGTGTTTGCAAATTTATATATGTGAATGACTATGCATGGTAATTTTAAACATTTTTTTTCTTATTCTGTATAATGTGTTACTATGTGTTTATACAGATTACATTCAAAACACACACAGGTGGGCCAGTTCCAATGTCAGACCAACAAGTTGGGTCTTTTAGCAATGGGCCAATCCGCCCAAGTGAAATCACAACTTCATTCGACACACATTGATGGATGGGAAGGAGAAGAGGAGAAATGAATCATAATAGGAGGTAAGGAAGTAGAATAGAAAAATAAGGAAATTTTTCTTTATGGTGCTGAGTATTGAATGCAGGGGAAATTTGACACTCAATCACAAACCCAGAACTTTGTATATTTGAGACAGGATCTTGCTAAATTGCTTAAGGCCTCACTAAGTTGCTGAGGCTGGCCTTGAACTTGTGATCCTCCTGCCTCAGTTTACAGAGTCACTGGGATTACAGGAATATGCTACCTCAATTGGCTCAGAATATTTTTCTTTTGAAGGATAAAAGAATCTTTTTTCAAACCCAGGGATCTAAGCTACTCATCTTTCCAATTATAAACTTTATTTTTATGATATATTCTTTATTTTTTTGAACTTAATTGAGAACTAAAATTATAATATTAATCATTCTTTAAGTCAATTATTTTTCAGTTTTCCCAGGCAGAAATACTGGGACATATAAAAATGGGGATAGACAATACATTTATATTTTTTTTCAGAGAGAGAGAGAGAGAGAGAGAGAGAGAGAGAGAGAGAGAGAGAATTTTTAAATATTTATTTTTCAGTTTTTGGAGGACAAAACATCCTTGTTTGTATATGTTGCTGAGGATTGAACCTGGACCGCACGCATGCCAGGCGGGCACACTACCGCTTGAGCCACATCCCCAGCCCAACAAAACATTTATTTTAAAACTAGATGAAAACCATAAAGTAGCAACTAGAGAACTTAGAAAATTTCTGTGTTCTCTCCCCCTTTCTTAATGTCCTGTATGTATGCTCACTCTTGTTCTTTCTCTTTACTGAAAGAATTCAACAGCTTGTATAAATTTTCTCACATACACTGACATTAGTAAAATATCCTTGACTTATGCTGTGGTATTGAATTTCTAAATTTGTGTGCCACACTAATTGAAATATGTTAGTTTCCCTATTATTTATCTCATTTTGAATGCTCTAATGTATTCTTTCTAAAATTTTGGAAGATTTAACATAATCTATAGAGGCTTCATTAAATTTCTTTTCCACGAAATTCTTACTTTTTCTTTTCCTGGGATTCATCTTAAAGGAATATATTCTTTCATAGACCTGTTTTCTCAAGAAACTTTGAACTTACTTTTAGAAATTTACTGAGCACATTATTAAATACCTTAAAAACAAAAAAAAATGTATCTTACAAAACATTGGAAAAGTAAAAGCTAAAAAAGTTTTAAACTTTATCTTGAATCTTAAACTCAATTGCATCTTAAGGGTGAATTAAAGTTTCAAAACACATGCAAAATCTTGGAACCATATCATCACATGATTATACAGAAGGACATATTTAGGAAGATTTATAGCTACTTTTCAAGTATAGTATAGATTTGTAGTGAGAACAAGTCAATGTGTTCCAAAAAGAAGTTAGTAAAAGTTAAAATGCTAAAGCTTTTACATGTTTTATTTTATGTGTAAAGTAAAAGTATGTTATTTGTATATTGTTTTCAATATTGTGATTTCATTGTCTAATATAACTAACCAAAGTTAAAAGTATCAAGTACTTTTAACATATTATATTTAGTTTTATGCATTGGGAGAAATTCTCATAAGAACATAGGAGAATTGTCCACTCAGATTGATTTTATGGGAGACACTAATATCTTCATGTCTATTTACAATGGGAACAGAGGCCAAAACTTTATGAGACAGAAAGAGATAATGAGCAGGCACATGTGAGAGAATTTCTGAAGAAACCCTGATGCTTCTATAAGATGACTCCTTGGAGGTGAAAAGGTGATGGAGAAGGTATACAAGTATGAAACCATTTTTCTACCTAAGCATCCATCCATCTATGAATCCATCTAATCATTCATTCATTTATAATTTCTGGAGCATATTATGAATACACAATAGAAAAAGAAAATGCCTGATTTCTTTCATATAATTTCTGTGTAGAAAATAGTCTTACAAGGAAAAAGATAACTGCCATATGCAAATGTTATGGGAGACATAAATTCAAAATTCTATAGAATGAGAAAAGCTTTTTAGAAGAAATAGTACCCTACATCAGAGTTAAAGAATTATCAGATCAAAAGTAGTTAATATTAATTAAAGAAAACGTTCCAGGCAAAATAAATAGCTTGTACCGATTTCAAGGATAAAGAAGACCAATGCAGCAAGAAACCATAGTTTCCCCTTTTTTAATAATTATTTTATTTATTTTAATTAGGTATATATGATGGAGAAACTTTGGGCAAAGGGGAGAGGCAGAAGGGATGGAGCATGGGGGCTGGAAAGATGATGGGATGAAATTGTCATCATTACCCTAGTTTCTTCTTTTTTGAAAGAATTTTTTATAGTTTTTTCTTCAAAAGCAAGGACATAAAATGTTTTGTGCTGCATGTGTAGCACTTTTACTCTGCATACTGCTTCAATTTTCCTGTTGAAAATGAATTAGTACACTTATTAAAGATTAGGTCTAACCTCATTTAGACCTGGAAAATCAATTAGACACTGTTGTAAAGCCCGGCATCATATATGACTAAAGTGTTAGGTGAACACATGGGAACAGAAGTGATTACCAGTTAAAAATTATTAGCACACAAGTCTTCATGAATTATACAGGCTAATAATCATGCAAAACAATTATTTATAGCTATAATAAATATAGACTTAGAAAAAATTTTGATGGTATTATTATTAAGGCCAATTATTTATTGACTTAAAAAACAGACATATCAAATTAAAAACACAAATACACTTGGAAAAGTCAACACAGATGATTTCCAAATTACAATGAAATTGAATTTGGAACCAGAGTAAATTAAAATGAATGAATTTGTTCTATCTAGTACAAAATTTTACATTCTATGATAAAGCAACATTACAAATGAAGCAGATTATATTTAGCAATGAAATTCTAGTCTATGTACTGATTCATACCAGCATTGAAAAGGAGAAATATGATTATCTGTAGAAATTTGTTTCTTATTAACATTATATTCTTAAAATGCAAAGGTAGTTAGATAAAAATGAAACCATTAACTTATGATCTTCTAGGTTTAATGAAAACGGTCAGAGAATTAGAAAAATATAATTAAATTCCATTGGAATGCATGAGCCCTATCTATTTTGAAGATGTGTATAATAGCACGAAATTTGGTTTATTCTCTTGGTACCATGTATGATTGTGCCTTGCATTTAAACTTTGAAAAGAGGTAGTAATAAATAAATCACAGAACATTTTAAAGGTTAAAGTAAAAGTTCTCAAGTCTTAAAGGTATTGGATGGTATCAAATTACTTGCCAATATTGAAAACATTAAGGTTACTACAAGATAGAGATTTTTAGTGGTAAAGCATTCAAACTAGAAATAATTGAGATTTTTCTGCAAAAACATAAGGAATATAATTATGGTTTTTAGTGAGAATCACTTTCATTAGTGAAATATATTGATCTCAGTATTGCAAAATATCTGAGGTGGGCACAATACTTGTATTTGTTAGCATAGTCAATTCTCGATAGCTTTTATATTCAATATGTTGGCTCACATTAAAGCACATATTACCTTCTCATTTTATCATATTATGAAGATTTCAATAAAGATGGTTTATTTAAAGTCTTGTGAGATTCAAAGAGACAACACTGGTATGCCTTAGCATTTGGAAGAAGATCCAACTAAGTATATTTTTTAATGAGCCAAAACGACAATAAACAACAACAACAACAACAAAGGAAGCCATTAATAAACATCAGTCTCATTGATTTTTTCAGAAACTACATATATAACATCAAACATTAACATATGGGAAATCTAAGTTAACATGTTGGTAAATCATTTTACAACATTTAATGATGCTTTTGTCATTTTTTCATTGAGAGAAATAAAGTGCTTCATAGGTTTACATTCAAACTTGTACTGCCATCTCCTTGGTAGGTTTTCTTATAGTGCTGAATCTGAATTTGTAAATTTAAACTTTTTTCATTAAAACTAACTTGCAAACACTAATCATCCTGTAGTCAATGCGTCATCACCTCTTCACCAAGGGCAAACACACAAAGCATAAATTTGTGTAAGGATAAATAAAGAAATCTCTATACATAATGCTATACAATATACATAAATATACATAATCATTTCTTCAAGCAGAACAGTGACAATATTATGACATAACTAACACAGATTGCCAAGATTGGAATGCTAGTTCCCCTGCTTGCAAAATACAAATAAGGCCTGGGGCCAATTAGTTCACCAGTTCACTTCAATTTCCGAATATATGAAGCAGCAGAAGTGCTAATACTTCTCATCCTTTTTTATTATTTTAAGAACTATAATTTTAATATATATGAAGCAATAAATAAGAAGTCAATAATGATGGTTGTTACAATATGTAAATTTTGTATTATTGAAAATATATGCGAAAGTAGAGCTCTACAGATGACATTCTATTCAATAAGTTCAAGAAACACTACATAAACAACCTTTTTCTTACATTAGATGTTTTTAAAATTGAGGAAAAGAGAGTGAATGAATGAGTGTATGCTTCAATTTAATATCCCATTGTTACCAGGACCCTTGCTATATAGTCTATAAATGCTAATGTTTCTGGAGAATTCATAGTAGCAATTAAGTACTAGAAAATCATTAATTTTCAGAAGTTGGTTGTAATGAAGTCTAATTTATGAAAACTATCATTTTGCCTAATATTACCAATCAACTGACACTGTGACCATTCCAATTAGCAATTCCAATCTATGAAGTCCATCACCATGAATAAACTGTCACTTATAGTGAGATTCTTGAGGCTAATGTAGTGTCTTCCTAGAGACTAAATTACAGAGTGATTGACACACAAAAGGTGGCTATTAAATGTTTGTTAAGTAAGTTAATTAATGGTTAATTAAATCACTCCATGCATATGGGATTCCCAGGATTGTTAAATATATTACTATTAAAGGCATAATAAGCATGCTTCCACATATAATTTGAATCTCTGTCATTTACCATTATTCTTACATGAGTGGGTAAATTTTGCTTAACCATCTATATGAAGTGATCCAATATTTTGCTATACTTCTTCTCAAAAATCATATGGCATAATAGGCATATAGATTTTACCTCACTAGACACTTATCTTCAGTAGGTAACTTTTCCAAGAATCCTAAAACCTTAGTAAAAGCAATGTCATACAGAGTTTCTGATTAATACTAGCTCTAGGATGTTATTGATCTAGTAAAATTAAATACTATTCTACAGGGAGCTGAGTTTTTTTTGTGTGTGTGTGTGTGTGTGCATGTATATAGTGAGGCAGGGCAGAGGGTTGAGATCTGTGATGATACAAGTTTTTTTTAAATACTAGATTAAAATTTTACATTGTATTCTTTAAGGAGAGATTCTTCAAATATCGATTTAAGAATATGGCATTTTATTAAATTAACATCACCCAAGAATTCATCTATTATGAGTCTGTTTTCCAAGCATATCAGTATGTTTCTGGGTTTGACATTTATTGATGTTTCCTAGGAATCAGTAAATTTGATGTCTTTGAAAACTAAGGGAGGTAAATAAAAGTAGAACTTTCTTGTGAAGGTTAATTTGAAGGGTACATATTTTACTTCCTCACTGCATGAAAGTAATGTTTCTTTGATTGTCATGAAGATAAGATACAGAATTTCTCCAAAACCTTTAACAATGCAAGCAGATTTCATGAATATATTTTAAAGTTTTTACTTTGATTTAATAAAGCACTACTGTTATTACCCACAAACATTTCATGCCTTGTCCTGGAATATGTACTTATGGGAATTTTAGTGGGATAGGAAAAAGAAAAATATATAACAGGAATCAATAGCCAAAGGCTCTTCTCTAGATCACATTCTTATATATTACAGTTTTTTTCTGCTTCATCAATCAAAGTTAGAATCCTCTTATACTCAATGTCACAGGGACACTATCAATCAAAAAGGGATGTTTTGTTGAGCAGGTGAATATCATAAATGACTACTCGCCTGAGACAACCTTTTATACTATTAGGGACAAAAAAATTCCTCTAGCATTTTCCTCCAACACAGGGGTTAAAAGACCAAGACTTCTGGTACATCTAAAGAGGAGTGAAAATGTTTTCTATCACAAGGTTGTGAGCCTTATTGACTGTTAAGCTTAATGACTTTGGGGTAATGCTTGAAGCCCATCAAGATTGACACCTGTGATAAAAAGCACAATCATTTTTTTTCAATTATTAAGATTAATTTCTTTATTTTTCTGGCACTACTACTTCTATTAAATTATACACCCCTAACTTCTAATAAAAATACAATAATTTATAAATTATTCTATTACTATTTAGCTATTACATATTTTGAACTTTCTTTGAAAGAAATTTCTGAATATAAATGTACTCTTTGGAGTTACACAATAAAAATGAAAGAATATTCACTGACTTTCCTAACACTGGCTGCCGCTTTGCACAAATGTTAAAAGTTATGACCTAATGGTTATTCAACTGCATAATATCTACACATCACCTCCTTTTGTTCCAGTGAATCTTTGATACCCTCAATATTTCCCTGAAGAAAACATCTAAATCAAAATCAAGACTATTTTACAAGTTTCATAATTCCTATGTTGCTGAAGTTCATATTATTTTTTCAGCCAAAAGGCTTCTCAGTAATAGATGATACCTGGTTTTGGAGATGAGAGTTCTGCTACATAATTTTGTCATATTCTGTTTCTATGAGACTTTAAATTTCTACCATACCACCTGTTTCCCTGTTTGATTTTACCACTGCTCCTCACAGGGGAGGGATTGCCTCTCTGTGTTGATAGTTTTCTCTCTGCATGAAACATTGCCTTCTAAGATTATCTCTTCTGGTCTCACTCACTAGGAAGTCCATTCATTCCTTTGGATTCTTCAGTAGGCACTGATCTATCAGATCTTAGACTAGTTCTTGTGTTGGACACAAAGCTTGAGGCTCTTTCTTCTGGAGAATGGTTTTATCTTCGTTTTGCTTTGGCTAGTGTTCCACTAACTTATCCATCCCTCTTTTCTGCAGGTTCTGTGTGGTGACTTGCTTTGTCATGGGCTCTGGACCTACCCCTGCTGATTTCAAGCTTTGTCTTTACTTACATAAACATTGACATTTTTCATTCGTACATAAATTGAAGTTCAGTGTTTTCTAACTTTTCATTATGCTGTAACAAAATTGCAATTTTTTATTTATAGATGTGGTTTTTAGAAGATTTAGGCAGACTACCTCATGGGAAACTAGTAGTTAAAAGCAACATATTAGATCATGATCATTAGACCCCCCAAACCATAGTCCAGTTAGTCAACTTAATTATTATCTAACTCGAACACCAATATCACCATCTTTTTTTCTGTCAAAATTTGTAAGTATGAAGTTGAAGAATTGATATATGGATTCTGAATCTCTTGAAACTTCCCTCCCATGTGGAAATAAGCGTATTTGTTATGTTTGGGATACACACACACTCACACACACACACACACTCGTGTGTGTGCATGCGTGCATGCTTGTGTATCAAATAAAGGAACCAGCTCTACTCAATGTAAATATTTAAGGAGTACATTGTAAGAACTAGAATATGAGAGGTTATTTTTGATATGTTCCTTATTTTATAAGCCTAATGAATTGCTAGGGCAATATATTTCAGAAACAGTGAAGGAGCCTTAAAGTGATAGGTACATTGAAGGCAAAGTTTTGAAGCCATAGGAGGTAGAATACAGTGATTGTGAAGGATGATATCAGCAGATGATATTGGAAAGTTAAGCCAATTAGAGCAAGTTATATAGGGCTGAAAGTGTAAATCATCTTCAGATTTACTCTAAATTACATGAAATCTCATTGGAAAGTATGGAGCATAAGGTTAACATGGTATGAATCTAGGAATATCAGTTTGAATACTTTATACAGAAGACAGACTAGGGAAGTACCTGTAGAAGGTAGGTTAATGTTAGAATATTATTATGTTAAATACAGTGATGAATTTTAATATTATTGGCATGCATTAATGGTGGTATGAAATGGTTGGATTCGGGATGATTTGAAAATACAGTCATCTCTCATTATCCAAGGAAGATTAGTTCTAGACCTTCTGAGGATACAAAATTTGATAGATGATCATGTATCTTACATAAAATAGCAAGTATTTGTACATAAACTACACACATCCTCTTGTAATTGTTAATCATCTTTAGATCACTTATAATACTTGATACAATGTAAATCCTATGCAAGTAGTTGTTACACTGTATTATTTAGAGGATAATGATGAGAAAAATGTCTGCATATGTTTAGTGTGGATGTAATTCTTTTCTGAATTTTTTGAGCTGCATTTGGTTAATTATGCATTTATGGAGCTCACAGATATGGAGGGCTTGGCAGCATAAGAAATTTTTCATGAATTAGAAATAGCTTGTGAGTATAGTAGAAAAACTGAGAAATAATTTATGGTATTTTGACTGAGAAATTAGAAATAATGGTGTTGACATTTTGTGAAATATGGAAAATCTAGAATAAATTGCATTTAGGTAGAATTGGTTGTGAGTTTGGTTTGGGACATATTGTCTTGAAGATGTTTACCAGGTATTCAAATACAGATGACAAAGGATAGTTGGGTGTATGAGCTTGAATTTTTCAAGTGAGTCAGGGCAAAGCTATTAATTTTGGAGTTTTGCTACATAATATATTAAATTAGAGATATGATTATAATTAGTTATCTCAAATATTTTAGTTCTATAGAAGTTCATCAGTTAGGATGTAAAGTTAAAACCACTACACCGAAAAGAAACATTATGTATTTATCATGGCATTCGCAGGAAAATGGATGGAGTTAGATAAGATAATCCTAAGTGAAGTTAGCCAATCCCCAAAAAACCAAATGCCAAATGTTTTCTCTGATATAAGGAAGCTGATTCATAGTGGGGTAGGGAGAGGGAGCATGGGAGAAATAGACAAACTCAAGATAGGTCAGAGGGGTGAGAGGGAAAGGGAGGGGCATGGGGTTAGAAATAATGGTGGAAAGTGATGTTTATTATTATCCAAAGTATATATATGAAGACATGAATTGGTGTGAATGTACTTTGTATACAACCAGAGCTATGAAAAATTGTGCTGTATATGTGTAATTGGAATTTTAATACATTCTGCTGTTACAAATAAATAAAAAAAATAATTTTTGAAAAAAAGATTGTTGACAAAAGAAAATGTTGATATTTTTAATACAAGAGAAAATGTGAAAATTTAGTAATGAAGTAAAATAACAAAATTCAGATTCCTGTGTCTGCACACATCAGTTTTTCTCTATTAGTGAGTCAAATATATGGCAAGACATTTGTGTTTTAAATAAGGACAGAACATGCCTCTTATATGTTCTTGATAGGCAGCTCTCAGAATTAGCCTTTGAACCATAGATTTTTAGTCACATACACCCCTTTCTTTTTAAGCATTTTCCTTTCTAAAGACAAATGAGAAAGACAAATTCTGTCATCACAGCAGCTTTGCCAGTGTAACAGTGTTAAAATTCCTATAAGACCCTTCTCCAAAAAAAAAATTGTATTTTTCATATTCTGCCTAGTTGTTTTTTTGTGGATTTTTAAATAACTTCTTTATATGTACAAATTTTAAGGGTAAATATAGAATGTGCTGTTACTAGAAGTAATTAACTTTTAAATTTATAGCATTTCAAAATGAAATATTCCCAAATTCCAGGTTAAATTATGAAGACTCCAGGACACCAAGTGGTTTTATTGGTAACAGCTGCTAGGAGCCACAGCAAAAATATTGATACAGGTACCTTTGGTTTAGGTGACTGCCAGCTAGCCATTGAGATTATGATTATGTTAAGTTTTACATTCATATGAAAATTGGACTCCTGCTGTTTACCTCAGCCTGTTACAGGACTCAGGTTACTCATGTCACTCATGTAATGGAAGAGTTCCCATTGGTTGGGGAAGGATAGTAGGAGGGAATTTCCGGGGGAGGTGCGAGCGCCCGGTTCCAGTGACACACGTGGGTCTACGGGCTGGCTAGCAAGACGCACAGGGATCGCTGGCGGCTTTTTTAAAATAAAGCTTTGTTTCCCGCTTGAGCGCTTCGTGTTTCTGTGTCTAGCCGGGTTGCTGGCGGCTCGTGCAGCCGGGTTGCGGCAAACAGCTGCATGGAACACTTTTCCTTGTTCTCTTTCCTTGTGACAAGATTGTAATGATAAGGCTGCTGGAGTGTGCTTCAGGAAGCAGTGGCAATAAAATCCTACTGTATAATTGGGGATTACTTCAATCTGTAATCAGAACTATTTCTTCAGAGGACCTTGAACATTTTGATGGAGAGACTATTCTTTGTGCTATTATATTGTCCTGACAACTTTGCAGCAAATCAAATGACCATACATCTGAGGGTTTACATCTGAGTCTCAATTCTGTTCCAGTGATCTGTATATCTATTCCTTGTGCCTATACGACCTGGTCCTTATTATTGAAAATTTTAGTAAATTTTCATATTAGGAAGGGTGAAAACTACAATTATGTTCTCTTTCAAGATTGTTTCAGTTATGCAAGATTCCTTACATTCTTATGTGGGTTTTAAGATTAGTTTGGCAACTTCTGCAAAGCAACACAAAACAAACAAACAAAAAAAACACAAGAGGAAAACCAAACACAGACAAAATTTAAAAAAACATCGTATGTAGATATTTTCATAGGAATTTTGTTTAGTTTAAAGATAAATGAGATAAATTAAAGATAAATTATTGGCATTTTAAAATGTTATGGTTTCTCTTTATTCAAATAGATATTATTGAATTTCTTTATCAGTACAGTGTTTTATATATTCAGTGTAAAATTTTTGCATTTTTTGTTAAATCCATTCCTAGCTATCTTATTCCTTTCACTAGTATGTAAATGAGATTGTTTTATCAATTCATTTTTGTATTGTTTATTGTTAATTCATAGAAATATAATTTTTTAAATTTGTCTTGTATTCTACAATGTTGTTAGCCTTTTTACTTCAAAGTTTTTTTGTTTGTTTTTAAAGCAGATTCCTTAGAATTATCTACTTATATGGTAATGACATCTGTAAGCAGAGTTTGTTTATCTTATCTTTTTTCTTTATAATGGATGCCTTTTATTTCTGTCTTGCTCAGTTGTACTGACATAATTTTAATACATGTGGTAAGAATGAGCATCTCCATTTGTACTTAGCCTGAGGGGAAAGCATTCAGTCTTTTTTATTTAATATGATTTTAGCTGTGGGTTGTTCATACATGCCCACTGTCTAGCTCAGGGAGTTCTTTCTAGTCTTTATTTGTTTAGTTTTTGTGTTTTCTTAAATCATAAATATTGTTGGATTTTATCAAATATTTTCTTTGTGTGGATTCAATGTACTACCTTTTATTTCAAACTGAAAGGTTCTCTTTAATATTTCTTTCAAGGCATTCCCACAGTATCTAGGAATATCTTACTTTCTCCATTTTTGAATGAGAATTTAGCTGGATACAACTATTAGTTTAAAGTCATTTCTTCCAGTACTTTAAAAGAATCTGTGGTAGTAAGCTTTCTTTTCCTATGACCAATGTATCTGACAAGAACAACTTAGAGAAGGAAGTTTATTTTGTCTCATAGTTTCAGAGGGTCAGTCCATGGTTGGCTGATTCCATTACTCTGGGTCTGAGGTGAAGGTGTGTGTCATGATAGAAGGGCATGATAGCAGAAAGCTGCTTTGCTAATTGTAGCCAGGGAAGATGCTCAGCTAATGGTAGCTAGGAAAAAGAAAGAAAGAAAGAAAGAAAGAAAGAAAGAAAGAAAGAAAGAAAGAAAGAAAGAAAGAAAGAAAGAAAGAAAGAAAGAAAGAAAGAAAGAAAGAAAGAAGGAAGGAAGGAAGGAAGGAAGGAAGGAAGGAAGGAAGGAAGGAAGGAAGGAAGGAAGGAAGGAAGGAAGGAAAGAAGGAAAGAAAGAAAGAAAGAAGGAAAGAAAGAGAGAAAGAGAGAGATGTCAGGGAAAAGATGCCGTTAATACCATGTCCCTGTAGTTTTCTACCTCTTCTAGCCATGCCCTATCTGCTTACAGCTACCACACAGTAGTCCACTCAAACTATTATTTCATCAAATGGATTAATCCACCAATTGGGTTACAGATCTTATAATCTTATCATTCCACTTCTGCACTATCCTGTATAGCCTAACACAAGAGGTTTTATGGGACACTTCATATATAAATCATAACAGCATCTGTCGAGGATTTCTGATATTTCAGCTGAGAATAAGTTGTAGATGATATATCATGTTTCTTTAACTATTTTCACAATTTTCCACTTTTTTTCTTTTTTTAATTTTCAACAAGTTAACTATAATGTGTTTAGACTCGGATCATTTTGAGTTTATCCCTTTAGAAGTTTTATGAGCTTTTTAATATTTCAACTAGTATTTTTCATCAAATGTGAGAAGTTTTGGGACAGCATTTCTGACACGAGTGTTGAGAATCAGGTTTGAATCCTATTCCCTGGTGTTGAAGACTGAATACCCAAGAAACACCAAGGCAAGTGCAAAAAGTTTTATTTAAAGGACAGAACACACACATACACAGAGAAATCCTCCACAAAGGAGGGATCCAAGTTGGTATCCTAGGGAGTGGGGCTGTCCTGCCTGTTTTATAGATTTCAGATTTCCTTTGTTCTCATGCCCACTCCTCCGATTTTCTGGCCAATGACTGGTAGCCAAAAGATGGAATAATCCAAGGGCAAGAATGAAGTTGTCCAGGGGCACAGAGAGGAAGGGAGTGGCCCAGGGGGCATCCATGAACAATTCCTTATAGAGAAGAACAATTCGTTGGAGGCAGGTAACTTTGGCAACAGGTTGGAGAAGGGGAAAATACTCTGGAGTATTAGCACTTTATTTCCTTTGAAGCAGGCGCCATCTTCCTGACCCAATCAGTCATTACCTGTACTGACTGTTCTTCATCTCCCACCCTCAGCCTTATTTCTTCAAATATATTTTCTTCTTCTTTTTCTTCTTTGTCTCCTCTGGGTGTATTATTGTATAGATATTGGTATCTTCATCATGATTCATATTTCAGTGAGGCTCAATTCATTTTCCTTTTGTTTATTGAGATGTAATATTTTTACATATCTATGGGGTTCAGTGCGTATAATTCAATATATGTATATAAGGTGCAATAATGAAATCAGAGTAACAACCATTTCCATCAAACGTTAATCATTCAAATGTTAATCAGTTTTATATGTTGGCAATTTCATTCTGTTAATTTTTCTGCATTTAGTCTTATTTTTCTCAGGTTGGAAAATCTACATTGACCTATTTTCACTTTTACTGGTTCTTTCTTCTGGCAGCTGAAATATACTATAGAGCCATTATAATGAATTTATTATTTAGTTATATTTTTAACTGTAGAATTTTACTTCGGTAATTTTTATTTTATATATACAAACAAAGTTCAAAATTTAGCTAGCCCTCTAGGTAATTTTATCTTTTTTTCCCCTATGTATATGCCATAGTTTCCTCTGGGCTTGTTTCATAATTGTTATTATTGTCATTTTTGTTGAATACTGGACATTGTAGCCAACATATAGAACAATTCTGGTGTCAGATTCCTTAACAACACCATCACAGGGTCCCATAGTTATTATGCTTAGGTTTTTAATTTTTCCCTCCGTTGTTCCTGTTTATTTCTTCACAACTCTTCAACTAATTCTGAAGATTCTGTATTCCCTATATTATAGCCACTCAGTTCCCTGATGACTTTTTATTCTTTTTCTTGTTAAATTCTTGCTTTCATTTTTAAGCCTGGTTTCACAGTGGTCACATTTGTGTCAGCATAATTTAGTTTTCAACCAAGACTAGCCAGAAGATTCCCTTAAATGTTTTGCTTTTGTTTACTAAATTACTAATTTGTTTGAAAGCAAACCTTCAGAATTCAGAATTCAGAGTTTACAAGAAAGCTGTTCTTCTCACTGAAGGCCTAGGCAGGATCTGAAGATTATCCTGAGGTAATCAATTGCTGCCATCTTCTTTCCCATGTTTTTCCTATCCCTTGAATATGCAAAGGACCTTTTAGATTTCCAGGAACCAACTGGGGCTATTCAGTTTCTTAGTGTAGACTAGTTCTCCAGAATTTCCTTTAAATTCTTAGCCAAAAGGATGCAACTGAAATCACAGCTGTAGGCAAATGAGATGCTGCCAACAGTTTTATTTTGTTTCAGTAAAACCCGGGAAATTGGCTTCCTCTTCCCTACTAATCTGAGAACTGTGTCAAATTAAACAGCTACAAATCCTGAGAAAAGAGCTGTATCCAAGAATCTGCAAGTTGGGATAAAATATTGACTCTGTGTGGGGATGGTGCTTTTAATGGACTTCCAAAAGAGGTCAGTCATCTTTGGCTGCATTGCTGATGGCTTTTCGTGAGTATCATACTGCTGAGTTGGAAGAGAGGATGGATACAGAGAGCTTCAAATTAAAATATTACAGATCTCTTTTTTGTATGTGTGTATTTTGTTTTGCCATGTGTAGTATTTATCACCCAGTTGTGGTTAAGGCAGTAGGATAGGTTGACAAAAACATAATATACCCCAAATTTTCTTTTTCATTTACATTGTTAGATCATTTTAAGTTGAGATGGGAAGACATCAAAATATGGGATATGAGGTATATGGTTTATTGAGAAATGCTTACCATGGAGGTCCTGTGGTGGTGGGTTAGATAGGTGCTTTGTCAGAAAGTTGGTCTTGGGGTATCCAGGTATACCTCTGCACAGTGCCTCCAGGATCCCACCAGAAAGTAGAACTTCCTTTATCTTATGGTGTTTTGTCCAGGGAAGACCACTTGGAGAAGCATGTCCCTCTGCACAGTGCTCTGATATTCAACAGTTCCCACTGGGAGGTGAGGTTTATAAATCAGGTTATAGAAAGTGTTGAGCATGTTTTGTCCCATTGTATGACCAGCATCCCAAAAGACATGCCATGTATGCAAAAAAGCAGCTGCCTAAGGATTTTACTAACTTGCCCTAATACCCAGCATACATGAGAGAAATTCAGTATAATACTCCTTCCCAGACTAACTCGCATTGTTCCCTTGACTAGGCTAGGTGTTTGGGAACAGAAAGGGAAATAGTGCTTTACTATCCTACATTTTTTAATGGATAACTTATGCTTATAAAGCAGTTTCTTTTGGACAAATTATTTTAGACCATTCTATAGGGTTGGTTAATTTCCAGAGTCCCGAGGAGGTGAATTTAGTTATTTGTCTTTGATTTTTTAGGGAAATAAGAGATGTGTCAATGCATTTTCCTGGCAATTCTGAAGTCAGTTTTAATCCTGCTCTTTTGATCCCATAGATCACTTTAGTCCCCTTCGTGTCTCCTTTTATTAAGTAACTCTTGCCTCCCAAAGGCTCTCATTGTATTATTTCATTCTCTAGATAGACATCTTTCTTCCAGCTTTCTCAATGGAAGTCAACAGGACCAACACATTATCTCCTTATGGTCAAATCAACATATTTTCTGAGAGGAATTTGCTTTCTCAGTCACTTCAGTTTCATCTTCTTTATACTAGTATTAATCAAGATGAAAAAGTTTATGTTGTGAAACTCTGAAACATAATATACCCCAAATTTTCTTTTTCATTTACACTGTTAGATCATTTTTAAGTTGAGATGGGCGTTGACCTTTTCCATACAGACTTGGAAACTCAAGGTAACAGAGATATCCCACCACCATCATGAAGGACATTGAGATCTCATCAAGGCATCTCCATGCTTCAACTTCATGTCAGTTATTCTCAAATAAATTCATCAGAATTAGTCACATTTTCCTTGGCCACAAAGAGAATTTAATTTTGTATGTTTCCTTCATGAAGAGAGAAAAGAGTAGAACCTGCCGTCTACTTCACCAATCTTATACTAGCTGCTGCATAAGTGGTGGAAAACCAGGTTTAAGCCATTTCCTCTTAGAGTCCCCTGTGGGTGGTCTAGCACTTTACTTTTGAATTGGGTCATACTTGCTATCTATTATTTTATTGTTAGCAAACTGGTACCTCAGCTGGACTGGGAAAAAATATCTTTACCTCCTTGCTACATGAAGTAGACTATTTTAAAGTTATAATATTTCTTGGATGGTTTTAAAAAATTGTCACCACAGTAGCTGGTAAGAATTGGCACTCTACCCTTTTCTGATGCTGGAATGAGAGGACCATTTCTTTTCATCTTTTTCTTCCAACTGGCTCTGAGAATAAGTATTTACACTGATGCAGTCTGATAGTGGCTGGCAGCATCCACCTAGACAAGAAATGGTTTTCAGACTGCATTAGAACTAGCTTTTGCATTGTTTCTCCAAAATTAATGTCTAGCCTTAGATCAGCTAACTGTCCAACAGATAATTTAATTCATAAAGACTCCCGGCTAAACAAATTTCTTGTTAGCTTACACATGGAACTTTATCATTTTTTTATTTAATACCTCAATAAACAGAAAGCCTTTGTTTTTCTAAAGTGTAAATATTTTAAAACATGGAATTAACCAATGCAAGTCAATTTAACAATCGATATCAAAGAAATTATTCTTTTTTCAAAGAATTATTCAATATATACTAAGCTCTGACTTTTATGTTATATGTTTTGTATCAATAAAAGAATAAGCAGTAAAAGCCTCAATATTAGGATGTTGTATTATTTCATTTTCTAGATAGACATCTTTCTTAAAGTGTTAACTCAAATAGAAAACTGAAATAAATATAGTTAATATTGATGCAGTTGTATCAATAATCACTTACAATGGCAATGTTCTCATTGTATTAAAAAAAATAACAAAAGAGAATGAACCCAAAAGAAGACTCTAGGACATGTTGACTACCAGAAACTCACTCTAATTATAAAGACACATGGCCATTAAATGAAATGAGGGGGATATTCCATGTTGCTACTAATCAAAAAATGGTAGGCATAGCTGTATTAATTTCAGATAGAGCAGACATTAAGGCTGGGAAAGTTTTAGGGATAAAGAGCAACATTACATAGGGATAAAGGTTTCCAAGAATTAACCTTAACATGAATATGCTTAACAACAGTTATGAGACAAAAGCTAATAGAACCAGAAGGTAAAATAGATGAAAACAATTATATTTGAAGAATTAAACACCCTTATCTCAGAAACTGAAAAATTTATTTGGCAGATAATTAGTAAATATGTAGTTGAAGTAAAAACAACATTAATCAATTGTACACCATTGATATTTATAGACTACTTCATCAAACAACATCAGAATACACATGTTCTCAAAATCAGATGGAATATTCATCAAGATAGATCACAATCTGGGTCCTAAAACACACTTTAACAATTAAAAAAATAGATATAATATGTACTTGTAGAACACAATGAAAAAGATCATTTGAAAAATCTCAAAACACATGGAGATTAAGCACATTTCTAAGTAACATGGGTTAAAGAAGAAATCTCAAGGGAAGTCGCACATATTTAAAAAATGGAAATAATATGTATGAGAATTAAAGATATTCAGCAAAAGAAATGAATGACACAAATCATACACTGGAAAGATACCATTTGATAGCCTATGTAAAATGAACCAATCTTGAAAGTGTAAATGATCAAGAATCATACAAGAAAAAACAAAACAGAAAACATGAATAAGCCTATCCCTATGAAATAAATTAAATTAATTATTAATAACCTTTTATAAAAGCCAAGAGGACCAGATATATTTACTAGAAAGTTCTTCCAAACACTTAAGAAATTACACCAATTGTCCATATTCTTATTCAGAGAAGTGTAGGTTATAATTTCTAATGCAAGCTGAGGATAGTATTATTCTGCTACCCAAACCAGGCAAAAACATTAATGAAAAATACACCTACAAGCCAATATCAACCATGAGTATAGGTGCAAAAATGTTAAGAGAGCATTAGTAATTAGTGTCCCACAATCTATAGTTATACATCATGACAGAGTAACATTACATCAATACATAAATATATGCAGGAAAAAGCATTTTACAAGATTTAGCAATCATTTGCTCTGAAAACTTTCAGTAAATTCAAATCAGAGAATTTTTTTCAATTTTATTTAAAAAAAATGTCTACAAAAACCCTCCAGTTACTTAATGGTGAGAAACTGGAAGCTTTACCAGTAAGATAAGAGGGCAAGGATGTCCTCTCTCACCAATTTTGTTTCAATATAATTCTGAAAGATTGACTAATGCAATAGAAACAAAAAAAAAGACATACTGATTAGGATAGAAAATAAAATTGTTTTTGTTCACAGATGGTTTTACTTCTCTCCCTCCCTCCTTCTCTCTCTCTCTCTCTCTCTCTCTCTCTCTCTCTCTCTCTCTCTCTCTCTCTTCTCTCACTCTTTCTTTCTCACCCTTCCTTCCTTCCTTCCTTCCTTCCTTCCTTCCTTCCTTCCTTCCTTCCTTCCTTCCTTTCTTCCTTTCAAACCAGCAATTGAATCCAGGGGTACAAAATCACTGAGCCACATCCCCACATCCCTAGCCCTTCTTACTTTTTATTTTGAGACAAGTTCTCACCAAGTTGCTTAGGACCTCACTAAGTTGCTGAGGCTAGTTTTGAATTTGTGATTCCTCTTGCTTCATCCTCCCAAACTGCTGGGATTACAGGCATGAACCACCATGCCAGGTGACGATGACACACTGTACTATGCAGTAAATATAATTAAATTGACATTAAAATTTCTGAAGCTAAAAATAATTATAGCAAAGTTGTAGAGATCAATATACAAAAGATCAATATACAAAACTCACTAAATTGCTTTTGTATGTACCAGGAACGAAAAAAATAAAAATGGAAATTAAAAATGTAATACCAATTACATTAGCACTCCTAAAATGGAATAGTTCTCAATAAATCTATCAAAATGTGTACTATATATATATATATATATATATATATATATATATATATATAAAATACAACTCTGATGAAGGAAATTAAAAAAGGATTAAATAAACAGGGCACAGTGGTGCACACTTCTAATCCAAGCAGTTTAGGAGGTTGTGACAGGAGGATCTCAAGTTGAAAGCCAACCTCAGCAACTTAAGGAGGCACTAAGTAACTCAGTGAAAACCTGTCTCTAAATAAAATAGAAAATAGGGCTAGGGATGTGGCTCAGTGGTCAAGTGCCTCTGAATTCAATCTCAGGTACCAAAAAAAAAAAAAAAGGATTAAATACATGAAGAGATAACCCATATTCATGAATAGAAAAATAATAAATGTTTGATCTTCCCCACTTGATCTATAAATTTAATGCAATTCTAACCAAAATCTAAGCATTTAATTTTGTGGATTATGGTAAACTGATTCTAAAATATGTATAGATGGAAAAAATACATTAAATGAAAATACACAATAATGAAGGATAAGAATAAAGTTGGAAGACTGACAACACTCAGCTACAAAACTTAGCAAAAGTTGCTGTAATCAAGACAACATGGTACTGTCAAAGGAGTAGACAAAAAGATTAGTGAAATAAAGTAGAGACAACAGAAAGAGTCCCATAAATATAGTCAAAGATATTTGAGCAAAGGCAATATGGCAGAAAAAAAGGTAGACTTTTTTTTTTATATAAATAGTGTTGGGTCAACTGAACATTCACTTACAAATCAAGCAATCAGTCAGTCAATCCAGTTCCAACCCTTATATCCTTCACAAAAATTAACTCAAAAAGGATCATAAACTAAATATAAATGCAAAATTATACATTCTAAAAGTTTACAGGATAATAAATAAATTAACTTGAGTTTTTCAATTAATTTTAATGTATGATACTAAAGGTGCAAGCTATGAAGAGAAGAATTGGTAATAAGGTCTTTATTTAATTCATTTTAAAATATGCTTCAGGGAAAAACTGTCAAGGAAATAAAAAACTAACAGATTGGGAGAAGATATTTGCAAAAGACATATTTGATAAAATATTGTTATTCAAAATACATATTCAAAATATACACATAATTATTGAAAGTCAGCCATAAGAAAATAGACAAACTGAAAAAAGAGTAAAAGATTTTAATAAACAGTTCACTAAAACAAGATATACAGATGATAAATAACCCTATGAGAAGATGCTCCCAATTATAGGTCATTAGGGGAATGTAAATTAAAACACCAAGAAGGTACCACTACACAATCATTGTAATATACAAAATCTAGAACACTGAAATCAAAGGTTGATGGATGTGAATCAAAAGAAACTTTCATTCATTGCTCATGGGAGAAAAAATGGTATAGCCAGCTTAGGATACAATTTGAATATTTCTACAAGTATAAATAGTCTTACCATACGATTTAGCAATTATAATTCTTGAAATTTTCCAAAGAATTTTACAGTATTTGTACACACATAAGTCTGCACATGAATGTTTATATCAGTTTTATTCATCATTGCCAAAACTCAGAAGAAACCAAAGTGTCCTTCAGTGGATGAATAGACAAATAAACCATTGTACTTGTAGACAAACAAAGTAGTGTTCATTGATAAAAATAAATGATCTATTAAACCAAGAAAAGGCATGGAGGATAATTATAGATTATTATTATCATATATTTGTTCAAACCCACAAAATGAAAAATAGCAAGAGTAAAATTAATATTAATTGTGGGATCCAAATGATAATGTAGCATCATTGTAGGTTCCTCAACTGTATATATACTGAATATATACTCCTCTAGTGGCAGGTGTTGAAAAGACAGGAAGGTATTTTTGTTTGGAGGTCAGGAGTTATACTGGAAATCTCTCTACTTCTTTTAATTTTGCTATGGACCTTAAATGGCTAAAAAATAAAGAAAGGATATAAAACCGAATTTCTGGACTTAAGTATTTTGTTAGACCAGTGTAAAAAGAAAATAATAATTATCCTTAATAATTAGCAGGTGAAGTGAAACAAGATTCATTCTGAGAAATGAAGGGTCTTAAAGTTAACAAGAGTTAGAAAACTTCAGACATGTGACATGTTTCTGATATGTAATACCTCTTAAATAAATTATCTTTGGTTAGGGACAAAGCTTAGCAGTACAGCAATTGCCTAGCATGAGAAGGACCTGAATTCAATCCCAAATGCTAAAAAAAAGAAAAAAAAATACAAAATAAGATAAATAAATGATTCATAACACATCCTCTGTAACATCATAAATAAATCTCAGAAAAATTCTAAGTATAACATATTTCAAAAAAGGTTATATGGTATATTAATTCATTTATATAACACTGTAGCATAGAGAAAATTAATCTGTGCTAGGAAACAACAGCAGAATATTATTTTTAGGAGCATAAAAAACATGCTAGTGGTGATATTCATGTTTCAAATCTAGAAAACAATTTTTGTAAAATGCAGGCATACATGAAATTTCATAAAATTCACATTTAAAATCATGCATTTCATTGTGAAATTTACATAATTTTAAAAGCATATAAATATTATACCTTAGTTAATGATTTACATAGCACATTATTGCTCATATTGACTTGGTGGATATAAAACACATTTCTGTAAAATTCTCTCAATTTGATATATGCTTATAACTTTTTATAGTTAAATATTGGATAAAAAGAGAATAATCTTAGGGAATTGAGAAAAAAACAGAGGTTAAAACTTTCACTTTTTTACTTTTAAATAATTTAAATTTTTACAATACATCATTTTTGTAATTTTTCTTTAAGATGTAGAACCAAATCAGTCTAAATGTGCCAACTCAGAAGTTCCTTGTGGCTACAGTTAAAGGACTACCTGCTCAAATGATGTACATGAGTGTGTACATAAAAATATCTCATATTGGATAAAGATTATTCTTATTTGCTCAAGTGTAAAGTTATTTTTTTAATCCAGAACAACCTGGAATCTACAATATGTTTATGTATGCAATGTCATTAAAAAGAATTCAATAATTTCTGCTTTCTGAAGATTGTTTTACCACAAAGCATGTATTAAACAAGAATTCAAGTTTTTTGAGCATGATATTAGACATGTTAAATCTGGATATTATATAGCCAAGATCATAAACCTCTCTACTGGATCGAATCTAATAAGTTATCAGCAGTCACCCCTTATCTACAGTTTCCTTTTTGTGATTTTAGGAACCCACAGTCCACCATGGTGTAAAAATATCAAATATAATATTCAAGAAATAAACTATTCATTTAAATTATATGCCATTTTGAGAAGCATGATTACATATCATGTTATCCCTCCAAGAATGTAAATCATGATGGAGGATGACCCAAAGCATGTGATGGTCCTCCCGATGTATCACCAGGAGGACCAACAGCAGCCTTGAAGGTTCATCACAGTATCACATTCATCTCAATTCATTGCATCAGCTAGACACTGTATGACCTCACATCATCACAAGAAGAAGGTGATACAGGACAATAAGAAACTTTGAAATAGATTCCACATTCATATGAATTTTATCATTCATATGAATCTTATCATAATTGTTCTTATTACTAATTATTGTTAATTTTTACTCTGCCTAACTAATCAATGAAACTTTATCATATGTTCATATGTATAGGAAAATGAATACTATATATAAGGGCATGCTACCTTTTAAAGTTCCATGCATCCATTAGGGGGTTTTAGAATGTATCCACTATGAATAAGGGGGAACTACTATGTACTATGTCTGGTTTTGAAGAAAAGGAAATAAATTTCTGGATCTGTAAAATTCAAAAGCAGATGGATTACTCTACCAAAACCAAATATAACTTTGAATTTCAAAGGGTCTGTCAATCTAATGTCTATTGGTACTACTATTTCCATAATATCAATAATGCAATTTAAGTTTCTTTCATTGTTGACCACTTACAGAACTGAAAATAATTGTTTCATTGCAATGTGTCTCCAATAATTAGCTACAGAAACATTTGAATTATAGTAGAATGAGCCATTATAACGAACAATATGGTTTTAGGGAAATGTTATACACACTAAAATACACTCCTTTTGTGGCAATTTATTTTCTTTGGGTTTAGAGGCTCAATAATTTACAGTTATGAATCAAAGCATTATACTAAAGTTATCAAGAAGGCTAACCCAATTCATTTAAAATGGCTTATATTTGCAAAGGAGGTTAGATCCACAAACAGAAATACTGCAGTACCCAAATCAATTATGTCTGAAAATCATTTCAAAGGTGCATCACACAGATTTAAATATTCAGGAAAGTATGTACATATCATAAAGAAAATTTGAATTATTTAAAATTTGAATTATTTCAGAATTCTTTCACATCCCAATAAAAATGAGAAAACAAAATGTGTTAAATTTCCAATTTATTTAGTGTTTTAAAATTCTGTTTTTATTTTAATGATGTGTTGTGTCATATTGTAGTAGGAAGAATATCCCAAAATACTAGTTTGGCTCTGCCACTTAAATTGAGCCCCATGATTTTAATATTTTTAAATCTCTGTATTTTTTTTCTCTCTCTCTTCCTGTCTCCCCCACTTTCCCTCTTTCACTCTATCTCCATGTGTGTGCATATTTGTTTCAATTGAAGAAAAATTTCATTTTATAGATATATAGAAAATCACACTCTCAGGGATACCACTGATCAATTCAATAGGCAATCTATCTTTAAGGTAAATTTTAAAAAAAAATTTATAATTTTGTTCATAAAATTAAACTATCTCAATATCAATTATCAATACAATTATATTATAGGTTTTCTGTTGGCTCTTAATCATATTTTCTAATGTGACAATGGTATAAATGCCTGTCTTCTTTCACCTCATTAAATTTTTCCAGTCTTCCTCTCTGAGCTCAGAAAATACCGTGTAATGCTTCACATACCTGATAAGGAATAAATGATATGTTAACTATTTAAAGTCATTTAAAACATTATATTGAAATATTTTAAAAGCGAAAAGTGCACTAAGATATCAAAAATGACATATGTCATCCCGCTGTTTCCTGTTTTCACAAATGGAAAAGACTTATTAGTATAGACTTTGTAGAGGTCAATGCTTAGTACTCCTTAAAACAATGTATCAACCACAGCAAAATCATAACAAAAATAGAGACTTCTTTGTTTCACACCTATCCAAACTTTTCTTTATTTAATGTGGGTGGCCCTTTTGGATTTACTAGCATTTGTTAAATTATCAGATAACTACAGCCATGTGAGTGCTTTTATGTGTTACTGTAAAGAATCATGAGAAAAAATAAATTGTTGTTATTGTTAGCCAATAAGTCCTAGATTGGTATGCTATGAACCAGAGAATGGTGAAAATAGAAATAAAGTACCTAGGGATAGAATGTTGCTGTAACAAAAATAATATAAAAACACTATAAAATCCTACATTGGTTAAAGGAAGAAGAAACAGGTAGAGGCTGAAAACCTTTAGTGTAGCCAGGAATAAAAGGAAAGAATTGTTCTCGGAGGCTGGAGAAATAGCAATTTCTGGTTGTAATGGTATAAAAATTGTAAATCTGTCTATTGAGCTAACTTGAGAAATAGAAAATGAACTTGTGTTCCCAACTAATACGTTTTCTAGAACAGCACGGAAAGTGTCAATTTAATTTTTAGCTGCATATGATAAGATAAAAGAAGTGTGAAATGAACTAAAGAAGGCATTTAGTTTGCAGGGAAAATTTAGAAAAAATATGAAGTATGTAGGACATACTGCGTAGGAAAATAATTTTGTTTCAAATATTCAGCGTCTCCCAGAGGCCCAACATTGTCAAAATAAAAACCAGCCTTGAATTGTATTGATTGTGATTGTAAAAACATTTTGAGTGCCTTGGGAAATTTTAGGTCTGAAACTATCACAAACAAACAAAGGTGTTTTTAAGAATCACTAGGATGTTGGTCCTCATTTATTTGGCATGACAAAAGAAAAGAGAAATCTATCTCCTGAAAATGTATAGATGTAATCTTTAGGGCATGAATATAAAATCCCAATAAAATTTAGAGAAAAACCTAAAAAGTTAAGTGTATTTTGCTACCTAAATTGCCCATGCATAAAAAAATAATTTAAGATGTTAAATATAAAAATGAAAACTATTCTCTGGACTCTTGATTTTCTATGGCTAGTGAGAAGGCAGATAGTTACTCAGCAGTTATATTTCCTAGGGAGTAAACATTGTTAAAAATATTGGCAATACCCAATACTGGTTAGAATGTGAGTCAACTGAATATCTTAAACATTTTTCATAATAGTTTAAGTTGGCACAATCACTCGGGAGAATGTCTTCCCATTTCACATGACACCAAACACCTACCTATCCTATAGTCCAGAAAATTTGGACTTTGGTACATATAAGAAGTGAAAAGATCTACAGAAAAGCTTGTATATTTGTTTTGTTCGTCACAGATGTATTTGTAATAGTCTCACACTACAAACAGCTATTTTGTCCCATCAATAGGGGAATGAATTAGAAACAAGAGAAAGAAAAAAAAAAACACCTTAAATGATGCCTGTGTTAGCGTCAAACAATGCAATATTGCCAAATAAAATGATAGACACACGAAGATAGATGAGTCCTGCAAGTACATTTAGTGAATGAAGCCTACCACAAAAGAGAATACATAGTTTGCTTATATGGGTGATTAAAATGAGCAAAACTAACTTTTTGGAGAAAGAATCAGAGAAATAGGTGCCTGTGCTTGGGTACTGATTGGGAAGAGGCATAGAAGAACATAATTTTTAACAGATCTTTTATGTTTTGTGTATACTAACTTGGTATGTTTTGCAGATAAGGAAATGAAGACAAAGGCAAATTAACTAAGTCACTCCAAATATAATAGCTAGGAATAGGTGGAAATGAAATGGCAGCCTTGGAAATCTTACTACAAAGTCTTGGCTCTTATCCACTCTATTATACTGCCTCTTGATATTATATCAAATATGTAAAATTACATGTTAGCATATCTAAATTAAGGGAAATAAATTTTATTTATTAAATATTTATTAAAAAGTTGTGGGCATTAATTATATTAAAAAATTTAAATTTCTCTTACTTATACAGCATATATATCTGTGTGAGTCCTCTCTGTATACACAGATTTAGAAAGCTATTCATGACAATACTACTTCTGACAGTATGATTAGAAACTTATGAGAATTTATATGAGTCCACATTGCAACTTTTGAGTGTTCTGGTTATACTGAGGATGTATGAAATCAGAAAGAACACCACTCTTTCCACAAAATTAATAAATAAATAGATATTAGATAGATAAATAGAATTTTCCTACAGAAGGCCATTAAAGTGGTAAGCACAAGGAAGTGTAAGATTTGAGCAGGCCAGATGCAATAGAAAAAATAATAGATAACTGAAATGTAATCTAATACAAAATAATCAAGATGACTCACAGATTTTAAACAGAAAGAAAAAAAACAATCAAGTAGAATAATAGCTCACATAATGACCTATGTGTAATAGGATATCTAGAAGAATAGAATTCTTTCAAAAAAAGAATAAGACTAAAATATATATATATGGGTAGAAAATGGCAGGACATCTATGCATAAACCCAAGAAGTTCAGCATACCCTAAACCAAAGAATTGGAGATAAAATACATATCTAATGATATTTACTTGGTGCTTTATAATGATGTCCTTTATTAAATTATGATTTTTCTTAGCATAAGACAAATTAATGGAAAGAAAAATTGATGATTGGAGGTGTCAGTATGTGGTAGAGCAAGTAGAGAGAGTGTTAGAATTCAGAATATGGGCATATCAGTGTACAGTGTAATTTGTTTCTGCTTGGGTTTGCATTTTAATATATACAATAAAATATTGGAAAGTAGACCAACTACTCAAGTATTCATTTCATTAAATGAGATATCCTTGAAATGAAAAAAACATAAGTAATCAACACTATTCTTAATGTAATGAAAATTAAAACTATGATGAAATACTATTACACTTAATAAAATGGTTAAAATTAAAATGACAAGAAATGTCAAGTATTGGAGACAATATTTAGCAACAGTAGCTTTAATACACTCAGGTTTAGATATAAATGATAAAATCGCTTTAAAAGACTTTTTCAACTTTTATGTTTTTACATATACTTACCTGTAACTCTGCATTTTCACTCCTAAGTATATTTCTAAAAAGAATAATGCTTATGTGCACAAAATATTTCATAGAAGAATTTTTATAACTTTTGTTTTTCATAGCCCAACCAAGAAGAAATCTGAGTATTTTTCAATAGTATAATAAATCTGTGATATAGCTTAAGCAATGTGCAGATTGACTTATATTGCTGCTAGTATGATAGGATTTCCAATAAAAAGAGCATTATCCGGGGAGGCCATGAGCAAACTACCTATAGGAATGAAAATTTTCTTTATTTTTATTTGTATAGTGGTTATTTAAGTGTATTAATATGAACAAAGGATAAAAACAGAAAATGTTCAAATAAGAATTTTCAAATAATTTGGGATACATGATAGCCCATTCTTTATGTGTCTCAGATTCATTTGTTCATTCACTTATTCTTTCAATTTGTTAAGTGTTTACTAAAGGATTGCTACATATCCATAATTAACTGAATGGAAATTTGAAACAAGTAAAGTTTTAACTCAGTTTTCATGAATATCCTATTTTTGCAAAGAAAATAAAGGAACCTATAATGTACGATTAAATCTTTTCTATAGAAATAGTATTAAATTGCTTTCAGTACATCTTGTATGAGATGTGTGCTTGTTGGAGAAATATAAAGGATGGAGAAAGAAAGCATATTTAAAGTTGTACCTTAAAGTTAGAACCACATGGAATTTTTAGAGAAAACTTTTAGAGAAAGCATCTAAAAATTTGACCTTTTTCACCACGAAAAGATCATGCATCTTGTCCTCAGGAAGAAGAGATTTTTTTGCTTACAATTATATTCCTTTTTCACAGGCTGGAACACAAGATCCATCTCGAAGTTATCCCTTTTCTCTGCCTTGTATTTAAAGCATCCAGAATAATTCTCTTTTTAAAATGGTCTCCTCCCATCGCTTTTAGTTTCCTTTCACTGCTTTTATTTTCAATGGAAGTTTCCTCGCCTCTGCAAATTGAGTTACAGAGAAGCCTGGCTAGGTGCAAGGAAGGATGTTTTATGGTTCTTTTCCAGGAGATCTATTGCTAATGCATAATATTTTCAATTATTATTTGAAAGAGTAGCTTTAATGCTATATCATTCTGAAATAAAATGGAAACATGTTTATTCAAGCTATAAAGCACCCTCTCCTTAATTGCGGCATCAATAACTTCAGGCAAGAATAAATAATTAAACTAAAATTTCCAGCAGAATAAGGGTTAGACTTTATTTTGAATTTTTTGTTAAAGTCCAAAAATTCAAGTCATAGAAAGCAAATACTGGTCCTGTTTAAAAAAAAAAAAAATTACATAGAGTTAAGCTGAATCAAATGAAAAGCTCGGAAACATGTAAATATACTAACAGTAGCTTTTTTTCTTACCAAAGCCATAGTGATGCTCTCGATACTTAAAAAACAAACTACATTACTACCAGGAAATTTCCCACTATTGAAATGTATGAATAAAAGAAGAATGATTTAGTCAAATATATATCAAATAATGAGACCCATCTTGGAAATTAGGATTGGATCCTCCTTTCCCTGGTGTTGAAGGTTAAACACCAGAAAAATGTTGGGGCAAGAGTAGAAAACAAATTTTATTTAAGGGACACAATGGGGTAGGAAGGAGTAGACTGGAGGGAAGTTAGGGACCCAGAGCTGGTGTCCTTGGAAATGGGGGTATCTTGTCCCTTTATAGATTTAGGTTTCCTTTCTTCTCATGTCCCCTCTTCTTCCTATCTTGCCTATGTGACCAAAAGGCAGGAAAAGAGACATGGGGTAGGGGGTGATTGCTTGTGTTGGGAAATGGGATCTTTTCCCTCCCCTTCAGGTATTAGCACCAGGTTGATAGAGAAGTGCAATCTACCCATTTCCTTTTCTTTGATAATCAGCTACCTGTCCCTTTTGCCCTGTTCTCAATACTATATGCTGAATTTTAACTGGAAATCAAAGTTGAGAAATTCAAACTGAACAGTAGCAAATTGGGAAACAAGTTTTTCATAGACAACATCAAGTAGGATGTGCTTGTTTTAACTGGTTCCAAGTGAAACCAGGAAACGATTTTTTACACACATCTTGACTCATCTCCCGTCAGAAAAATTTCTGAACTTCACATCTACTGCAAGCCATTTGAAGGATACACGTGGGATGGGGCTTACACACAGTGTCCAAGAAAGGACTGTTTCTTCATCTGTCAAGTTGTTGTTTCAACAACTGTTGAACAAATGATCAGTAAATTATACTGGGAATGGGTATCAAGGCACAAGAGCAACCACAATACGAAGTCTTCAGAGCACTTCCCATTCTCAGATGCTGGATGCCGTAGGCCTTTCTTAATAAGAAAGCTCCTCCTCACACATAATCTCCATGGGAGTTATTGGGGATTTGGGTCATCATTTTAGTCCAGACTCTCTAAGAATAAAGAAAACATTTCCTGATGACTTTGCAACGTCTTTTCCTTAATGTCAAAGAAATAGCAGGTAATATTTCACGGTGGTGAAATTGCACTCTAGAGTTTAGAGAGCTTTCTTTCAAATTAAATACTTTATTATGCTGGATGAAGCTTATATTATTTAGTAGCTTGGAATAAAAAGATAAATTATGTGATCAAAGAAAGTTCTCTGCCTAGTACAGTGCCACATACCTATATTCCAATAATTCTATAGGCCAACGCAGCAGAATCACATGTTTGAGGCCAGTCCAGACAATTTAGAGAGACTCTGTCTCAAATATGTGAATTCTCCAGGAATTCTCAACAGTCTTAGCCAAACTTCTCTAGCCAAAGTGGTTACTTTAATTCCAGCCATTTCATAGAGAGTATGGAAGTGCCCATATTTTGTCTTTCCCAAGTAAATATACAACATAATATAACTCCTATAAATATAAAAAGCAAAGTTTCTGTCCTTGCCAGTATCCTTTTCATTGTAGTGCAAATTAACATGAAAGCCAAAGCTTTCACTGAGTTATCATCAAATCTTTTCTAGGTATTCCTCATCTCTAGAGCCTTTCTTTTCTTTTTTCCTTCAAATCTCCACTGAAAGATTTCACTTCCAAAGAGAACATAAATTTATATTGCAGAACTGAAACACTATTATATTGCAGGCTGTCATTTCGTCACAGTAGAGCAAGGTTTTTCTTATAATGTGTGAGTAAAACAGAAGATAAAATATTTATTTTTCTTATATGCAGTTTAGTGGAAATTACAAACTCTTTGACTTACTTTTATTATAAGGGCTATATACATTACTTCAACATCTCTGACATGGTTTTTTATTCTTTCTTTATTTTAATACTTTATATTCTGAGTTTCAGATATTTCTGTTTTGAAATAGGAGTTCCCTGGTAAGATATAGGTCTATCACATGCATTTTCTCTTGTACTTGGTAAATACGTATTTCAAACTATTTTATATGGTTTTAAAATAAGTAATCACTGAGTTATTGAGAGTTATGCCAATTCATGCTTTACTTTTATCATGTGATTCAAATAAACAGATTAATCCTGTAGAATCTAGGCTGCTATTTCAATACAGTGAATCTTGATATAATAGGACAATATATTTAGTAATACTTTCAAATTAAGATTGAACAATTAATTATATAATAAGTTGGAACAGTACCAGGTTTATAAACTTGCATTTATTTTTTATAAGAACATTCTCCACCAAGAAAAAATACCATTATATAATAGTTAATTTTCTAATATAGCTCTAAGTCCTCAAACCTATAATTTAAAGGTACTCACACATTTCCTAACTTAAATATCAAATGTGTCGTAAATTAATGTTTGTACTCTTTTTTTCCCCTCTGCATGACCAGAAAGTGTATTAATTCTAGATGGATGAATTGTATCATCCTACAATGCACTTCACCTTAGCAACGGTTTTTTGAGTCATTGACCCCACTAAAACAGTTTCCACTACAGGCAAATTTCCCTTTGCATCCTTGTATCATTTCCCTGTTTATCTAAAAAATCATCTGTGTTCCACAATTATATAAAGACGTATTCCTTATTTTTACCTCTCTTGCCTCTGTCCTTCAGCTTTTCCACTTAAGCACCCAGCCATCTGTTTTTTCCGTGTCTTCATCAGTGTAACTGACTCTTGATGTTGCCTTTTACACAACTCCAGAAATTGAGGTTTAAAGGCAGAGTGACAAATGACCATGACCTCAAAAGGAAATCTGTCCATCCTACTTACAGTAAGTTTATCCTCCCAATTTCAAATTGTTTTGCATATTTCTTCAGATGTAATGCTCATATCTACCTTTACTCTCTCTCTCTCTCAGTCAACCCTAATCTAATGGTTTTACTTACAATGTAGAAGCCAGCAGGTTTGAATTCCCAAAGCTTTTCATCAGCAATTCTAAGGTAGTCTGACTAATACATAAGTCTTTTCAGAACTTGACCACCCCAGAAATTCTTACCATGTGTCCCTCTCCACTGTAAGCATTTGTAGGTTGGCAGATGGTTAGATTCAAAGACAATAAATGTAATGAAGGTGCTGTTAGCATAATTGAACTATAAGGTCAGCAACAGAAGGGGCCTTAGAAGACTTATTGAACAAATGACTAATTGATTCTTATTGATGAAGCAAACATAAGGAACACTTACAATAGACTTGGGAAGTAGACTTGTGCTGTTTTAATATGAATTATTAATCAGATAATCTATTTGCCATAACAAAGTACTTGTTAATCGTTATTTATTTTAACAAAAACATGAAAGATTTAATTAATGACAGTGGATGGAATTTTCTTTTTAGTTTTTGATTGATAAAGAGCTACATAAATCATAATATGATGGTCAATTAGAAATAGTAACTGTCATTTTTTATCAATTAAGTATTAATGTCAATTAGGTAGGTACTCTTGTTACCACCATTTTGTTAATGAAAATGTTGATGCTTAAAGATGGTACATAAATCATCAAAGATTATTTTTCTGATAAGAAAATACTTGAAGGCCTTGGAATCCAGAGTCAAAATTATTCACATTTACCATTTTATTCTGTAAAATAAAATTTGAAAATGCTTGTACCACTTGTGTTACATAGGGGGGAAAAACACAGGTTTTTGATGTTATTTAACTTAGAAAAACCTATATCCAAATTAGATAATCCTTTACAATAACTAACAATTGATCTTTTTATGTTAGTAATTGCTATATTCTTTCTTAGTGCAACCAGGAAAAGTGTCTTAAATATTGTTTTATCCTAAACAATCTGCTGTCCTAAGGCAAAGTCCTAAATGAAAATATCTCCCATTAAAGTGATGACATTATATGGGTTTCATGTTATCCGTTTCATTATCTGTTAAGTACTTAGGGATCTACATCTCACTCAATACTCTGATCTTTTTAAATTAAATTATCCTTCTTTAGGGAGACAGCCTGATAAAAATGATTTAAGTAGCTCAAACAATTTGGGATCATTTCCTTTCCTACTTTGAATTATATAAAAATAAGTGCCCTTTATGTTCTTAAATTGAATTACTGATACCTGTAGACTTTGCTGTAAATGACTAAAATTAGAACAATACCCTCTAGATATTTAGGCAATAAATTTTTTAACCTAATTTTTTTCCTTACAGAATGCTACTGATTCCTTTTTCTTTTTTCTTTGTTACACTACAAGTTGTCTACAGTTTATGAAATGCTGTTACTGGAGATATTATCAATAAATATTGTAAATGGAATTCTATCTTAGGTTTACCAATTTGTTTCTTATTTGGGATGGTTTGGGGGTAAATTCTCTTTTGAAGTGCAAAAGTTATCTTTTACATAATCACCACAAAATATAGGTGGAAATTGAGATACCCTGCTTTAGTTGAAGAAAACTAATATGTCTTTTTACTTCATTTGAATAATCCATATATTTTCCAACAGTTCCTGCCATATACAGTTGATAAATGGGACAAGATTATATACTTAAGAACTTTGCTTCCCCTAATGACCTTCAGACTTGACCATTTAGGGTAAGACAATTTCATTAATTGAAGTCCAATAACAAAATTCTTTTTTTGGCAAGAAGATGCATTTATTTACTTATGTATTGGCAAACAAAAATGGTATACATTTATCAATACAGCATTATGTCTTTTAAGTTAAAAAAAAGTTGTTGTTTTTAGATATACATAACATTAGGGTATATTTTGACATACTATACATACATGGGATGAAATCCATTACAATTTTGATTCATTTCTTTTGGTTGAACATGCTGTGGAGTTACTCTGGTTGTGTATTCACATATGAACATAGGAAAGTTATGTCTCATTAATTCTGCTGTCTTTCTTATTCCCGTCCCCTCTCCCTTCCCTTCATTCCCCTTTGTCTAATCCAATAAATTTCTATATTTCCTGTCCCTACTCTCCCATGTTATGGATTAGCATCCACAGTTGCAGATAACATTCGACCTTTGGTTTTGGGGGGCCTGGCTTATTTTCACTTAACATGATAGTCTTCAGTTCCATCCATCCACCAGCAAATGCCATAATTTCAGTCTTCTTTATAGGTAAGTAATATTCCATTGTGTATATACATCAAATTTTCTTTGTCCATTCATCTATTGTGTGGTGCCTAGGTTGGTTCCAAGTCATAGCTGTTGTACATTGAGCTGCTATAAATATTGATGTGGCTGCATCACTGTAGTAGGCTGATTTTAAGTCCTTTGATATAGAATAAGGAGTGGGATAACTGGGTTAAATGGTTATTCCATTCCAAGTTTTCTAAGGAATCTTCATACTGCTTTCCAGAGTGGTTGTACTAGTTGGCAGTCCTACCAGCAATGTATAACTGAACTTTCTCCCCACATCCTCACCAATATTTATTGTTACTTGTATTCTTGATAACTGCCATTCTGACTGGAGTGAGGTGGAATTTCAGTGTAGTTTTAATTTGTATTTCTCTAATTGCTAGAGATGTTGAACATTTTTTTCATATATTTTTTGATCATTCGTATTATTTTGTGAAGGACCTATTCAGTTCCTTTGCTCAATTATTGATTGGGCTGTTTGTTTGTTTGTTTGTTTGTTTATTTATTTATTTATTTATTTTTGGTATTAAATTTTTTTAAAGTTCTTTGTATGTCCTGGAGATTAATGCTCTATTTTAGGTGCAGTTGGCAAAGATTGCCTCCCATTCTCTAGGCTCTGTGTTCATGTTCTTGTTTGTTTCCTTTGCTGTGAAGAAGCTTTTTAGTTTAATGTCATTATATTTATTGATTTCTTGATTTTATTTCTTGTGCTTTAGGAGTCACTGATGAAGTCCGTTCCTGATCTGATATGATGGAGAGTTGGATCTACTTTTTCTTCTAGTAGGCACAGAGTCTCTGGTCTAATGCCAAGGTCCTTTATCCACTTAGAGTTGAGTTTTGTGTAGGTTAAGATGTAGGGATTAAATTCAATCTATTACAGATGGATTTCCAGTTTTCCCACCACCCTTTGTTGGAAAGACTATCTTTTCTCCAATACATGTTTATGATGTCTTTGCTTAGTGTGAAATAACTGTATTTATGTGAATATATCTCTGTATCTTCTATTCTGTTCCATTGGTCTTCAATTCTGTTTTTCTACCAACCATGCTGTTTTTGTTACTATAGCTCTGAGTACAATTTAAGATGTGATATCCTGGTGCTTCTTGCTTCATTTTTCTCACTGAGGATTGCTTTGGCTATTCTGGGCTTCTTATTTTTCTAAATTAATCTCATGACTGCTTTTTTTTTTAATTTCTATGAAGAACATTGTTGGTATTTTAATTGAATTGCTTTAAATCTCTATGGTAGCATTATGGCCATGTTGACAATATTAGTTCTGCCTATATAAGAATATGGGATATGTTTCTATTTTCTAAAGTCTTTTTCAATTTATTCCTTTAGACTCTGTAGTTTTCATTGTACAGGTCTTTCACCTCTTTTGTTAGATTGATATAGGTTTTTTTTTTCCTTGAAGCTATTGTGAATGGAATAGTTTTCTTGATTTTGCTTTCAGCTGATTCTTCATTGATGTATAGGAATGCAATGGATTTATGAGTGTTAATTTTATATCCTGCTACTTTGTTGAATTTGTTTATGAGTTCAAGAAGCTTTTCAGTAGAGTTTTTTGGGTATTCTAAACATAGAATTATGTTGTTGGCAAATAGGGATTTGTCTTTGTCTGGTTTTGGTATCAGGGTGATACTAGCTCCATTGAATAAGTTTGGAAGGGTTCCCTTCTTTTCTATTTCATGGAATAATAAGGAGTATTGGTGTAAGTCCTTCTTTGAAGGTCCTGGGCTTTTCATTGTTGGTAGGCTTTTGATGGCATATTTAATTTCATTGCTTAAAATTGATCTGTTTAAATTTTCTGTCTTCCTGGTTCAATTTGGGCAGGTCATAAACTGATAACAAATATAACTTTTCTAATAATAATTTTAAATATTTTTAAATTTCTGCTAACTTAAAAAGAAACTTAGGTTTAGAATATTAAAACCATCCTTACCATAGGATAAGATGTGAAGGACTGTAATTTTTCCCAGATATGACTGGCTAGCATCTTTGCTCCCATGTGTCCTGTTTCTGCTATTTCACACTGACAAAGAAAGAATAACCTATTAATTCCAAGAAAAATACAGACACATGCAGAAAAATATACAGACACAAGTAAAACTTAAGGAATAAATTTTATTATAGAAGTTTAAAATAAGTGTGTTAAATATTAAATGAACCATGTTTAATTGCTCAAATGCTTTTCTTCAGGTATATTTATGTCTGTCTGTCTATCTAACTAGTTTTCTATCTGTAATAATTAATTTGCATAGTTGTATTCATTTGTTACTTCATTTCCCATAAAGAAATTCTTTATGAACAATTGACCTCTGAACATATTTATTCTTATGTCTCAAACCCTTTCTTATTCCAAAAAATATATAATTTATATGATTTTTCTTAATTTAAATTTCAAATCATACACTTCAAAGCACACACTAACCCTTACCAAATCCTACTGTATTAAATTAAATTAATACATCTAATAGCTTGTGGATAAAAAAGCAGTAATGTTTTTGAATCTTGAAGATGTGAATCAACTAACCACCTGATATAAATGCATATTGATTATGTTTCCTAAGATTTGGAATTTCATATTTTCCATTGATTAACTTCAGTCTCTCACTTAAACTTTGTAGTTTTGTTGAGTTTTTTTTTAAACAAGTATTGCTGGAAAAAGAAATTTCCCTTTTGAGATGACCACACTTATTGCATATGTTCTGTGACATCTCTAAGAAAGATTTGGATTTGGTTTTTTAAAGACTAAAATTCTGGACACTCATTTTAAAGAGAATCTTCTGTATCATCTGGCCAGTAGGCAACACAGGTAGTGATAACCCAGCTCTTATTCTATTTAAAAGATGTCAGTTTACCAGTTCATTGATATTGGATTGAATACTTCCAATTTTTAAAAAAATCCTCAATGAGTTTTTAGGTCAAATTTTTGTAAATAAAATAAAATAATTGAGCAAAACATAAAATATGTGTCTTACTTTTTATTAAACAAATTTTATTTTCTAAAATAATGACCTACATATGTTCTCTTCACCCATTTTTACTTGTATCATCAAGTCTTGTGACAACTGTTGAATCTCCCTCTTCCTAGTCCCATAGTTGTTACTGTAGTTTATGTTGTCATCACAAATTTCCCCAGACTTGTATTTTGTTCCCTGACTTCTTTCCTAATTTTGGAATTCTCTGTACTTTATTCCAATTCTTTTCTTTTTTCAATATTTTTTCTGACTATGTTTTATTGTCAGAAGAATCTTTAAAAAAAAAAAAAAATCTCATTACAGCTTTCCAAAGTGGTTGCACCAATTTGCAATCCCCCCAGTGATGTGTGAGCATAGCTTTTTCCCCACATCCCCACCAACATTTATTGTTACTGGTATTCTTGGTAATTGTCATTTTGACTGGAGTGTGATGAAATCTCAATGTACTTTTTAAAAAAATTTTAAAATTTGTCCTACTTAGTTATACTTGACAGTAGAATGCATTTTGACACATCATACATAAATGGAGTATTATTTCTCATTCTTGGGAAGATTAGGGGTTCACTGGATTGGACAGGGAGGAGTATGGGGAAAGAAGTGGGGATGGAAAAGGGAAAGACACTAGAACAAACTGGACATAACTTACTTATTTTCATGTATGAACATATGACCAGTGTAATTCCACATCATGTACAATCACAAAAATGGGAAGTTATACTTCGTGTATATATGATATGTCAAAGTACGTTCTACTGTCATGTATAAATAGAAAGAAAAACAACAACAACAAAAAGAACACATCTGTTAATTTCTTGAGGGGGAGAATGTTAAACAGAAAACAAACCAAAAAGTAATAAGAAAACAAAATTGCCTTGGCTTACTGTTTCCTTCAGAATTGATCCAAATACTAGGCTCCCAGCAGGCATTTTTTTTCTTTTTCATTATTCTAATTAGTATTCATGAGAGAATTTTCATGTTTTAATAAATTTTGTTCTTGAACTATTCCCTTTTGTTAATTTTGTTTTGTATTTAGTCTGCTTCATGGGCTCTGGGAATAACTTTTAAAAAGCAACCTGAATTTTATTTTAGAAACAAGAAGTTATGTAAATATTTAAATTATATGTGTATTAATATTTATTATTTATCAAATATATGCACAATATGCAACTGTCTTCCATTGTGAGCACATCTTTTCATTCCTTCCAAATCCATACAAATTCCTTCTGTTTTTCAGTCAGGATTACTTTTTTAACATTTTCTTTTTTCTTTTCTTTTCTTTTTTTTTTTTTGTACCTGGAATTGAACCCAGGGGTGCTTAACCACTGAGCCTCAGCCTTATTTATTTATTTATTTATTTATTTATATTTTGAGACAAGGTCTCACTAAATTGCTTGGAGCCTCATTAATTTGCCAAGGCTGGTCTGTGATCCTCCTGCCTCAGCCTCCTGGGTCATTAGGATTATAGGGGTGCACCATTGCATTCATCAACAGAGGAAACCAAGCCTCTACATATCCAGATTTACATAAGTTAACAATTATTTGTTGTATTTTTACTATTACTAAGCAATTTTCTGGTGTATACGAAAGTGATGAGATTCCTTTCTAGTCTCCAAGGAATTTGTCATCTAGTGTGGGGGATTTTCACAAATCTATTTATTATAAGGTATGATTTTGTAGTTACTTCAGTTAAAGTATAGTTGCATAAATGAGGAGAAAACTTCCAAATTTATTATCAGGATGATCTCATAAAATAAAGAGGGTTTGTGAAGGCAGATAAAGAAACGTTGAGTTGGGCACAGTGTTACATGGCTGTAATCCTAGTGGCTCAGGCGGCTGAAGCAGAAGGATGACTGAGTTCAAAGCCAGCTTCAGCAATTTAGTCAGGTGCTAAGCAATTCATTGAGACCCTGTCTATAAATATAAAAAGGGCTGGGGATTTGGCTCAGTGGTAAATTCCCCTGAGTTCAATCCCAGTACAAAACAAACAAACAAACAAATAAATAAAAGGAAAGTAATGAAAGAATGCTAAAAGAGCTAGATTTTGCTTTCATCTGTTAGCCTAACTCCTTCCCTTGCTTCCAATTTACACTTAACATTCACTATCCTAATATTATTTTCCTCAGTTGGTAAGTTGGCTACTAAACAAAGAGAAATGGCAATCAGATGGGAAAAAAAAAAAAAAAAATATATATATATATATATATATATATATAAAGATGGAGTAGGGACTTAAACCAAGACTTTTTACTGCCACTGGAAAATCATATTATACATGCTTTGAAATTCCTTAACAGTCTAAAATATACATTGTGAACTATTCATGTTATCTAGAAACCTTCTTTCTAGATTAATGTAGAGTGGAATAAAGCAAACAGAGAAAAACTAAAGTCTGAAATTGAGAGGAAACTATAGACTGATTGACAGAAACATTTTGTTTTCAAGTTACAAAAGAGAATTTATTTTTTAACTCCCCAAATTTTTGAAATAAGTTATGTCACTAGTCATATATTTTGCATAATTTATTAATATAATACCAGAAATGATAAGACATAAAACTCCTCTCTCAACATGTCAGCTGAATGCATGTATCAATTCTTAAAGTCACTGAAGTTGAAGAACTATTGCTTGCTTGAGTTAAACAAATCCCTGACATAAAATTGTTGAGCATAATCACATCTGTAGCATTATTCAGATATGTCAGGGGCTTGACAAGCTAATTTTTAGGTTTGAAGAGTTAGAGAGTTTATTATAGGCAATCTCCTACCACCACATCTCATTAGAGGTTAGGAAATTGAAGACCAGGGAGATTAAATTACTTTCTGAGATACCAAGGTAATTAGTAATAGAGCTAGGCTTTTATGTTCCAGCATCATTATTTTTTGACCATACTTCAGTTGTAAAAACAGGTGCAGGCCAAGTGTTCCTATCACTTTTTTACCCAAGCCTGTTTGGTTGCTGGCTAAGTCCAAGAAGTGGATGCTGAGCAGGATGTCCTTGGGGAAGTTCTCTCTTTTTATAGTGTTCCCAGGATCTGCAGGCCATCTGTATCCTTTTCCAATGCTAGGGTAGAAGAAAATTATTTCTTCCAAAATGCTTCTTTATGCCTCTTAAAAAGGAAGTATCTATTAAAAGACAGCTTCACAGATCACCAAAACCATTTGAATTAAAATATTTTGTGGGGTCAGGCTCAGCAACCAGCCAAGAGACAGCAGATACACGCGCCTGCGGGGAACGCAGACCGGACCCACTAGGACAGGTCCGGTGGACAGCTGAGGGCAAGGCCCGTCCCCTCCCCCAGTGTCTGCAGGTAGGCGGGGGACTGTGAACAACAGCAGAGCGGGCCCAAAGCCTGCTGAGGGGCGGAACCGGCCCCTCCCCCAGTGCCTGCAAGCGAGGCGAACCTGCAAGCCACGGGCGGGCGGGTCAGGCCCAGCAACCAGCCAAGTGACAGCAGATACACGCGCCTGCAGGGATCACGGCCCGGACCCACTAGGACAGGTCCGGCGGACGGCTGAGGGCTAGGCCCGTCCCCTCCCCCAGTGTCTGCAGGTAGGCGGGGGACTGTGAACAACAGCAGAGCGGGCCCAAAGCCTGCTGAGGGGCGGAACCGGCCCCTCCCCCAGAGCCTGCAAACGAGGCGAACCTGAAACCCATCGGGAGGTTAGGCCCAGCAACCTACGGAGTGACACAGGTGCCCCTGGCGCCTGCTGAGTAGGTGGACCTTTGACCGACCAGCAAAGCAGACCTAGGGCCTGCCAGCATGGTAGATGGTTCACACTAATTGGAGGAGGATCACAACCACTACCTGCCCTGCAAGAGTGATTTTCCAACTATACAAGAGCAATATAAATAAATAGAGGGAAAATATCAAAGACACAACAATTTCACCAAGCAGAAAGAAACGCCAGCGGTATGAAACGACAAGGAAAGAAAGGACCACAGGCAATGCAGGTCAACTCAACTTTAGAAGAGGTAATAGCTGCAACAGATGGAATGTCAGATAGAGAGCTCAGGACATACATGCTTCAGATGATCTGGAGTCTCAAGGAAGACATGAGACAGCAAAATCAGACAATGAAAGATCACATCGACAAACAAATCCAGGAAGTAAAAGATCAATTTCACAGGGAGATAGAGGTAATAAAAAACAAACAAATAGAAATACTAGAAATGCAGGAAACAATAAACCAACTTAAAAACTCAATTGAGAATACTACCAGCAGAGTGGATCACTTAGAAGATAGAACATCAGACAATGAAGACAGAGTATTTCAACTTGAAAAGAACATAGATAGCTCAGCAAGTCAACTAAGAAACCATGAGCAGCACATTCAAGAGCTATGGGATAATATCAAAAGACCAAACTTAAGAGTCATTAGGATACAGGAAGGCACAGAGCTCCAAACCAAAGGATTAAGCAATCTATTCAGTGAAATAATACAAGAAAACTTCCCAGACTTGAAGAATGAGACAGAATCCCAAATCCTAGAAGCCTACAGGACGCCGAATGTGCAAAATCATAAGAGATCCACACCTAGACACATTATAATGAAGATGTCCAACATACAGAATAAGGAGAGAATTTTAAAAGCTACAAGGGAAAGGAAGCAGATTACATTTAGGGGTAAACCAATCAGGATAACAGCTGATCTCTCAACACAGACTCTAAAAGCTAGAAGATCCTGGAATAACATATTTCAAACGCTTAAAGAAAATGGATTCCAACCAAGAATCGTGTATCCGGCGAAATTAAGCTTCAGGTTAGAAGATGAAATTAAAACCTTCCATGATAAACAAAAGTTAAAAGAATTCGCAGCTAGAAATCCATCTCTTCAAAAAATCCTTGGCAAAACATTACAGGAAGAGGAAATGGAAAATAACATTGATAACCAACAATGGGAGGTTGGACAGTAAAGGGGGGAAAGTAGTCAAAGAGGATAACAAATCAGGTTTAGTAACATCAATAAACAAATATGGATAGAAGAACAAACCATATCTCAATAATAACCCTAAATGTTAATGGCTTAAACTCACCAATTAAGAGACACAGGCTAGTAGAATGGATCACAAAACAAGACCCAACAATATGCTGTCTACAGGAGACGCATTTGATAGGAAAAGATGTACATAGACTGAAGGTGAAAGGTTGGGAAAAATCATATCACTCATATGGACCAAGGAAACAAGCAGGAGTGTCCATACTCATATCTAATAAAATAGATTTCAAGCCAAAGCTAATCAAAAGGGATAAAGAAGGACACTTCATACTGCTCAAGGGAACCATACACCAACAAGACATAACAATCATAAATATATATGCCCCAAATAATGGTGCAGCTGTGTTCATCAAGCAAACTCTTCTCAAGTTCAAGAGTCTAATAGACCACCATACAATAATCATGGGAGACTTCAACACACCTCTCTCACCACTGGACAGATCTTCCAAACAAAAGTTAAATAAGGAAACTATAGAACTCAATAACACAATTAACAACCTAGACTTAATTGACATATATAGACTATACCACCCAACATCAAGTAGCTACACTTTTTTCTCAGCAGCACATGGAACCTTCTCAAAAATAGACCATATACTATGTCACAGGGCAACTCTTAGACAATACAAAGAGGTAGAGATAATACCATGCATCTTGTCTGATCATAATGGAATGAAACTGAAAATCAATGATAAAAGAAGAAAGGAAAAATCAAGCATCACCTGGAGAATGAAGAATAGGTTGCTGAGTGATCAATGGGTATTAGAAGACATCAAGGAGGAAATTAAAAAATTCCTAGAGTTAAATGAAAACACAGACACAACATATCGGAATCTATGGGACACATTGAAAGCAGTTCTAAGAGGAAAATTCATTGCTTGGAGTTCATTCCTCAAAAAAAGAAAAAACCAACAAATAAATGATCTCATACTTCATCTCAAAATCCTAGAAAAAGAAGAGCAAAACAACAGCAAAAGAAGTAGAAGGCAAGAAATAATTAAAATCAGAGCTGAAATTAATGAAATTGAAACAAAAGAAACAATTGAAAAAATTGACAAAACTAAAAGCTGGTTCTTTGAAAAAATAAATAAAATTGACAGACCCTTAGCCATGCTAACGAAGAGAAGAAGAGAGAGAACCCAAATTACTAGCATACGGGATGAAAAAGGTAATATCACAACAGACACTACAGAAATACAGAAGATAATCAGAAATTACTTTGAATCCTTATACTCCAATAAAATAGAAGATAGTGAAGGCATAGATAAATTCCTTGAGTCTTATGATCTGCCCAGATTGAGCCAGGAGGATATAGACAACCTAAACAGACCAATAACAATAGAGGAAATAGAAGAAACCATCAAAAGACTACCAACTAAGAAAAGCCCAGGACCGGATGGGTATACAGCAGAGTTTTACAAAACCTTTAAAGAGGAACTAACACCAATACTTTTCAAGCTATTTCAGGAAATAGAAAAAGAGGGAGAACTTCCAAATTCATTCTACGAGGCCAACATCACCCTGATTCCGAAACCAGACAAAGACACTTCAAAGAAAGAAAACTACAGACCAATATCTCTAATGAACCTTGATGCAAAAATCCTCAATAAAATTCTGGTGAATCGGATTCAAATACATATCAAAAAAATTATACACCATGATCAAGTAGGATTCATCCCTGGTATGCAAGGTTGGTTCAATATACGGAAATCAATAAATGTTATCCACCACATCAATAGACTTAAAAATAAGAACCATATGATCATCTCGATAGATGCAGAAAAAGCTTTCGACAAAGTACAGCATCCCTTTATGTTCAAAACTCTAGAAATATTAGGGATAACTGGATCATACCTCAACATTGTAAAAGCAATCTATGATAAGCCACAGGCCAGCATCATTCTGAATGGAGAAAAATTGAAGGCATTCCCTCTAAGATCTGGTACAAGACAGGGATGCCCTCTCTCACCACTTCTGTTCAACATAGTCCTGGAAACACTGGCCAGAGCAATAAGGCAGACGAAAGAAATTAAAGGCATAAAAATAGAAAAAGAAGAACTTAAATTATCACTATTTGCAGATGATATGATTCTATACCTAGCAGACCCAAAAGGGTCTACAAAGAAGCTATTAGAGCTAATAAATGAATTCAGCAAAGTGGCAGGGTATAAGATCAACACGCATAAATCAAAGGCATTCCTGTATATCAGCGACAAATCCTCTGAAACGGAAATGAGGACAACTACTCCATTCACAATATCCCCCCAAAAAATAAAATACTTGGGAATCAACCTAACAAAAGAGGTGAAAGATTTATACAATGAAAATTACAGAACCCTAAAGAAAGACATAGAAGAAGACCTTAGAAGATGGAAAAATATACCCTGCTCATGGATAGGCAGAACTAACATCATCAAAATGGCGATATTACCAAAAGTCCTATATAAGTTCAATGCAATGCCAATCAAAATCCCAACAGCATATCTTGTAGAAATCGATAAAAGAATCATGAAATTCATATGGAATAATAAAAGACCCAGAATAGCAAAAACAATACTAAGCAGGAAGTGTGAATCAGGCGGTATAGCGATACCAGACTTCAAACTATACTACAGAGCAATAGTAACAAAAACAGCATGGTACTGGTACCAAAACAGGCGGGTGGACCAATGGTACAGAATTGAGGACACAGTAACCAATCCACAAAACTACAACTATCTTATTTTTGATAAAGGGGCTAAAAGCATGCAATGGAGGAAAGATAGCATCTTCAACAAATGGTGCTGGGAAAACTGGAAATCCATTTGCACCAAAATGAATCTGAATCCCTATCTCTCGCCGTGCACAAAAGTTAACTCAAAATGGATCAAGGAGCTTGATATTAAATCAGAGACACGGTATCTGATAGAAGAAAAAGTTGGCTACGACCTACATGCTGTGGGGTCGGGCTCCAAATTCCTCAATAGGACACCCATAGCGCTAGAGTTAACAAATAGAATCAACAAATGGGACTTACTCAAACTAAAAAGTTTTTTCTCAGCAAAAGAAACAATAAGAGAGATAAACAGGGAGCCTACATCCTGGGAACAAATCTTTACTCCACACACTTCAGATAGAGCCCTAATAACCAGAATATACAAAGAACTCAAAAAATTAGACAATAAGATAACAAATAACCCAATCAATAAATGGGCCAAGGACCTGAACAGACACTTCTCAGAGGAGGACATACAATCAATCAACAAGTACATGAAAAAATGCTCACCATCGCTAGCAGTCAGAGAAATGCAAATCAAAACTACCCTAAGATACCATCTCACTCCAGTAAGACTGGCAGCCATTAGGAAGTCAAACAACAATAAGTGCTGGAGAGGATGTGGGGAAAAGGGCACTCTTGTTCATTGCTGGTGGGACTGCAAATTGGTGCAGCCAATTTGGAAAGCAGTATGGAGATTTCTCGGAAAGCTGGGAATGGAACCACCATTCGACCCAGCTATTCCCCTTCTCGGTCTATTCCCTAAAGCCCTAACAAGAGCATGCTACAGGGACACTGCTACATCGATGTTCATAGCAGCTCAATTCACGATAGCAAGACTGTGGAACCAGCCTAGATGCCCTTCAATAGATGAATGGATAAAAAAAATGTGGCATTTATATACTATGGAGTATTATTCTGCATTAAAAAATGACAAAATCATAGAATTTGGAGGGAAATGGATGGCATTAGAGCAGATTATGCTAAGTGAAGCTAGTCAATCTTTAAAAAACAAATACCAAATGACTCCTTTGATATAAGGGGAGTAAACAAGGACAAGGTAGGGACGAAGAGCTTGAGAAGAAGATTTACATTAAACAGGGATGAGAGGTGGGAGGGAAAGGGAGTGAGAAGGGAAATTGCATGGAAATGGAAGGCGATCCTCAGGGTTATACAAAATGTCATATAAGAGGAAAGGAGGGGCAAGACAAGATAATACAAATGGAAGAAATGATTTACAGTAGAAGGGGTAGAGAAAGAAAAGGGGAGGGGAGGGGAGGGGAGGGGGGATAGTAGAGAATAGGACAGACAGCAGAATACATCAGACACTAGAAAGGCAATATGTCAAGCAATGGAAGGGAAACTGATATGATACAGCAATTTGTATATGGGGTAAAAGGGGGAGTTCATAATCCACGTGAATCAACTGTGTAATATGATGTATTAAGAACTATGTAATGTTATGAACGACCAATAAAAAAAAAATAATAAAAAAATAAAATAAAAAAATAAAATATTTTGTTCCCACTTATTTAAAAGCAACACAATCAGTTTTTATTTTTCCAATAATATGTCTATATTTTTCTGTGTAAGACTTAGGTGAGATAAATGCTACCATAATGACCTTGCTTTCCCCATATGAAAGAGCTGTCAATCAATGACCAACACTTGATATATCCAGGGCATGGACAGTGACTGTCATATTCCTTCCATGGCTCTAGCCTTCTTGTATCCTTCCTCATGGTCACTGTGAAGACAGATGAAATAATGCATACTAATTTAGTCTTACAGTGTTTTAGAAAGCAGAGATAACTTTCCTTCAAGGTAAGTGCTAATTACAAAGATACAACAAACAGTTCTGTGACCTGGTGAGGAAATGAGATATTTCTATTTAGGATTAAATGGTATATCAGGTGATGTAACAGCATACTTGTCTACACTTATCTTCCCTCTGAAATAGATACAAAATTCTATCCTACTTTTCATACTCCTCTGAGGTGGGCTTCAGCTTCCCTCCTTGACTACTCTTCTTTTGTTTGTATAATGTTTTGTGAATTTGCTGAGTTCGCTATGTGAAATTTACATTCAAAACCTATTGGAATAGTGATGCTGATTGGACAGTTTGTTGCCACACATTTGGGAAGATTTACTGCAGTAAAATCTCAGTTCAAGGAGGACATCAGTTCTCTAATTTGCCAGTGATCCTCTTTAAATTATATGCTGGTCTCCAGTTTCCAGTCCCAGGTGGCAAGACTAATAATGTTAAGAGACTTCATTATGGTGGCACAAACATAACCGTGATGATAATAAGGATCATAGCTAAGTGTTATCAAGTGCTTCCTATTCCTAGGCACATTTCAAAGCACACTGCATATATTTGTTTTTTTTTTCCATCTCAATGACAAATCTATAAATTTGGAACAATTAATCCCTAATCCCGATGGATGTTTGAGTGAGCAATGTGATTTTAAGGATTTTGTCAGCATAAATACTAAGGAATGTAATTTGTATTTCTTCTTTATTTTTTTGAGAAAGGAATTTTGAGCTTTGAACACAATGTATATTTGTTACTCTTGTAAATTCACAAATTTATAGAACAAATTAAACACTTTGAAAATTATTTATTCACACGCATATAATAAGTAGAAGCATGGTACTCCATGATTTATGCTTAGTTTTTCCAATTGTGTGATGTCTGTTCCCACACAACTGCAAGTATCTATAAATTCTTTTTTTTTTAATTTTTATTCTTCTTTTTAGTTATACATAAAGCTATAATGGATTTTGATATATTATTACAAACATGGAAAACTATATCTTATTCTATTTGGATCCTAGTTCTATGGATGTACATGATTTTGAGATTCGCTGATAAAAATGATAAAAATAAAATTTGGATATATAATGTTTGTTGAAGATTTTGTTGGCATATATTTTCTTTGTGCAAGAGCACCACTTCTTTTATGGGATAATCCATCTACCACATTCTGTTTGGTTCTTTGTTGTTGTTGTTATTGTTTCATATGGAATTATATAATCACAGTCAAAGGCTTGTGATGCTGGCCTGAGAGCCATATTTACAAATATTGGCTAGAGATTGGCATGAAGGCCCATTTGCACCAGTCAGAGCCTTTCTTTCGAATGTTATAAATGGATAGTAGATGCTACATAGGGTTAAAGATGCTCATATCTAAGAGCACCTCATCTTTCCTTTGGAGCAAGTATGTGGAAACAGTGGAACCGGGACTCTCACTAAGCACAGCATAACATGATAGCATTTGTAGAAAGCAGATTTGTGGTCAGTCCAATGCAGTTTGAGAAGATTAAGTCAAACAAATGGCAGAACAATGGAGGAAGGGTGGAGAAAAATAAAGATGATACAAGTAAACGTAAGTTCTCGCTCAAGTTTATAAAACTTTAATTTTTGCCTAAGCAGGGTGAAATTTAGTTTCTTTCAAGTACAAGTAGAATTGTGAGAAAAAACTCAGAGCTGAACTGTACTGTGGCAACATGAGAACATGTGTACAGCTTAAATTGAAATGTCACATCAATTTATTTTCTACAACAGTAATAATACTGTCAAGGATTAATCAAACATGTTACTAGAAACTGGCAAATATTCCCTTTAGTAGCAGGAGAGAAACAGTGACAATACACAGTAAACAAAATTTGATATGATGCTTATTAAATTTTAAATAAAATACAAATATATTTTCGAAACAAAAAGGAGAGCATGTAGTTAAGGGAAATGTATTTTCATAATTAATTATTTTTTGTTACTTTTTAAAAATTAAAAATCCAAGGTATCTCTTAGTTTGGTAAATAAAATTGGTCTACATTTTTCTTTCACTCTTTATTTTAAGAACAACTGGTTGCTTGCCACCCAGTCTTAAACTACAATCCCACTTACACATAAGCTAATATTATTTCTCTGTTGTTTTTTTTTGGTGGGTATTTTTGTTTTGTTTGTAAATTCCTTTACGTATTTGCCTTTCTGTGTCTGGCTTATTCTACTTAGCATACTATCCTCCAGGTTCATCTTTCTTTTTTTAAAAAAGGCAGACTTAACCTTCTTTTCTTAAGACAGAATAATATTCCACTGCATTTACATACCACATTTCCTCCAACCATTCATTTGTTGCTGATAGACAAATAATATCTATCTTGCCTATTGTGACTAATACTACAATAATTATGGGAGTACAGATACAGCTTTAGTATGTTAATTTCAGTTCCTTTGGATATATAGTCAGAAGTGAGACTGCTGGATAATATAGTATGTATTTTTCAAAATTTGATGGAATATATTTCCAATTTTTCAACTCAGAAAGATAATTGATGTTTAAACATGTTCAGTAGTTTGATTTAATCATTCCTCACTGTATACAGATTATCAAAACTTCAGATGGTATGATATTTTAGTTGAAATAATATGAATAAAAATGCAAAAAAAATAAAATTTAAATCTGTATATGAAGAAAGAATTCCATGTAAACTATTGAATAACATAATTTGCATTGGAAATCAAGATATTGAGTCTAATTTTGCTTCTACCAAGTCATCTTTTGAGGTAGTTAATATTTGGTTGTTTTCATTGCTTTCAATAATACAACACAGAGCTCAACTTGCAGAGTAAAGCCTTGTTTATTAATTCATTCATAGTTTCACTTAGGCATCTGGCACAGTATCTAATGCAGCATTGATCAACAACAAAATTCCTAAACAGATGAGCTCTAAGAGAGTCAATGGAAAAGAAAATGTAAATAACATACACCAATCAGTTAACTAATAATACATGAGAAACAAGAAAAATGCATATACACTCCCATTAATTTCCCACTTAGGGATTTATAAAGCATAAGTAGAAAATAATGCAAAGTATAATATCTTTTCTAGTCCTCAATGAAGCATTCAAGTATGATTTTTTTCCCTCAAGCTATTGTTTTACCACAAGGAACAATCTTATCTAATTAGTGTTCATTACTATCTAAACATCAGTAACTGTCCATGGAACTGAGATTAGAGGAATTCTCTGATTCATTTCCAGAGAACATGATCAATGAATACAGGGATGGGAATTTGAGAATTCCTCTTTCTGGCGAATAAAATATGAGTACATGTAACTCATCTGCCACAAGCTTGTATACTGAAACCCTTGACAGTTTAAATGTTTATTTTCTAAAATTGATTGAATCTGCTTTGAAATTTTAATCTAAATTGTCTTCTAATGTGCTTTTAGAAGTGTTTGTTTTTTTATAATTTTGTTAAATTGAGGCTTTGGCATATTCTATTCCCAATGTTTTTCAGAAATACTAATAAGCTCTATGGAATGGAATTTATTATGTCTGGTTATTTAAATTAGGAAAAAAACTATAACTTTTTAAAAGTTGTGTTAACTTTCTATAATATCTAATAAGAAAATAGATTCTGTGACAAAATCACATTTACCAATTCATTTCAATTCCCAATCTGAAAGCAGTGAACATCAACTCATAACCTTGATTTAAGATATGTTAAAGTATTTGGTATTTTATTTCAACAATCCTGCTTCTTGTGAAAATTGAGAGGTAAACTATTCATTACCACGTTCAGTGGTTTTATTATTCAATGAAACAGTAGAAAAATTATGCAGTGCTCACAGTTTTGTGTCAAGCCATTCACTAATGTGTTGCTTTGAAATGACTTTAACATTTACTCCTGTGCGGAAGGTTTTGTCATAAATCCAATGTTAGTCATACAAATTTCTGCTTTCTTGGCATTGATACTAATAAATTTTGCCAACTCTTGATAGCCTACATTAGTGAAGTGTAATATTAATGTAGATTATCCCAAATAGTGGCACAATAATCATTTATGATGCTTTAGAAAATAGTTCACACAATATTTCTCTTGTGGATCTTATTTTACTGAGGTGATTATATTAATTAAGTTGTATTCTTTTGACATACAAAAATGATGTAGAAAATAAGGCTGGAAATACTCTGTGTGATTAGGGTATCCAAGATGAAATTAACATTGTTTGCATATTACCTCCTTTAACAATAAACATCAAAATGTGCAATTTATATACGTCAAACAACATCACACCTTAACTTTCTTTAAAACACATGGTCTAATAAAAAGGGGAAGTCACTAGAATTCTGAGCATCTGGAGCTTTTCCAACAGTACCTTTTATCTCTCTGATCTAACGATCAAGAAAAGTCATATTCTATGTATTGAATCACTGGTACTGGTCTTCCTCAGTGTCCCAGATTATGTGGCATATCATTGTGACACACAGTTCCAAAACTACAAAAATTCTATCTTATTTTATTGAAATTTGACACTCTCAGCAGGTCTACAATTAGGAAATAATATAGAAGCAGTGCTTATATGTGTGTACCTGATGATGTATCTGAAAGAACTTTTTATCTCTTGGTCATTGAGATATAAATAATTGGAATTTGTCTTTGAGATATGGATTGGCTCCATATCTCAGAGGTGAATTTTATAGAAAATTTTATTGTCCCATATGCATCTTAAATCTAGTCATGTATCAAAATTACCATGCTCCCAGTTTCTTTGACCTAAGATCATCACCTACCTGTATTCCAAGAAATGTCTCTTACTGTACTGTCTTGATTTCCCAATTTGTTCTCTCCAGAGAAGTGAGCAAAAATATGTTTAAGTGATTCAAATTGCTTTTGTATTTCCTTGTCTGAAAAATTTTACAATATTTTGGGTTCTGTTGAGGTAAAATCCCAATTAATTTACTTTGTCTTTGCAGTCCTGTATAACCTAGCACATTGTCAGGTGTTCTACTCTTCTTGCCTTGTATTATGTAACTCAATGGTGTGATCTTCTCCCAACCAAAGAATTATCCTCTTTACCACCTCATTGCCATTACACATATCATTCTCTTGCTTACAACACTCCTATGGCTCTTTCCTTGGATAACTGCATCTCATTCTCCAGGTTTCAAGATACAACTAGCATTATAATGAAAAAGGAGATGTCAGGGCTGATAGATTTAGCAGGTGGACATTGGTAAGATGCTACTTTATGATAGGTATTTGGAAACAGTACCATCTCTAGAAGATCAGCTAAGTATAGTAAATGAATACACTTTAAACACAGACATGATGTGGTTCCACTATGAGCAAATCATGAATCTATGTTATTGAAACATTTAACAATTAAAAGGAAATGACTCCTCTGGAAATTATGCATTACACTGTAGTATATCATTCCTAACTATTTTCTGATTTCTTTCATATTTTACATAAATCCAGTTTATAATATTTACACTATTTACAAAATAACTTTAAAAAGGTAATTGAAAAATATTAAATATAAAAACATATTTCCATATATAAAAGGCAACATTAAATACAATTTCACTTTTTTATAGTTGAAATAAAATAGTCCTTTGGACCATAGTATATTTAATCTTGTTTTTGGTGGAAAATTTTCCCCCAAATTGTGTTATTTTTAACAGTAGAGATTAACTAGTATTACAGGTAAATAATTGTCAATAGACTTATTTATTACTAAATCACTATCTGGATAAGAGGATCTAGGCATTTTAAAGCTATTGTTATTGATATACTAATTTATATTCTAATCAATAGATTGTAACATAATTGTGAATCATTTAAATTCTCAACAACTCATAACTCAGAGTTATTTGCAGAAGGTTAATCAAAATGCAAAGAAAGAATAACACAAAATAACAGTATAACACTAAATTACAGTATTATTTTAAGAAAAAAAATGTTAAATACCTTGTTATTTTATAGTCTTTCTCATAATATAATATCATGCATAAAATGCATAATGCCATGATTTATTCTTGTAATTCTAACAGTTCTAAGATTATAAAATTGAATAGGTATGTTGTAATTCAAAGAAACAGATAACAGTTCACTCACTACCCCAGGACTGAATTAACTTGATAATTTTCCCAAAGTCTCAGATCCTCTTGTCTCAAAATGTAATTTTTAATAAATGTTAACAAAAAAAATCTATATTTATTGTTGGTCAGAATTTTTGAAGTAATAATTTTGAGTAATGATTGAAACAATTTGGCATTTTACTTTATTTATTAAAAATTTTCTAATACATATGCCTTGTTGAACTGCATACTCTATATTTAAACTATTTGAAATGGTATGGGAATAAATCATGATATTATAAATTTTACTTTGCAATGAGAAGGGGTATAAAATTTCAATGTATAGACAATCAGTGATCTTATAATTCACAGATTTGTAATATTTTATTATAATATTGAGTGAAATGTTTTAAATCTTTATTCTGCTGGGATGCCAGATTGTTCATTCAATATAGATGATTTCTGCTACAAAATATAGACATTGGTATTTATTTAACTTTTCTACTTAAAAATTAGATTGATGAATGTTTCAAAGTAATTGTCATTTGAGACTTTTCTTCTACTCTGTGTGAACAGACTTGAGATTCATTATCTAGATTTATAGTTAGTAATCTTCTGAATTTTGTTTAAATTCTGACATAGGTTGAATAAAATATTCGAGACCTATATATTTGTACAAATTAAGATTCAATTTATTATCATATAAAATGATATGTTTAGACATTATTTTTACCAGACTGAGAATTTGATTAGGTTGGCTATAAAAAAGTATGATTCTTATCATGTATAACTAAAAATAACAAATAATAGTAATAGAAGTATGCTTAATTTGTATGACAGGCTGAACTCTAAAACTGGCTTTCATTATCTCAATTCCTGATGTTCCCACTTTTTTGATGACTTCTTGTGATGTGATTTTAATGAGTTGAATCCAACAGAGGTATTAGATGTACACAATATGCTATGACATTATATAAAATTGTAGCATTCATTTTGCTGGAGTCAAATCTGAAAACTAAAAGAAACCTCCATCTGAAAGCCAACAAAAAAAAAAAAAATGAAGTCTTTGACACCCACAAGGAAATACATTCTGCCAAGAGCCTCAATGAGCTTAAAAGCAGAACATTTCCAGTTGAAACTCAGGTGAAGTTAAACTCAAACTGGCAGCTTTGGCCAATGCCTTAATTGGAGCCTTGCATAGGACTCAGCAAGGCTATTCTCAAACTCCTAATATACAGAAACTGTAAGAAAATAAATATATGACATTTTAGTAGGTAAGTTTGGGTAATTGTTTTTGAATAGCAATATAAATTATTAGGTGTGGCTCATAAATATACTTAAGAGCAAGTGATGAGCCTTAACCCTTTACTTACAAAATTCCTTTAGATGTCAGCATGGAGAACATAGTAAACATGCTAACTCAGTGTCAACAGAGAAAATGGTGATTTCATGTATGTTTCTTTCATAAAAATTTGCAATGGCAAGCATTTCAAATGGCAGGTAGATTTTTGATTGAAATGATTCATGAAGAGACACTTTCCTTTCTTCCCATCCTTGCTTCCCTCTCTCCCTCCCTCCCTCCCTCCCTCCCTCCCTTCCTTCCTTCCTTCCTCCCTTCCTTCCTTCCTTCCTTCCTTCCTTCCTTCCTTCCTTCCTTCCTTCCTTCTTCTCATTCCTTTTGTGGTACTAGGGATTAAAACAAGGGATGGTTTACCACTGTGAATCACAGTCATTTTGTTTTAAATTTTCTTTTTTTTAATTTCTTATTTTGAAATAGCATCTCACTAAATTGCTGTGAGTCTAGCTAAGTTGTTCAGTCTGGCCTCAAACTTGCTATTCTCCTGCCTGAGCCTCGACAGTCACTGGGATTATAGACCAAAGTGCCTGGACAATATTTTTCATTTAACATTCTCCTGAATCAGTGGCTATGGAATTTTTTTTTTAATTTAAAAATGGTTAACAAATTACCTAGAGATGCAATTGTAAGAAACAATGATTCTAAATGAATGTTGTCACATGTGCTGTACAATTATTTAAAGAAAAAATCATGTAGGTGAAGGCAGGTGAGAAAACTCTGGTAAAAATTTCAGTTTGTACTTAGTAAAAGAGGTAAACTGACACTATAGAAGCATCAGGGGATCATTTTCCATGTGCTGTTTGGGGCTTAATGATATGCCTATATATCGAAAAGCATTTTCTATCTCTCCTTGATGAATGTTTTATTTTTCTCATGTTTCTGAAATACTAGATTTTCAGGATGTTACCCATACTTTGTGGGATCAGCTTCAATTCTCTTTCTTAGATGCACTGAAGTGGAGCCCTTTATCATTACAGATTTAGGGCAGTGAGCAAGTTTACAATAAGCCCTGCAGTGCAGAAAGCAGCATATCACTATGGGCACAGAAGGCAAGCAGACGAATGGCATCTACAAAGAACCATGAAAAAGGAGAATTGCATGTAAAGCCTACGGATTTATGATTTCCTGAGCAAAACTATGTTTGTTCACAACTTTGTTGTTAAACATGCTGTTTCTGCTTCCCAGCATTCCTTCTGCTCCATTCCTCTGAGAATCACATACACAAATAAGTTACTCTTTTTTTCTTCATGTATAGTTAGGTATAGGCTTTTTTATTTATCCACTAAACATTCCCCCCTTCCTAACTGTTAGGTCTGTTTGAGGTGACTAAAAGCACCAGGCAACCCCGCGCCAGAAAGAACCACCAATCAGGCGCTGACTTCTAGAACCACCTGTCAATCACCGGAGTCTCCTGACCAATGCTGGATCTCAGCAAGCTCTCCCGACCAACCCCAGTAGGACAAGGGACTCTAAAAACCTCCCTTTCCTCTCCCAAGCCCTCCCTTCCTGCCCTAAGCCCAATAAAAATTCCCATTCAACTGAGCCTGTGCTAGTTAGACTGGAGGGTCTCACTTGGGAGTGAATCTCAATAAAGCATTGTTCAGCAGCCTTTTAATTTACCTCCTTTTGGTCACTGGTGACTGAACTTACACAGCAGTTTATATGCAAATTCATACTGGTATTTATAATAGTAGGTTGAAAATTTTCAGAAAACTTTTCCAGATGGCAGAATAGAGGAGATCACTTTCCTGGCTGCTCTGTGGAATAAAACCAAGCTTCTCAGCAAAGTGGGTGAACAAAAATAAGCAGGGGAAATTTACTGGAATTTAAAACTGGACATTCAAGGCAGATTGGAAATTCAGGAGACTGGATATAAGGAAGAAATCCCAGTGGCACAACCATTTGCTGAGATGGGGCTGGAAGCACAAGAAGAGCTTTCCCTCTGTGAGTGTCTCCATGGGCAGAAGTGTGACTTAAGCAGTTGAGGGGAGAAATAAAGAATGTCCTCGTACTAATGCCCCTTTCAATGCTTTATTCTCTCAAATCACTTAAATACAATTTCACTCTATAGGTTCATAATCAAGAAAATGACAATCCTTAATGCTGGGATTAATGATAAACACAATAATGCAGGCTGATAAAAGCAATAAACACAACTAATTTGAAGCAAACAAATTCTAAGTTATTGCTAAGCCCTGCCAAAACACTTAATCGTGACAGACCTATTACAGACATTCCTTCTGCATGCTAAGTTTAGTGCTAGATTTAAAGTCTTCAGTCTTCAGCCTTAAAGTTCAGTAGACGCACAGTCACTCAGACCCAGACTGTAGTGATCTGGTCAGGAACTGATGGAGACTTCTGGGGTGGAGTTGAGGCTGGCTGAGGAGAAATTCATACGGAGAAGTCGCCTTTCTAACCAGGGTCAAGAGGCTGCTGTAGAGTTTGAGAGCAGTGAGGAAAGCAAAGAGGATCAGACAGATGATGAGAAGAGTTGGGATGTCAGTCTAGGTCCTCATCAGGCTCTCAGGCATGTGGGTATTGGTGTCAGCTGATTAAATGTCAGTTCCTTTGTTCCATTATTTATATTAATTTTTGGAAGTTTCTGTTTGCCCTTTGGGTCCCTATCAGCTGTTAGCAGGTTTCTTAGTGACATCTTACATTTTAAAGAGGACATATAATCTAGTGGTTTCTGCCCTGATACCTTTCTGGCTCTAATCAGGCTTACAACAAATGACATGTGACTTCACCCTGACTCTTGTCAGGGTTGTGGAAAGTGACTTGCTTTTATCAGGTTATGCCTGCTTGCCATATTGGAGGGCTCTGTGGATTGCCTGGTGAGACTGCAGATTTATTTTAAGATGGAGTTTTAAAATGCAGTTGCTTAGGATAAGGCCTAAGGCCATCCTTACAGTGAGCAATAAGAGTAATAAAGGAACCTGCATTTTGGGGAGGCCTAAGGAATGTCTGGGTCTGGAGCATATAGACATCCAGGACATTACCCAGCAAACCTGGAAGATGCTGCACAACAACAAGGGCCAGCAGCTGAGGGGGCCAATTCCTGGCAAAACTGAGTTTCACCCCAAATTCAGGCCCAGTAAACACACACTGAATGATGTAGAGTGTGCTTAAGTGACCAGGAGAAAAATCAGAAATGGAGAGAGGTTTACACAGGGCACAACTGGTTGTGGAAACCCACCCAGCTCTACTCCTCCCTGGCTGGGAGAGATGCCTCTGGTCAGGAACTTGGAAGGGTGGAGGAGGGAGAGATTATTTGGAGACTGAGCCTGAGACCAGCAAACATGGGGTCTGAAGGTGACACAGGGGACTAAGAATTGGCTCCCCCAACATATGAGTGGAACCCAGGAGAGATCCCTGGGGTACAGTTTTCTAGCATAGACCAGCAAGTACTGGGCACTGGAGGTGCAATGATTTTAAATCTCCAGACCAATTGGCATTCAGAGGAGAGCCTGGAGCCCGCAGAAACCTCATCCGTGCCTCCAGGAATTCTGCTACAGGATTACCCTCCTCACTCCAGTAATCCAGGGATTGGAGCATCACCCTCCAGGCCACAGCACCTAAAAATGCTAAGAAGAGAAACTGAGAATCTTTTGAATTCCAACAGAAATAATTCTTTAATTTTTCATCAAGATTTTTTTTAACTCTTCTTCTCTGTTTAATTGTGACCTTAAGAGTAAATGGACATTTATGCATATTCATATCCCCCCTCTCATTTCTAGCATCTTTAAAGCCACTTATTTTTCATTGATTAGTTTTCTTGTGAACTAGAATGTTTGATTAGTATATTTTAGTTTTGTTTTGTATTCTTTTAATTTCATTTTAATTTTTGAAAATATTTACATTATATTGATATATTTTTACTCCTCCATTTTCCTTGATTCTTTCTTTTCTTTTGCTAACAGCCCAATCCCTATTGTTTTCTCTTTCACTCTTCCTTTATTTTTTATCTTCTTATTCTCTCCTCATCCCTCATAATCATCCCATTCTTTATCACTTCTCTTCTCTCCCTCTCCACCGTTTGAAATTATAAAATCTTTTGCAAACTTGCTATTTTTATTGTAGGCAATAACTGATCATATCATTTCTGTTTATTGTGATAATTAACATTGTAAACATCATAGTAGGAACTATTTGGTTTAATACTGTTTATTGCTCACATTTGTTACTGTTATTATTCATCTTCCCCTAAATAGTAAGGTACTGGAAACCTTCAAGGACACTGTAAGTCTACAGGGTAGGAATTCTACTGCCTCAGATGAGTAGACACAAAAACAACATAAATAGCAAAGGAACAAATTGCCTCAAACAAACCAAGATACTCCAATAACAGAATCCATTGACACCACAGTGAAATGTCAGAAAAGAAATTTAGAATGTACATAGTTAAACTGATTTGTGACATAAAGGACAGTATGAAAAATGAAATCAGAGAGAAAATACAGAAAATGAAAGATCACTTATAAAGAGGCAGAGATCCTGAAAAAAAAAAAGAAGAAATCTTTGAATATACAAATATATAAAACTGAGATGTCAATGATTTTTTGGCTGCTAAATTTCTCTTATTCTTGTTACTACCAATAAAATCTCACTGTGATACTTTCCTAACCCATAAAGAATAACAGCTTTTAACCTTGACACTCTGTCCTAATTGCTAATATTTAACAAGCTTCTCTTCATTCCACCTACTATTTTTTCCATCTACTTGATTTGTTTCATTTATAACTCCGAAAGTTGCTATAGCAATATCACCGCATTCTTTCTCATATGTAAACATCACAAACAATTTAGTGACAATCTTTGTTACTGAGTAAATGTATGAATGTTGAAATATATATCTTATTCTAGTTAGGACCCCATTCTTGTGGGTGGGGCACTATGGCGAGATTCATTCTTATTCCTATAGGAATAGAAAATTTATATATTCCTATAGGAATTTATATATTTTTTATGTATTCCCATAGAAATAGGGAATTTATATATGCGTATGGCTATTTATAAATTTATACATCCCTATGGGAATTTATATATATATATATTATATATTTATCATATATATTATTTATATATATTTAGTTTATATATTCCCATAGGAATATATAAATATAGGAATAGAAAAGACAGTGAATGAATCTGACATATTTTCCAATGTAAATATATAAAGATACCTAAGCAAATCTCACCATCATGCCCACCCACAAGAATGGGGTCCTAACTAGAATATTTTTTAGTTTAGTGAGTATATTTAAAATCTACCTTCCTCACAAATTGCAAATGTACAATACAATACTATTAACTAAAGTCACCATGCTCTGTATTTAAACTTTAGCACTTATTCATTTTGCATAAGTGAAACTTTGCATCTCTTGATTGATATTTCTCCATTTCTCTCACACCCAGACCCAAATGAAATCATGCAGTATTTATGTCCTTAAACCTGGATTATTTTACTTTGCAGGGTATCTTACAGTTTCATACATGTTTTTGTAAATGAACATATTTCTAATGTTAAAAAATATTTCATTATTTATATATTTATCATTTGTGTATCTGGCAATTTTGAACAGTGTGCAATGAAATGATTTCCTTTTGTTTGGAAATATATCCAGAAATAGGACTGTTAGGTCACATAATAATTCTAATTTTTTTTTAATTTAAATTTTGATTTATCTCCATACCCTTTTCTATATTTGACACGCACTAATTTACATTTTCACCAACAATGTGTGAAGTTTTCCTTTTCTCTCTAACCTTTCTAGTACTTGTTATCTTGAGTCTTTTCAATAGCTGCCATTCCTCGACACATGGCTAAATCAGCAAAGTCACTCCATCTGAATTGGGTTGGCATGAAATAATGACACACTGACAGAGAAATGCCTTTTTCTTTGAATTCTGTGATGGCTCCTCTGACCCAGATCCCACAAAGGAGGTAAGGCAAGCTAGAAGAAGAGAGCAGCCTGGAACTTTTATTGGGGAGAAGCCATTCAAATGAGGCAAGGAGTAGAATTACAAAGGAACAGGTGAGTGTAACTCAACCCCACTGGTAATGCCTACTCCTGGAGTCATCCCTCATTATCACAGAGGAGGTATAGTTCCAGTTATTGCGGGGTGTAATAATTGTTCAGTATCTCTTTCTTAGGATATAAGTGCATGTATTTGCAGAGCGGCTCCCGACACTGCCATAAAAAAAAAAAAAAAAAAAATGTATAAGTTGGTGTCTTGTGGTTTTGGTTTGCATTTCCATGAAGATTAGTGATCTCAAACTTTTTTTTTATGTACCCATTGGCCATTTTTATACCTTCTTTTGAGAAATATCTATTCAGATCTATTGTCTTTTCTTAATTGTGTTATCTATTTTTTTTTTTTTGCTATTGAAAAGCACAATGTGAGCTCCTTTAATATTTTGTGAATTAACTTTTACTAAATGTGATGGACAGATTACAAATATTTTCTCCCATTCTAAAAATTGTATCTTTATACTGTTGATGGTTTCCTTGACTCTGCAGAATCCTTTTAGTTTAGTGTAAACCAATTTGTCTATTTTTTGTTTCATTGCCTGCACTTTTAGAATTATATCCAAGAATGTCTTGGAGTTTTACAGTTCAGGTCTTACATTTAAATCCTTAAATGCATTTTGGGTTGATTATGCAAATAGTGTGAGATAAGGGTCTAATTTTCTTCTCCAGGTAGGTGTCCTTTATTTACATCATATGTTGAAGAGACAATCCACTTCCATTATGTGTTCTTGACACTTTTGTTAAGGACTAATTGAATATAAAGACATGAAATGTTCTATGGACACTTAAACAAAATTTTACTTTCATTATTTGAAAAATTGATTCAATATACTTATTTATTCTTTAATTTCTTTCATAAATATCATAAGTATTCTAAAAATTATTCAATTATTTTATTAACCCAATATTTTGCTTTGTCTTTCATAGTATTTCAGTTCTAAAAAGATTTTACTTTGGTGCTTATTTTTTGTGATGAAAATAGATACAGATTCAATCTTTTTATTGTTCTTAGAGTACAGTATTTGCTAATATATAATTCTGAATTTGAGCAGTCAAGGGTTCCAGGGTTTTAGAAATGTCTTCAATTTTATTTTTCATATTTTCATCCCTATTGTGATGCCCTTTTCCATGTAATTCACAATCAAATCTTTAACAGCTTGTGCAAATAACTAATGAAGAAAAGATTATTTGAAAAAACACAAAAAATCCCCACAACTTTGATATTTGGAAAATGAATGTTTGAATAACTTTTCCTCAATTGAATCTGAATGAGTGACAATATTAAAATAAAAAGAAAGTGAATATTATACAGCATCAGAGTGAATGATGTACTGGGAGAACCATTGGTAGGAAAAATCAAAGAAAGAAAATTATTTTTCACAATTAAAGCTGAGAAAGAAAGTAAAAGTGTTAGGAAAGATCTACATTAAATTCACAATAAAATACAAAATTATACTACTTTTATAAAAATAAAACAACATATGAAAAGAAGTGTCAGAAATGCAAAAACATAAATCTGACAGGCAGTGTTACAGTTTGGTTGTGAAGTGTCCCTGAATATCTCACATAGGAGACTATGTTTCAAGGAGAAATGATTACCTTAACCTGACCAGTGATATAATGCTCTAATAGGGATTAACTGAGTGGTAACTGAAGTGGTAGGATATGGCTGAGAAGGTGAGTTGCTTCCCTTGGCCACACTCTCCCGCCATGATGTTCAGCCTCATCTTAAGCCCAGAGGAATGGAACCAGATTTCTATGAACTGAGACCTCTGAAACCAGGAGCCCTCAAATAAACTTTTCCTCCTCTATATATTTGCTGGTTGGGTCCTTTAAATTACAGCAATGAAAAAAGCTGACTAAATCTGGCAGATTGCAAGGAGAAAAGAACTTGCTTAATTAACAGTATGCATATGGAATTCAAAAATGCAAACTGATATAATTTCCATCAAAGTCTCTAAAATGTTAAATGAAAACACAAAAAAAGGGGAATAGAAATGTAAGAAGGTAAACGGTGGATTCCTTTAAAATCATTTCAGTAAAATAAAAAAAAATATGAAAAGAGAAACTAATCAAGAGCCAGGAAATATTAAGATAAGATTATAAATATGAATAAAGTGCTTCAATAAATTCATATACTAGACAAAAAGATAAAACAAAATAAATAAGTGTTAAAACAAAAATATCTGTATGTAATGACTTGATGTTCTGGATCAAAAGCACTCTTCTTATTCCTGGCAAAATTAATGCAAAATTAATGAAGTCTATCAAGATGCTTGAATTTCGAAGATTTGAAAAATAATCTTACATAATCACCCAAGCAGATAAAGAGATATAACAAGCAAACAAACAAGTGAAAGTAACAGAAGTACAATTAACATTCCCTTTTCTATAAAATATTAAATGCCAGCCAGAAATATCCACAGAAATTGCAACACATTTAAACAAAAGACAGATATTCTCATGTATTTATTTAACTGTTACTACCACCTTGTCTCTGACTCTTCAAACTCTTCCTCAGATATTACAGTATAGGTCTCCTTAAAATTTAAGCTTGTCAGGAGTCTTCCTGCCTCATGAGTTTTGTAATGTTTTTCTTTCTTAGCGGGATCTCTCTTCCTACAATTACGATAAGGTTCTTTCAGCCCAACCTTTCAGGTCTTAGATCAAGCATGACCTTTTAGAGAAGGATTTCACATATATGAAACTACAGAACACACCCCTGCCCCCCTCCCACACATACTCACCATTGCTTTACTTTTCCTCTTAGGATTGATCAATAATAATGTTTAATATGATATTTATTTTCTTTCACAAAATACAAATTTCCAATGCTCATAGTTATTTCATCAGTACTTGGGAATTAGGAGGAGCCAATAAAATTTTCCTAAATAAATGAATGAACAGGACATATATGTACTGGGAAAGCCACCAAGAGAAATTAAATGCAGTCAGTTGAATACAAACTGACTTAGAGCCATTCTGTTTTACAACAAAAGTAAATAGATGGCTTGAAATCATGCACACATGCAGGTAGGTATGACTAAAGTCTCCTGTCCCTGATAATAGGTGAAATTGAAAATACCAATAGTGAATAATTTATCAATAAACCATTGAAGAAGACTTACAATAAGAATCCATAAAGAATTAAAGAGAAGAGATAGCTGGAGCCCTAGGGATTAAATGTTCATAAGGGCAAAATAAATTCTGGAGAACTTGATTTTCTACTGCAGTAATAGGTGAGCCTTAACACAAAATTAAATATTTGTGTTCATACAGAAAATATTTTCTAAACACAGGCAATTCAATAGAAAATTAGCTTTTACAAACTGGAGAAAGTATATTTGAAAGTTAAACTACAAATGAAAACCATAATGGGAGCTAGGCACTAATAATAAGTAGAACATTATGCTTCAAAATTTGGGGCGAAAAAGTTGTATTTAGAAGGAAACATATATCTTCCTTTAGGAAACAAACACTATAAAATATTGAGCTCAGAGTAAAAAAATAAGGAAAATAGAATAAAGTCAATGATAGCAAAAGAAATCATCAAATTGATATGTGTAATTTAGGAAACTGAAAGCAAAGCCAATAAAGTTAAAATTAAGTGCAAAATAAACATGCATTTCTTAAGATTCATCTAAATCCAATGAGAAAACAAAGTTAAGCAATGACATGAATGTAAAAGGAGACATAATCACAGAATTAATAAAATGCACTGTATCATGAGTATATTTAGGCTAATAAATGTAACTTTGAGAAAACACTAAGCTGATTTAAAAATCTAATTTTTAAAAGTGATTCAAGATGTTGCAAAGCCTGATAGCTATTAAAGAATATTAATAAGTAATTTGAGGTCTCTCAAAGCAGAAACAGTAAATTCAGTGAACTCATAGGCAAGTTTGAATAAATATTGATGGGATAGATAAATTTTACACAAAATTTTGAGTCATAAACACATAAAAGGAAAATCCTTGTAGAGGAAAAGAACATTAATTTTAAAAATCTACACATCTTGCACTTAGTGTTAAAAGAATAAAGATTTTTCCTTTAGTTAAAACAATTTCAAAGATGTCTATAATCCAACATTTCTATGCAACATGCAACATGTAACTAGAAGAATAAAAGGTGTAAAAGTTGGAAAGAGAAAACAAAATGCCATTATAGAATGTTCAAAATTATCTAACACACATTACAAGATTATTTTTCCAATTTCTCCGCAACTTATTGTCTTTTTAAAGACTTCCAGTAAAATATTAAATAAAATTATGATAGTGTTAAAATACAATGCTTTTTTTAGCTTTTATTTGAGAAAATTTTTATCAAGTAATGAAGTTCCTTTATTTTTTCTAGGTGATTTTTGTTTGTTTTTAATGAAAGACTGTTGAATTTCATGGAATGATTTTCTCATATTTATTAAGGTTATTTTATAATTTTCATTTTTCTATTTTGCATTAGATGCTTTTGTTTTCTATTTTAAATTCTTTCCATTAACTAGTAAAGCTGATCATACTATTCAGTAATGACATTCTTAAGTGTATTCTGGAGAAACGATAGTACAGGTGCCCCCTGGTAACTATACAAACGTGTTCAGGAGACTTACCTATCATTGCCCTTCTCATCCAAAATCTGGAAAACATCTCACACACCTATCAAAAGTTGGAAAAATGCAATTTTTGTTATACAATGGAACAATGTATAAATAAACAACAATTACATATGTAAACATGGAGCAATTAAGGACATAATATTATGCAAAACAACTCATGAGATTAATACATACTATGATTATATTTTTATAATTTTTAAGGTAGTGATACTAAACAAGTAGTTAGTAAAATTATAATTATACATAAAAGAAATTACAATGTAAGAGATGATGATCATTTTTAAGGAGATCTTAAAGATTAGGAGAGGATGACCAGAGGTCAGGGTGCGTCAGGGGTCCTGACTTCTACTAGAGATTCATTAGCTCTGAAATTGGGAATATGAATGCTAACATTACAACTCTTCCTATTAATTTTATACATTTTGAAATTAGAAATAAAATACAATAAATCTCTATAAAATAATTCTAAATAATTGATGAAATGCAGCTAACTAAATGATAGCAAAATTTTATTTTCATTAGGAAAAATACTATAGATACTTTAGAAAAGTAAGATTTTAAAATAGACACATATTCATTAAAACAATACAGTTTTGTCTGATATTTTATTATGTATTTTCATCAGATATTATTTTTATGTGTTTTTGCCGGTCTTGTCTACTAATTTTAGCTTCCATATTAGAGAAGATCCTCCTTTGTTAAACAGTATACTATGCTTATAGTATATTGCTTGATAAATAGTATTCAAAGTATTCAATGTGTACTTGTAAATTAATGAATAGGCTAATGCATGAAAAATAGTGAAATACATCTGGAGAACTTAACATTATCAACTCTCTCTCCTTCCTATTATTTGGGAATAATTAATTTCACTTTAACCAAGGATGTCTATGATATAAACAAGTTGGACAGCATCCTGTCAATACAAAGTGAACCACAATAACAAAAATCAAAAATAGTACAGGAATAAACCAGACAGTATAAACTTACTTATTTGGCTGACTTTTTGCAGCTGCATTTCATAGTTCTCTTTGAATTATAGCCCAATTTAAGGCAGACATTAGCTTTCTGCAATGTCTGCAAAAATGTCTTTCTGCCATAAAACATTAAAACATCCCACATTTTCCTGAGGGAAATATTATTTCTCAATTTGTTATTGCAATAAGAGAGACCATAGCTGTGAGTGATAATCTCAGAATGGGGAATAAAATTACTGCTACTTTTTTTCTCGTAATGATAAATGCCTTGCCAGTAGAGTGGTTTTATCCTGTTTCAACAGAAGCATCAACTCATTTCACTAGCTTATCTTTGTCAGAAATATTCAAATGGCCTCTGCACATATACTATAATTTTAGTTTAGAGCCTCAGTGAAGAACTCAGAGCTTTATTTAGTTCTGGCAATGATTTAACAGCAATGATGCAATTTCAGAAAGGTTGTCCCATAATGCATTCTTTAGTTCTGCATCAAAGAGTCTTCATTCGTTCTCATTAATTTGTTAAAGAAGGAATCACTGCCTAGAATATTTTCCCACCTTCCTGTCCCCTTTAACAAAAAATAATTAATTTGTGTACTAAGGCAGTGAGCTGCCAAAAAATTTAAAACTGCTTGCAACTGCCACGTTAACATCAATATTATTAAGCATGAAAAGTCAGATATAAATTAACTTGACCATAATAATTATGTATTTCCTGGTTATTCTAAAGAGTTCATATTACATTAGCATTTATACATCACAAGGCACTGTCCTCAAATTGCATCTCCCTTCAGAACAGGCTTGCTGAATTATAAAATGAAGATAGGGATACGACCACAGATTTTTAACTGTAGGCACTGAGTGTTAACCTAGTGGAGCCTCTGTGGGAAGTTAGAGAATGGGATTCTAGGAAATTGGTAGCAAGGCTCCCCATTGACGCTGGCCATTGCTTGGATTATACAATATGTAAATTTAAAAATATCTATTTAGCGAACAATCAAGGAGGACATGGTAATATTTGTTTCTAAACCACTCCCCCAAATAAGTCTGACTCTGCAAGGAAGGCTGTAAATAAAGACTGAGACAGTCACTTGTATCAAAAGAGGCACCAACAGGGCTGGTTGAGAATCTAGTAAATGTATAAGACTTTCAACAACAACTGAGCATCTTAAGACTTCTTTATTCTTGGCCCACCCAAGACAATGCTTCTCATAACTGCCTTGAGGGCATTTGAAAATAGGCCAGAGCTCAATAAGAAGAAAAGAGAAAACTTTACCCTGATAGCTCTCAGCCACCAACTCACAGCTTTCCAGAAGAAATAGCTAACGGGGTGGAGCAATGTGTCTGGTTAGAGATCTTGCATAAGTGCAAAGAGGAGTTATTGATTAATGTGGCCTATTGTTTCATTTATATATAATACATGACCATATGTTTAAATGTTAGAAATTCAACTCAGGTTACTTTAATTAAAGCTTTGGAATAATTGGTTTTATTTGTTTTTCACTATAATTTAACTACACTGTTTCTCTGTAAATTGATACAAATTAATAACATAAATCAAAAGTTGTTAATTTGTAGACATTATATAAGATTCCTTCATTGTGTTTTAGTTCACAAATTTCTGAAAATTTCAAAATATTTAAAACATACAGAGAATGACAGAATAATTAAAACTATACTCACTGACACAATTTACAAATACTTATAGATTTATATATTGACTTTAGATACATATACATTTAAAAAAAATTAGAGATTCAACCAAAGCACAGATAATCTTTTTTTTTTAATTTTCTTTCCAGAGTCAACTATTATTTTAAAGTTAGTGAACTTCTTTATAGTCTATCATTTAATATTATCCATTGTGGAATTTCTTTTAATATAATTCACATTCCTCTACTTACATAAATGACATATAGAGTCAGCATATGTTTTCGTGATACATACCTTGACCTTCTTGGTTTTTGATGTGAGAGCATTTCCTGTCTATAACAAGTACTGATTTCATTTGCAGCAAACTGGAAGGACCAAGAGTTTAATACCCCACCAACAACCCCAAACAAATGAGAAATTAGAGTTGGTAGGAAATAGAGGTTTACTCACTCCTCTGGACACTCTCAGTTGTAGACCACAACAGCTCACAGAGTTGCTAGAGGAAAGCAGAAATTTGGTTACAATCATAACACAATCATTTCATTCATTTCATATTGTTTTTCTTTCCTTGTTTCCTTTCTCACTTGCCTACTTCTTGTGCTTATCTTCCAAACACACTACTTGTTCCCAAATCTCTGTCTTATTGTGTGCCTTCTTATTGTGTGCCTTACCCCACTCTAAGACAATGGGTCCAAAATGTGATTTATGCACTATGTCTTATGCTATTTCTGGTTATTGGTTCATGTCAGGCACTTTAGAGCAGTCACAGGGGATAATTTGACATTCTGGAAGAGGTTATATCCATGTGCTGCTCTGTACTTTTCCCAATGTAGCCTTGTGGTTTCTGCAGGCTTCCTACATGACCAAACTTTTGAGGATGTGGTCAGCTCCCACCCATGTGACCTGGCTTTGACTTTGCTGCTGATTCACCCCAGCCTGGGATACCCTCTGCCAATTCCTTTACAGTCTTACCCCTTCTTCAAGACTTTACACAAAACTTGACTCCTCCTAGAACTTTCCCCAATATCTTGCTCTCAAAGCTGAGTCACTACCTCCTCAAACTTTCCATAATACTTTGTCAATTGGTAGGGCTGTTAAAAAAGTTTTGTTTAGCATAATATGACTTATTTATGTGTCTTTGCTTCTCAGTCTGTTGTGAATGCTTTGTTAGTGTAAACTATGTTTTAGTGGCACTATTGTATATAATTATTGTATACATCATATCAAGATTTGCATAATAATTAGCAATCTAATATATTAAGTAACGAAAGTAATATTTTCTTTGTGAACTAATTTTGTAAGGTAGGTTTAACTTATAAAATGGATTTGGTAGTTTTGAATTCAATATAGGTACAACTTTTAATTATTCTGAAAAAAATGTCACGTGTTAAAATGTAAATTATATTGCCTGCACAAAAGGTAAGTATGGTAGACTGTAAAACCGTCCACGGTTGTGTTTCTTTACCAATAAAAACACACCATGTTTTTGTTTTCTTAGTTGCACAGCATGCTTCCCACCCATGCATTGTGGGTTTAACTCTTATTTGTTGTGGAAAATGGCATGTGTATGAAAAATAACAAAGAATCAGTTATGAATAAAGGCCAAAAGGAAGATTCTGGGATGTGTGTATGTATGTGCACGTGCTTGAGCACATGTGTGCGACTCTGCTACTACAACTGGAACAGCTAGCCTTACCTAACTGCCATCCCTTTACTTTCAGCCCCAAAATTCTAACCTATCTTTGTCTTGCAGCCTGGAGAGGGAAAGCCCAGCGGAGAGGTGGCTTCATCTCTAGAAGCAACCCTAGCTAATTTTATAGCTGTGAGTCTGAAAACATAGCAGGATAAAAGAATAAGTTAATAAGAAATGTTGCTTTCCTCAACTTTATTATATTTACTAGTCTTTCCAATAAATTAAATCATATAATAAATATTAATTAGGTCATGTTTACAGTGTTTTCACACAGAATCTCAAAAAAGATGAATGATGAGCTTCAATGACTATCTTACAGTTAAATTCAACAACAATAATGAAAAAAAGTTCAAAATATTCTAAAGAAGTATCAATTATTTTCCATTGACCCACAGCTGCTTTCCACCCAAATAACTCAGACATGCCTCTGGCACTAGAAAACTAATTGTGCTTTTTTAATACTTAATAAGTCTCATAAATCATAATGCTTAACTGTACCACAATATTTCATCTCATGCACAGTGAAAATGTAGCAGAAAAAAGAATCTAACTATTATTAGAAAATTAAAAGGTACTAGTCTATACATTCCTAGTATTAGATTATCACTTAAGGATCATTATTATAGACAGATCCTACATTTTTCTTTCCAGGTAGACTACTTTATTAAAATTAAGATGTAACTATAATTCAAAAGTGGAGCCACAGCAATACTCAAGACAGCTACACCCAGTTCAAGCCAAACAATTCCATACATGTTTTTCTCTCTAGGCTCATTCCTGAATTAAAAATAAGGCAAACAGAGACCTTTAAAACATAACATAGAGGGAGCAGAAGTAAATTTCAAACTTCTCTATGAAGGTGTCTAAATGTACAGTTTACTGCTTCTTGGATTTCATATGGATTTGCAACTTATAGAATCATGCAAAGTTATTAAGAAGTTTTAGAATATTTTTATAAGAAAGCTAGAAATATTTTGGTTTTGGTGTCCTTTATGATGGTTCAAATTACTATTTCAGGAAATATTTATAAATATACTAAAAAAAATGTTTTTGTTACTGAAAGACACTATTTAAATAATTGCATCTTGAGGATAGAAAACATTTAAAAGGCTATGTTTTTCATTTGTTCCTCTATTGCAGTAGTTAGCAAACTACAGGCTGCACACCAAATCTAGACCACCACTATTTCAGTAAATCATTATGGGATATATCCACACTATTCATTTATGTGGTACCTCTGGCTGTTTTGCAGTATAATGACAGGGACAAGTGGCTGTGAAGAAACTAAATGTCCTGCACAGCCTCATATATTTTCTCTTTCTTTACCTGATATGTTTACTGAACTCTACTATAGTCGATAATATTTAATATGCATGCTTATTGTGCAGTGGAGTTGTACAAAGTGCAACCTGTAAAGGGGGGGATATCAGATGTTAAGAGAATTTAGCTTACTATTACGTAGAGACAGTTTTGTCACTCAACTGATACAGAATGATTCTGAACTCTGTTTTACTTTGTGACAAGAGTATGAGACCTGCCTAGTTAAGTTATGCAAAATTAACATCATTTTAAAAAGGACATAAAAATATAATCATCAATTGTTATATAAAATTGAGAATTCCATTTTTATATAGACTATCATCTGTATTTTATAAAATGAGATATACTTTAAAGATTGGATTAATTTGGCTAAATATTAATTTTATGCTGTCATTCATTGAAAGTAAGATCCAGAGTGTATCTCATCAAGTAACCTACTATCAATGCTTCTTGTCTTCCACCCTCTGTTCTTTTCCACTTATTAGCAAGAGCCAAACACCATATCATCATTTGTGGATTGTCACTTAAAAAGTAGAAAATTATACATTTTTAATCTTAGTTCTTATTTTGCAACTATTCCAAAGTTATTCCAATCAAAATATACCAATCAAAAATGCATATTCCTTTTGATTCAGAAATATATTTAGAGGAATTTATTCCATAAGTTATTCTCATACCTATTGCACTCTGTAATAGGGGAAACATTTCACAAACTACCTTAATGCTAATAAAAAAATATTAAATGTTGATATAGCTAGCTATTAAAAATAACAAAACAATGTTTTATGACCCAGCATGTATCATGAAATGAAAAAACTAGAGTAAGGTGTGCAGTGTGAGTAGATTCAATTCCTCACTCCTCTTCTTTTTAATAGGATCACCCATAAGTCTACATTTCACTTATTTCCATTGCCATTCACTGGGTGCCCAACAAAAACAATCTCCTTTGCCTCTTACTATCCTGTGTTTCTCATTGGTCAGGAAAGATGGTGACCATTACCTCCAAGGTTAGAAGCTCTATCATATTTCCCTGACAGCAGCTGTCACAACTCTAGGTCAAGCTCTTATTTTTCTTTACTGAAATTCTGATGTTCTAAAAGGCATTTCCAGCCTGTTTCCTAACAATCAGTATTCTAATGCTGCATTGATATCATGCAGTACTTCTAAGAGATACTTGATTTTGCCAATCTCCTTTCTTTTTTTTCCGCAACAATTTGAATGACCCCACTGTTCACATGGTAAATCCTATACTTTTGTCATGAAATGTAGTTTCTTCTTTTTTTTTTTTTTTGTAGGTGACAACTACCTTATATAGCAAGGGTCAGAAACTTCAAATGTTTATAGGTATGAGGAAGATGTAAATAGAAAAATGATCTAAATACCATATCCCACTTCACTGGGACAGCTACTTGTAGGCTTAAGTCAATTATCACCATCTGAGAATGTGTCAGCTCTGAATTTATCATCTCCAATAACCCCACTATCAGATATGCAAGGCAAGCTCTAATCTTTTTCTTTTCATAGCTATCCCTGTCCAACACTTCCCCATCTCCTGCCCCTGCTCAAATTAGATGCTCCCTCATCTGTGCCCAGAACACTTCACATAGATTATGCTCTTTTTCATCATGCATTTTAGTTATTGTTTGATATGTCTGTCTTTCTTCATAAATCATGATCTTCAGGAGAATAAGGCGTGTAACTTATTTATTTTTTATAGCTCCTAGGACTTAATCCCTGCATATATGAGGAGTAAATTAACATTTGAAACATTAAAAGGTAAGAGTCTCTGAACAAAAATGCTTTATGGACTGAAAAGAAAAGGGGGTGATTAAGTCAATTTTGATAACCAGAGAATGGTAAATGCTTCCCTGATGAGGCAAATCTTTAAATAAATCGTGAAGTGCAAATGTAAATCTCCAGACAGACAAGGAAGCTTGGGGTCTGAGAGGAAAAGTGAGAAAAGGGAATGCTGCACCCAGGAAACCCACACAGTATGTGGCCTATGCTGGGAATGGAAATGGAAGGCTGTCAAGGTGTTGATTTTCATGGGATGAAGAGAGGAGTGAATTAGTCAGAGACTCACACAGTGGACTGAGTTCAAAGTGATAGGCATACTCTAAATGTCAAAATGAAGTATGACATTTTCTCTTATAGAGTTTGGGAAGACAGGGGCGTTTTCTGAGTGAAATATAGACAAGATTTATTTTAAATCTGTTACTTCACAAAATCTGGGAGACAGACTGGTTAAAGAGAGGACGCCTAAGGAGGTTACTGAAAAGCTGTAGTCTACCAAGGAAGAGGCATTGAATTGGAGGCGTAAGAGATGGGAGACACAGATGGTGAACACCCAGAATTTGCAGCTTGTACATTTGATCATCTTGGCAAAGCAGGACCCTCTAAATGTTCATTGTTCCAACCATGAGTCCACATCTATCTGTTCTTAAAATGCAAGTCCATTTTGCTTCTGGAAGGCAGTGTTCTCAGAAAAACTTCATACTCTGACCATGAGTCTGTATTAGGGATTCCCAGTCACCAGGGCTCCTTCGCCTTTTGCAGAACTCCAGTAGCACATGCATGAGAGTCCATTTCTCTCTTGTTTTATACTGTGCTGTGAACATCGTGCACAAAGTGACTGTGGGTGACCATGTAGTGTCTCCTTTTGAATACCAAGTATAGTATGTTGCAGTTGTTGTTCAATAAAAGAATAAATAGAAAAACAATTCTTGTGGGACACCAGATAGTTAATGACTGAATTGATTGCTTTCTCTTTCCAGCTTTGACTGCCTACTATTTTGCTTCAATAATTTGAGATAGTGCATTTTCTCATGATTAACACTACAAAATGGATTGTTAATTTTTATTTAATAAGGCACATATTGTTTAAATGCTACATCATCAAAAACCTGATATAGATTCAGCCATGAAAATTTAATTAAATATTCCTTCATAAAAACTGTCTAAAATTATTCTATACAATGTAGCTGTAGAGATTACAATGACAGCGCTAGAGATTCTAAGTCAATTACAACACAATAAAAAATAAAATAAAAAAAACTTAAGCACATATTTCATCCCATTATTATTTAATTAAAATCATGGAAAAGTTTAGCTGTTGCAACAAGTAACAGATAAATTGTATTGTGCATATTTCAGCTAATATGTTTAAATACTTTATAATACAAAACTATGAGATAATATCCAATTGATTATTTTTTATACAAAAATGATAAATTTTTTGAACTTTATTAAAAGATGATCAAATGCTTAAATATCAGTAAACCAATGGCTTGCCTAATCATCTATTCTCCATGGGTCTTTGCTGCTAACAGAAGTAAAATAAGCACCTTTTATAGTATGTTATTTTTTTTCATACATCTGTCAGTGCTATCTATTGTAAAAATAATGTTTTTGTCAGCTTTTTTTGCTGTTGTGACTAAAGGACCCAACCAGAACAAGTGTAGAGGAAGAAAAGTTTATTTGAGGGCTGAAGGCTGACTATCCCTAGGGGTTTCAGGTGAGACTTAACATCATGTCTGAAGAATGAGACAGAGACAAACAGTGCTCCTGATGATAAGAAAGTAGTGTGTGAGAGAGAGAGAGAGAGAGAGAGAGAGAGAGAGAGAGAGAGAGAGAAAGAGATATCTCCACTCCCCAGATATAAATTTAAACCCCAAAGCCATGTCCCCAATGCCCCAACTCCTTCAACCACTTCTCCAACCACACCCCATCTGCTTTCACTTAGCACTCAGTTAATTCATTAATGGGATTAATTCAATGATTGGGTTAAGACTGTCACAGTTCAAACACTTCTTTGAATCTTCTTGCATTGTCTTACACATGAGCCTTTGGGAGATACCTCACTTACAAATCATAACAGATCATGATGATCAATGATGATAATTAAAATCATACTTATGATTGACATTTGTACATGAGTAAAGTGTAGATTAGCAAATATAATGACATCCTCAGTTTTGAAGCAAATATAGAGACAAAGTGTTTTATAAAGTGTAGCAATATATCATTATTTTTGTTGAATTATTTTCCATGATGTTAGGGCTTTAAAATATGTTCCCCCCCCCCTACCTACTCAGAATCACCTTGAAATAACTGTACCTTAGAGCCAATGAGTGATAACAAAAAGAGAGGACAAAAAAAAAAAAAACCGTGGAGGAAAGAAAGAGTTTCTTAAAATGTGGAAGGTTATGGTAACATTTTAACATTTAAACCACAGCAGAAGAAAATTGCAAACCATAATTACACATATGAGTTGTCTAGGAAGGTGGGTCTTTTTTCTCAAAGTCTCTGTCCATTGTATCAAGAAGTATTGTTGTTTTCAGGATCAAATAAATGTATTTACATCGCCTTAATATTGGGGATATTATTTACAATGTCTTTAACTTTTATACAAGTTCACTAAAATATACTTACATAAACAAGACAGTTGATTTTCTAAATCAAAAACTGTGAAATTGATAAATCTGTCTACAAGTGATGGATTAAGAAGCATAGTCATAAAAATTTCTTCATCTTTTAGATGACAGAGTCAATGCATCTGGGATTAGGAAGACTATTGGAACTACAAAATTATTGAACACAAAGTGGGAAGTGGAGGAGTAGCTTTAACAGGCGGTGTGAGCACACTGAATGTCTTATAATACAAGGTTAATAGAATGCATGCAAAATTCATAGATGGAGGAATAGAGCTACAAATATAAAATTTAAAGCTATTTTGACAACTGCTATGCAAACCAAAAATAAAATTGGTTAACTGCATATCTCTTGAGGTATATGGAGTCCATATTAAGCAGAGAAAGAGTATTTCTAACATCATCTTCTAATATTTGAATTTTTTGACCACCTTTAATGTATCATCAAACACAAGATAATTTGACAAACATAACAAATCCATTTATGCCAGTTGAATCTAAACAATAACTTAAAATGTACATTAAAAACCTTAATAGGCAAATATGTGAACTTTAATAGTATAAATAATAGTTAAATGAAAATAAACATTTAATGACAAATAGTATTTAAATTAGAAAAGAAATACATACACGAAGTGTGATAACTTGTTGAAAAGTGTTGTCCAGACATAATTTACAATATCTTGTAATCTATAGAATCAAGTTCTTTGAATAAATTTAATAACCCCTGCAATATTTCTCAAAATATAAACTGAAACTAATATATACAAAATTATTATAAATTATCATATATGTATATACACATATCACTTCTGAAAATATATTAATATATCAATGTGTTTATTTTTATTTAAAAATTTAGTTTTAAAGATTATATATTTCTATATTTTTAAAATTTATAGGCATTAGTATATTAAGTTTAAATGTGGTCAGTCTTATAAAACATGTTTTCAGTTCTCAAAACTGGAAAATTAGGATTAAAAAAGAACATTTTCTTGGTTTTAGATGGACACAATATCTTATACTTATTTATTTTTATGTGGTGCTGAGAATTAAATCCAGTGCCTCATACATGTGAGACAAGTACTCTACCCCTGAGCTACAGCTACAGCCAAATTAGGATTTTGTAGGAAAGACTTCACCAAATTTTAGACCCTTCTATCAATTGACTAGAATATAACCTGAGTAACATGTCCCAGCCAGAAAGATGCTTACTTACTTACTTACTTACTGCTGCATACCTAAATGAATATACTGACTAAATTAGAATACATATTTCATAAATTATGAAAAAATCTTTCCATAGCAATTTTTGATATAGAGGAATGTGTTTCTCCCAAAGTCTTGATGGAAGTATAAAATGATGATCATAAGATTTTGAAAAAAAGTTAAACTATACTAAAATATTAGTTTAATAGAAATCAATTAAATTAACACTGTTCTAAATTCTTTTTAAAATACCTCATATTTCTCTGCCATTTATATTATTTTTACATTTAAATCATACATGAATCACTCATACATCCACAGGTCCACATATACACATAAGCAGTCACCTATTCCTTAGCAAAATTTGAGTAAAGTATCTCTCACACAGGAAATGCTCATTTAAAATAAACTTGAAAATTTGAAAGAATTTGAATAATGTACATTAATGATTGAAGTAGTATAGCATCTAGCCAAATGTAAACAAAGAGTAACTTCAGATTTAAAATATAGTAACTGTCTTGTGATTTTAAAATCAGTTAAACTCAAGGTAGTTAATTAAGGATTATGCTCCAAATTTTTTTAGTTTCAGAAGAATGAAAAGGCTGTTCCTTCAAGGTACTAAAGAATCCTATTCAGAGAGGCAAAACTTATCATCTAACCTAGCTATATCAAGATCTGTTTGCCTGTTATCTGGGGAAGAAATAAATGTTGAAAGAAAAACATGACAATAAATAGAAAAAGCTATTAAGAAAATTGTGCAAGATAAATAGGCAGCAGCACCAAGAGAAACCCCCTCTAGAGGGAGTTGCAATAGTTTTAATGATTGGTATTATTTACAAATTTCTACTTTTCTGCACTGTTTAAAAATATGTGAGTATACTGTGATTTCCTCCTACTTTAACAATGTATATTAAGCTGTAAAGTTTATGCTTAATTCAAACTCTAACCTTATTGAAAAAATTCAGAAATCATTAGTAATATTTATAAATTTATATTAAAATTTGAGTACAAGCAAAATAAGTCATACAAACTGAATAGTAGATATCTTATGAGTAGATAAGCAGAAATTGTAACAAGAATAAATGATGCATCAGAAATTATACACATTCCAAATAATGTTGAAACTGTACAAGTTTAAGTTTTAACTAATGTTGCATAAAAAGATAAACTAATCTTTCAAAATACACAATTATGTTGGAATAATACATATGATTGACTAATTACAAAGAAGTTGAAAGAAAAAAGCAATTGCTTCATTAAGTTGTGATTCTAGAGTTTTTGTTCTTGAATTTATCATTAATTTACAGAGTAGTTTTTTCTCCTTACATTTGTACCAAAAGATTTCTGATAGTTTTATATTGTTGGTCTCTAAGATATGTATTTGTAAATACACACTGAAATCCACTGTGATTATTAATGTGTATTTAGCAAGATAGAATTTTAATAAAAATAGCTTGCAATTATCTAAAACACTAATTAAGTCCATTATTAAACTATATAACTATAACTATATAACTATAATATTAAACTATCTAAAACTTGTCTTAATGCCAAACAGCTATGCAGTTTTCTGGATTAAATATTTCCTGCAATTTGAAATATTCTTAATGGCTTTAAAGGCATCATTGTATCACTGTGTCTAACTTGGTATACTCATGTTTTTCAATATTTAAGATAGTGTCATTTATGGACAACCTAAAAGTCAATTCAGTGATTGAATTCACTGTATTGAATTCACTGTCTACTAGTTTACTACTTTTCAGCAGTAGGAATGAGATTAAGATAAAGCAAATCTTGCATATTTTTATTTTTTCCATGACTTCTTGGCCCATTACTGTGATCTATGCATATGTATAATAATGGGCCAGTTTCTCTGATCAATGGCAAAGACCTCAGAATGTTACATAATAAAAAGAAGTTCATAGCTTTCTTACAGCATATTTATTTAAAATTAATATTCATTAGCTTCTGAATCTTTGGCACCATGAAAAAGTCAGTTGCAAATAAATGCCATTATATCCTCATTTGCATACTCAGATTCACTAATGCAAAAAAAAAAAAAAAAAAGCATGATAAGAAATAGGCCAGGAAAGGTAGCAGAATACAACAGTCACTAATATGCCATTATGTAAAAATGTGAGTGTGTAACCAATGTGATTCTGCAATTTGTATTTGGGGTAAAAATGGGAGTTCATAACCCACTTGAGTCAAATGTATGAAAGATGATATATCATGAGCTTTGTAATGTTTTGAACAACCAATAAAAAAAAAGAAATAGGCCAGGTTCTAAGCATTTTCAGCTGGATATCACACAAACAGACTGCAGTTTATCATGAGTAACAAGTTAGTTTGTGCAAATAAGGTATAGCTCCTATTTGTAAATAAGGAATAAAAGGTCTTCAAAAAGAAAATGTGAATTTTAACCATTCTTGTTCAGTACTTCAAAGCCTTATGGACACATGCCTCTTGAAGAGACTACTAGCTAATAATAAGAGAAAAATTATTATATGAATGGTAACTGTATTGGTGTGGGATATTCATAATATTCATATTTCATTTAGGCAAATATTCTTCGAAAACCTGAGAAAATAAAAATAAATTTCAACTTAACAAATTTTAATTCACATGCCAAAGTTTCTTAGTTCCTTGCTGAGGCTGGCTTTGAATTCCCAATTGCCCTGCCTCAGCCTCCCAAGCCCCTGGGGAGTAGAATATATTCTAATTAGGATTCCATTCTTGTGGTTGTATGTGGAGTTTCACTGCAAGTGTATTTATATATGAACATAGGAAAGTTATGTCTAGTTCATTCTACTGTCTTTCCTAATCCCATCCTTCTTGCCTTCTCTTCATTCTCCTTTGTCTAATCCAATGAATACTCTCTGCACTCTAATGTGTGTTATTGCTACTGCCTTGGAGTGCTGGGTTTGTTCTCTCCATTCAGCAAAGAATTGAAGAAATTGGACACAGAGACAGCAATCAAGAAGTAAGTTTATTGTAAAAGAGAGAGAAAGAGACTTCTCTAAAGAGAAGGGGCCCCAGAGCTGGAATCTCTTGGGGGAGTTTTGACCTGTTCTTTTTATGGTCTCTGGAATTTCCTCCTTTCCTTACCTCCTCATCTGTTCACACACTTCTCATTATTATTGATTGGTTACCCCTGTTTCCACCCATCTGTTTTAGTTTTTCTATTGAATTCCCTGCTTAGGAGTGTACGTACGGAAATGTCAGTCTAATTGAGTCTCCCACTTATGTCCACTAGCACCTTCTTCAGGCAAGAAGTTGACCTCATCAGAAGACCCTCTCCATGCTCCTTTGTTCTGGTCCTGTGCCCAACCATCTCACTCTCCATCTTTCCCTGACTGCCTAAGTCCTTCTTTATCTCCCTCATTAGTATCCACATATCAGAATACTCCCATCTTTTCTAGACACAGTATGCCTGTGACCCCAGCAAAGGCACAGGAGCAATTGTTCATACCACACTAAATATCCTATTATCTTCTTATGGCTTTAATTGATGCTGGTTCCCAAATCATGAAGATCCTTGGAAATTCCACAAAAAGATATGCTCTTTGATTTCTATGGCATTACCACATTTAATATTAAAGGCAGATAAATCCACCTATTTGCACATTAGGGTTGGAATAAACACCGTAGTTTTGCCTAGATTTTTAGTAGTGTGGCTCATATACCCTGTGGAGCTCTTGTTATGGTACTGGGTGCTCTTACCAGTCATATGGGCCACGGCAGTAAAACTCCTGATGGCTGAAAGTTGGTACTCATACAAATGCCTATCGAACTGTGTTCATTATTTAATATCGTATTAACAACTACTGGTCGGATCCTCCTTGAAACTGTAGTCTCATGTGACTCGAAACTCTGACACTGCAGCCAACTCTTTACTATTTTCTGGATCATAAATTCAGGACCTCACAAGCTTGATATGGCCACTGAGGCCTCTTTGCTCAAATAGAAATTGTACCTATGGTACAGAGTGAAATCTGTTCTCTCTGGCACATTCTCTCTGCAGATGGAGATGATTCCCCTTACTCTCAATACTTGCTAGGTGCCAGAGAAGGCCATCTTTTTTCCAGGGCACTTGGTTAACTCAAAAGCTTCCAGGAATCAACCGAGTGAAGACTTAGGGGGTCCATATGATTTAAGGATAGAAATACCATCTCTCTACCTGATAAAGCTATTGGAAAGCTGGTGTTTTTCATCCCTGAACCAGAGCATCTCTGATTCAAATGGAACCCAAGGTGAAGCACAACTGGCCAAACCCTAAACAGTCATCTTGACCTTGGATGAAGCCCTGGTCATCAGTTGACCCAAATCTTCACAGTGACAACAAAAAATAATTCCTTATTCACTCAGGAGGCTGAGACAGGAAGATCACGAGTTCAAAGCCAGCCTCAGCAAAGGTGAGGCACTAAGCAACTCAGTGAAACCCTTTCTCTAAATAAACTACAAAATAGGGCTGGGGATGTGGCTCAGTGGTTGAGTGCCCTGAGTTCAATTCCTGCTACTCCTCCTCCTCCTCCTCCTCATCATCATCATCATTCCTCATTCAATAATTCCTCATTTACCTAAAGAATGTTGGAAATTCCTCAACTCCAGACCTTTAGTTCTAAAATTCATACTTAAATTTTGCCTCAGCTAATTGAGACATAGGACATTTGGTAATCAATCAAAACTCAGGGTGAATCATAATAAAGAGTCTGACTCCCTTATTGATGTTTCATCATTGATTTGTTTTTATGCCTCACTCTCCTTTTCTTCTTTAGCCTCATATCTCGACAGATTGAAAATAAAGCCTAAAGACAAGCACCCTCTGCTTTGGTGTAAACGGGGAATTTAATTCCTGCTCTTGTGAATTTTATTAGTCCTTCTTCCTATGCACAATAAAAGCTCAGTCCCTCACTTTGCCTTGCCCAACCCAGCCTAGAGCTGACTGTTGCTGTGCAAGTCTATCCAGAATCCCTCATATAAGGAATAAGCCTTCTTTCAAGTACTCTAGGAGTTGTTATCAATATTGATGTCTAAACAATGTTTCTGATGATGACTTCTGATTTTGTTGAATAGCTATAAGTTATAGGTAAATTCACTGAAGCTAAGAAAGGCATAAGTATACAATGGAAGCATATTTTCAGATTAGTATTTCATATAGTATAGATTTCTTTCTTAAAAAAAAAAAAAAAAAGCTTTCCAGCACAGAGAAGTTGCCAAGTCATCTACCTTTAGGAAACACAGAGGTAAATATAATTTAACATAGTTCATAAGTTCAGGTTTTCTGTGTACCTTGAAACTTTAATACTCTAATGTAACTTATAAATTGTTAACAGGCATACAACATGCAAAATTTTACAAAGACATTGGTTCATAAATTTGACAAAATTTTCAAACTAAAACTTTATATCATCACCTAAGATTATTATGGTAATGTCTCTTTTGATTGCTAGTGCCTATGCTATATAGGCTGTTTTTTCATTTTTTTTTACTATATATATATGCATGTTCATCCATGTATTTATAGATATCATACTGTATAAGCATATGTGATATATGTAAAATATAGTCATTCATGTGTATAAATGTACAGCTTACAAGTGCAACATATGTAATGCATATGTATGTGAGTATATGAAATATGTATCATATATAACTATATAGTATACAAATAACTATATGTAACAAACATTGTTTATATATCACTATATTTAGTATATCTCACATACATATACATGCACAAATAAAACCCTTGCATGGAACTAAATTCCATGGAGCCTAAGCTCAACTAAATCTTCACCAAATTTTAAGAAATACTGTTTATGAATATTAATATTTTTCTCAAATAGAAAGAAAAGACTCTCATTGTCAGATAATTATATTTACTTTGAATGGAAATTATCCATTTGGCAATTTCCAGCCACTTTCACTTTCTTACTTAGTGTTGCATAATAAATGTCTTTTCATAACAGCCTTTCTAATGTGTCTGTAACTAGTACTTTACACCAGCCAAGGGACACATAATCCTAGATAATCACAATGTCCAACATGATAATGGACAGTCTCTTTTCAACAAATTGAAACACTCCACTACATTACAGGCCTTCAGAGATTTCAAAACATGCAACTCGTGTCCCACTAGCTCTCTTTTCCTTTTCTAAAATCCCATAGTGTCTGATCCAGATATGCAATAACACAGAAAGGCTATTTGGATAGCTGCATAATGTTTGCTGTGCATACTTTATAAGACATGACCTCATTTTTTTCACTTTAATTATCTTCCTAGTGAAGAATGGAGTCCCACAGAGTTAGCCTGTTCAGCAATTTCCTTTGCAGTACAGGAAGAAGCCTGAAGCTACATTTCCCCAAAATCTCACCCCTTATATTCAGCCAGTGAGAAGCCTTTCTAATCAATCTTTGGAAAGAGGAAAAGAAATAAAAAAGTCGATATTCTATGATGGCAAATGCGGACAGACAGTTGAGAACTTTAATAGCAGCTCTCCTTATCTTTGGAGCCCTACTGAGAAACAACCTTTGAAGGCAGCAGCTGAAATCACATCTTCTATGATTGGGAAGGAAGAGAAAATCTCTTGGATTTTGAAGGTTTTCATGAGAATTCCCCACTTTGATGCCAATAAATATTTGAATTTATGGACTGAATAATGCCGAGAGATGCCCAATTCAGCACTCTGCTGTCCTTTCCCAATTTTTTCAAAGTTTGTAGAAATCTCTAATTTCCTTCAATCATTCCATACTTTAAATGTCTTTGCTTTTGTGACCAAAATCTGACTGCTAAAAGTTACTTGTCATTTCCTAATTGTGAATTAAAGTCACAATGTAGGGAAAGTCTTCCTTTCCAGAGTCTCAAATGTCAAACTCATTTTGATGGAAAAAAAATTAAGCAGAAATAAGCATAGATTCTGCCTAAAATGTTCACAGTTATGTGACCTTACATAAATTACATCTTTTTTTAATTGAAAAAAAAAAAGAATGGGAATACAGCTACTGACTTCACAAGCTTGATATGTGACTAAATCAAAACAACTTATGTTACATTTTTAGCGAATTGTCTGACATTGAAATTTTTTAGTAAAATTTCTTTAAATAAACTTTTCTTACTTATATTTAGCAGACTTAAAATAAATTCCTTGTTAGAAATTTTGAATTCATACATTTAAATTAAGGAAGAATAAAATATTTTCCTAAAAAAAATCTCTTCTAAATGTCTTTCTTTTTTTGTAGTTGGATTGGTTTAGAAGTTTCCCCACAACTATTCATTTACCATCTGTAGAAGAATGTGGTGCTCAGATATAGTCACGACAGGAAAGCTGTACTCTTCCAGTTCAGGTTGCAATATACTTTAACTGTTCATGGTTTGTTGTGAAATTTCCAGAAATGTCATATCAAACATAGAAATGTCATATTTTTCACTCTTAGAAAATTTATAAATGCAGTGAAAATCATAAAAAGCAATTGCAGTTACATTTCTGAATCTCATAGATTCTAATAAACTTTTCTACTAAAATCTAGAATCTACTAAATTCTACATTGGATCTAGAATTCTATAAAATGGTAATTTAAAAAAAATTATTGTTAATGTAAAGAATAATTTTAAATAATATGATTATATTATTAATATAATATAACTTTAACTTCATGAAGTTAAAATTTCTCCAAATTATGGCCAATATGTACCTCCCATCCCATTTCAAATTGAAATAAAAGTATATATTGAATATTTTTAGTTAACTATTATAGTCATGGTATAGAAAAATATTTTTAAAGAGGAAAAGCAATTACTTGATTGATACAATTAATTCATTATCTTATAGCAAGTTCATTTCAAAGGATAAAATAATGCAAGGAATATTCTTAAGGTGAATGATTTTACAACAATAAACCCCTGTTTTTAGTACTTTAGTCACTTAAGTGGTGATCTATTAAGTTTGAGGGCTAATGTTAAAATGAACTCAAATAATGACACAACAGATGAATAAGAGAGACTGAGATGAATAAATAATGAAAGTGTGGAAAATTACTATTGGGTCAAGATTTGCTACATAATTTCTTTAGTGTATCCCTGTGTTTGCAGGATTTCAAAAGCTTAGATTAATTTTCTGATTGTGAGTCTTATACCTACTCTTTAGACTCATATTGTTAGAAGAAGGGATATTCTCTAGATTGTAAAATATGAAAGAGTCTAATCTGTAGGATGGTGTTGTACAAATATTCTATCTTCTCTCCAGTTTGTCCATACCTCCTTTCCATTTGTATTTGGACATCTGACTAGTTTGGTCAATGACTCCAGACAGAAATAATGTACCTCACATCTGGGTTGAGATATTTAAAATCAATTTAGGCTTCCTTTGATATTCTCCTTCCTTGATACAACAAACATGGGATCCTCAGGCTAAGACAATAAATCAGAAGATGAAAAAATGTCAGGTACAGTGGCACACACCCATAATCCCAGCTACTCAGAGATGAGGCAGAGGGACCACAAACTTGAGATCAACCTGGGCAACTTGCAATACCTGTCTCAGAATAAAAAAGAAAAAAAAGAACTGTGGATGTAGCTCAGTGGTAGAGTGCCTCTGGGTTTAGTTCTTGGTACCAGGAAAAAAAAGAAAAAGAAAAGAAAGAAAAAAAGAAATGAAACCAAGATCCTGAGTGACTGGCTAGGGGCTGACCCACAATGGAATCTGAAGAATATGAAATAAATTCCTTTTTTTTAAGTCACTTTGTAGATTTTTGCATTTCATGGCAATTAGTGATATTTTCCTGTATATATATATATATATATATATATATATATATATATTTCATATATTATATATATGAATTCTAGACCATATATCCATGGAAATACAAAAAAATTTTGTGACTGATTTTATTCTCTTAGGGATATGAAACTAATCAGAAGCAAAAATTGTCATAATATAAGCATTTGGCAGGATTTGTTGGCCAAATACATAGTGTGCTACTTGTATTGAAGCTAAATCTAGTGTGTATTTTGTTTTTATAGATATTAAGAATGGGATATTCTCTTGACTTGAAATCCTTAAGGAAACACAGAAGCACTGGTTCTCAAAAATCTACGATTCTTATTTATTGTTTAATAGGTTCCTGAAGTAAGCATTTAAGAGGTGGCATTCCTTATAATGATAGGAATTGTTTCAATTTTGTTTGAACTGTAGGATTTTAATGACACAATATATAATGTTGATAGATGTGGCATAGCACACACGTTATGCATAATTAATAATATTTAAATATATATGTATTTAAATTAAACTCAGGGGCACTAAACCACTGAGCCACACAGCCCTATTTTGTATATTATTTAGAAACAGGGTCTCACTGAGTTGCTTAGCACCTTGTTATTGCTGAAGCTGGCTTTGAAATCTAGATCCTCCTATGTCAGTTGCTGGGATTACATGCCTGCGCCACCACATCCAGCAGTAATATATTTTTTGATGTGAAGTGAATATAGTGAATGTACTTCCTTAAAGTTATACAGTGTGATGGCTCTGCTTATAGATTCTATTTTTTTTCTTAATTCTTACTTTATATACAGAGATACAAAAAAATGTTGTCATGTATTTAATTTTTTTAAAAAAAGTGAGTCTAAAGAGAAGCAATCAGAAAAAGCAACTTACAATTAATGCCTTGTTTCTAATTACATAATAAATTAAAATCATTCATCTTGAAAAACAAAACTAAAAAAAATTCTTATAGGTTTCTATGCAGTAGTAATATTGAAGAAAATCTCTCTGCTTGTTAGTGAACTAATAATGTAATTCATCCAATTCTGTCATTTAAACAAGATTGGTATCCCTTGAGGTATTATCTGAGTGACCCCATTCTAATCCATAACCTCAATTATTATGCTATTGACTTTGAGGTCTGGATTTTCACATTTGGTCTATTTCTAGAACTCTAGCTTCATTTGTTTTTTCAACTGCCTTTAAATATTTCCATTATATTGAACTATTTATTGGGTGTAAAACTCAAACTCAATAATTAGGGCAACTCCACACTCTTCATCATAAAACTTTTACAAGTGGAATAGGTTATCAGCTTACATAGGTCAGTTTATCTATATAATAATATGCAATATTTTCAAAATAATTTTCACATACCTCACCACATAGCTCTCTACAACCAAACTCTTCTGCTTTATCACCATTTAATGGAAAAACATACAAAGAATAAAAGAAAGTGTTTTTAGGTTCTTGGAAAACATAAGAAGATGGTCAAAGGTCAAAATTCCAAAGGTGAATTCTCTCAAAAGCATCACTATAAATGAATAAATTTTCACATTTAATTGAATTTTAAATGGGACTACTTAAAAACAAGTATGGGATTTTTGGCTTGAAAAAATCTAAAGAATTTTATCAATTAACAATAAAACTAAGGAATATAGATGCTTGTGAATGTCACCACTCTACTAGAAATTTTTTGTTTTCTTTAATGATATAAAACAATAAAATGATGATGATATAAAAGATACTCATTCAATGAAAGTGAGCAGACATTCTATGAATAAATAGGTGTAGGGATTAACTAATGGTTTTCATGAAATGGAACAAATAAACCAAATATATTTTCTATCTTAAGTTTATTTTTAAAAATGTGTTCATGAACAAAATATCTATTGCATCTTGCAACCACCAATCTGATTTTTATCATTGTTTAGTCTAAAATATTTTATAATAGGGGTTCTGTTATCAGAAAGTTGTTGAAACGTCATTTTAATTTTTTTTTAAATGGGACTGGGGATATGGCTCAGTGGTAGAGCATTTTCCTGAGATGTGTGATTACTTAAGTTCTATCCTCAGTGCCACCAAATAAATACATAAATAAATAAAATTTAAAATTATGCACAAAGTCTTTATGTTTATAATTTCTTGAAGCTTTTTACATTGATATATCTATGTTAGCTTTTCCTTGAATTTTCACAATAAAGGTAATCATAGACCATATAAGATATTTTGTTGTTAAAATTGCAGTGGGCTGGTGGTTTATATTCTAGTTATAGGTATTTTAAAAGCTTAATAGTAAATTGTCAGGTAAATGTTAACATTTGTTAGGACGGGATTGTCGGTCTTATTTCATTCTTATATTCCCAGTACCTAGATAGATGTCTGGCATTTAAAGTAATTAATAATAAATTTGTAAAATATTAATGGAAACCACAACTGTTTTCACTGCAATTTCTTTAGCCCTGATTTTAAAGGGGAAAATTATAGCTTAAAGAGAAAAATATAAACGACTGTAAGAGTGAGGAAAAATATATTTCTGAAATAAAAATATTAGTTTTCTATCCAGCTTTCTGTAAACAAAAGGAAAACAACTATTACACTCTGAGTTATTTGATTGGCCAAGTTTAATAAATCAACAACAAAGAACCCAAAGGAAAATATTCTTCATTTGTTTGGGTTTTCTCAGATTGCTTTGTTTTGACAATATTTGTAAGTAGATTCATAAAACATTAATTGGAACCACTTCCTCACTTACTGTCCTTGTACTCCAAGTTAGAAGAGAAATATAGAGGATTTCAGCTCCCCACAGCCAGGATAGCCATATGACTCAGTTGTGGTTACATGAATAAATACTATAGTCACATTCATTTATTTCCCTTACAACATGAATTAATTCATGACCCTTGAAACATAATAAAAACATGTATTTATGTATATATGTGTATATACTACATTCTTGCCTGTGAATACAAACACCACATGGTGATAATGATGGAGCAGAAAGGAAGAAGGACTCTTATTTTGTAAACTATTATTTGCAGCTCTATCACTCCTAAGTTGCCTGACATCAAACTTATTGGCTTGAGAAAAATACACTTTTTTATCAATGTAATCATTATTTGTCACATTTTTAAAATTTTTCAGCTTAATACAATAATTTAATATTACATTAAATTTTACCTCCTGCATCAACACAGAAGTTTGGGGGGGACTCCTCATATACAGTAATAATATAATTCATATAAATAATTGATTCCCTTTCTATGTTGAGCCTATACCAGAATACCAAGAAAGGCCAATTTAAAGACAGGAAAGTTTATTTTGGCTCCTGGTTTCAGAGACTCAGTTTATAGTTGGCAAACTCCATTGCTCTGACCCTGAGGTTAGGCAGACCATCATAGCCAAAGGGCACAGAAGGGAAGAAAGCGGCTCACCTCATGATGGTGATGGGGAAGTAGAAAGGGAGAGTAGAAGAGGCTACTGGGAAGATCAGCCTTTCAGGACATGTCCCCATCGATCCACCTCCTCTAACCATGCCCCACTTCTGACAGTTATCACTTAGTTCGTTCAGACTAGGATGGACTGATTCGATTATGGCTCTCATAATCTGGTCATTTCACCTCCTTCAATAACACAGGAACTTTTGAGTGACACCTTATATCCAAACCAAAATACCTATCTTATCTTTGTTCTTATGATATTTGTTTTATCTAAATATATTCACAAATACAAATTCTATATTACTTTTATTTCAGAGGTTTTAAAATTTCTGAATGAATGAAGTTTGGGCAATATTTGAACAGAGATAGTATTTTTAGTCCACCTAGTTGATCTTTTCTTTTTCAATTTTCCACTTTAAAAAAAAATTAAATAGGAAACGGATATCCAACATTGTATAATTCCACAAAAAGAACTCAGTCTTACCTTGTGAAACTTTATAAATATTTACCAGGCAATGGTGCACAAATGAGCTTTGCAAGGGTCAGCGATAACACACTACTATGACAGATAACTCTTTTTCAAAAAAAAATATTTATTTGTTCTAATTAGTTATACATGATAACAGAATGCATTTCAACTCATTGTACACAAATGGAGCACAACTTCTCATTTTTCTGGCTGTACACGATGCAGTCATACATAGGATAATAATATTCTTCTCATTCTACCATCCTTCTCACCCCCACAACCTCTAACCTCCTCTCTCCCCTCTGCCCAATCAAAGTTCCTCCATTCTCTCCTAGCCACCACCACCCATTATGGATCAGCATCTGCATATCAGAGAAAACATCTGACACTTGTTTTGGAGGGTTGGCTTATTTCCCTCAGCATGATATTCTCCAATTCCATCCATTTAGCTGCAAATGCCATAATTTCATTCTACTTTAAGGCTGAGTAATATTCCATTGTGTACACACACACACACACACACACACACACACACACACCACATTTTCTTTATCCATTCATCTGTTGGAGGCATCTAGGTTGGTTCCATAATTTAGCTATCATGAATTAAGCTGCTATAAACATTGATGTGGCTGCATCACTGTAGTATGCTGATGTTAAGTCCTTTGGGTATAAACCAAAAAGTGGGGTAGCTGGGTCAAATGGTGGTTCCCTTCCAAGTTTTCTAAGGAATATCCATACTAATAGATACTTCTTTGTTGGTAAGGAGATGTCTTATTTATTCTCATACAGTTTGAGGTAAATTTTGAGCCTGTGATCTGGTTTAGAACTGAGGGAAAGAGGAAATCCTAGTGTTCATCTATCTTGCTCATAACTAGTGTTCATTTTATGAAAATGCCTAGAAGGATACATGCCAATTAATTTACATAATTTACAAGTTTTTTGTGTGTACATCATTTCCCCAGGTGGCCATAGGCTGGCAATGTAGAAATACAAAAAAAAGTTCTTTTCTTTTTATGTTAGATGACTCTCACATCTCAAAGATGAACTAGATTTTTAAAATTTATAATCTTAAGAGTGCACACACACACACACACACACACACACATACACACACTTTAAAAACATTTCTCCCAAATATTTTATCCTCTAAAATTGGATAAAAGATCTAAGGGTTATCCTTAATTATCAATTCCCAAGAAAATAGCAAAGAAAATTCTATAAAAATTATGAATATCCATTGAAGTGATCATACAGTTTTTGCCCTTCATTTTTTTAATATGATATGTCACATTTATTAATTCATCCATATTGAACCATCCTTGCATACTTGATTATGATAATAATTTTTTGAATGTATGATTGAATTTTGTTGGCTAGTATTTTGTGGAGGATTTTTGCATCTAAGTTCATCTGGAATATTGGCTTGTAGTTTTGCAATATATATATATATATATATTGCAATATATATATTCTCATCTAGTTTTAGTATCCTTCCTGAAAAAGTTAAAAGATGGGTTAAAAGTGTTCACACCACCAAAATACAAACTCTGTTAGTTTTCACATGTTAATTAAATATTTTATCATTTGACAGTATATATATTCTTTGAAACATAATGATTCACACAATACATTCAATTCCATCAATTTTAAAAATGCAAAAATGATTAAACAAAAAATTTTCACTAGACTTCAGCAAATACTGGGAAAACTTCAACGGCAGACAAATTCAAATTCAACATCTTACTCCATATTACATGTAACACAATAAACATTTTTTTATTGTCTGCTATATAAAATTCTCTTTTTCTCTCTGTCTAGTAGACATTACATTATTTTTAGGATTATTCATATTGATGCCTTGATGTTTTTTCCACTTGCTCATCTTTCTTATGTTAAGTGCCTAATAAGGATTACATATACTAATTTTATGTCAGGCATAAGGAAAATCCGTGAGTAGATCAGGGTAGACTTTGCCTTATGAAGACTGAAGCTTGGAAAGCAAAATGCCACTTTGTTTTAACATCCTCTGACATTGTCTTCTAGAAATTGCTTTCTTACACTTTCTTTTGGGCAAGTTGACAGCCCAGCTCAGTGTTGTTCTGGGGTTGCCACCATGTTAGTCTGCTGGGATTCACTCTTCCTAAATTAGGCATATGGGGACTGTCTTCCAGGGACTTCTATGACATCTCCTCCACATTTCACTTTCTTATGCTTGTGTGCTCTTGTCTGAGGTATTTTCCCAAAGCCTATGTTTGTAGCTATCCTGTGCTGCCCCCAAGGACAAAATGACTAAAGGTAAATACAATTTAAGAAATTGTTTGTCTTAAAGCAAGTGGGTACTTCAACAAATTGATTTTTGAAAAATTGACTTTTGGAAAATTGATTTGCAGGAAACTGATTTGGGGGGAATTGATTTAGAGCTCTGACAATTTTTTAACTTTCTGGTGCAAATGATAATCACTGAGATAAGGAGAAATGTCACAACTGAAGACCTCTAGTTTCTTTTATTTTAGATAACCAATTCTTAATATGAACTCTGATCTCAAACAAAATTGGGAAACAGATAAAGGTGGAGAGTGAACAGATTGAACCTTCATACACTTACCAATATTCTCTGCCTTGCTGTGATTTCATAGATGAAAATTTATAAACCTTATAGTGTTGAAAGGCAGTGAGATGCCAACACAGCTTTCCTTTGCATAAAAATGTGTTCTTCCTCTTCTAGGGCTTCTGCCTTAGAATCTTTTGGTTAAGTGAGGTTGACCAGAAGATGGGAATATAAAATGTCAGAGCTCACTAGTCTAGCAAGAGATTGCTCAAACATTGCCTGATTATTTTTTTAAAAACTCCAGACAATATGATTCCATCACCCTGAAGACAGATGGCTATTATACTCATTTCTGTGCTCTAATTAGACATCTATGGATGCTATGATGTTGATAATGACAACAGCATCAATGTCAACGACAAAAATGGCCATAGAAGCACTGCATGTCAGGATGTAACATATGTATTTGTCAGTTATAGGATTTAATTCCACTTCATCCTGAAGTCAAGGTTCCTGTGCTGTATCACTGTAGTGTGATGCTGCTTATCTTTTCTAACTACAGGAATCTGTTTTGAACTACTTTGTGTAATAGATAGTTGTGATTTTAATGTTTCTATTGCTACTTATAAGGTCAAATGTGGAATTTTTGATGCAGAAACAAACAAACAAAAATGAATGGATGGGTAACTGTAAAATATCCTTGCACATTATAAGCAAAGCAAATAGCAGTTGACCTCTGAAGGCCACACAGCAATCAGTAATCAAATACAGAATCTACTAGCCAATTAAAAGTTCATAGGAGATTCAAAAAGGAGACAGAATCTATTGCTCTGCTTCCCCACATGCCTCCCACCACAACCCTTTCCCCTGAGAGACAAGGAAACTTTCTGCAAAACCATCCCAGATTCCAGGTTCCTGCTATATATCCTAACACAATATGTTCAGAAGCATGGCATTGCATTACTGTATGGAATTTCAAGGAATATTTTCTTGAAGTTCTAAAATTCACTGAACAAATTTGAGCCAACATCCAGGCCACAGGAAAGACCTAAAATGTTAGTGAGTGGTTTTGATATTCCCTGTCTCTGAGGCTACAAGTCCAGAGTTGGAATTGGGAGAAGATTTGCCACTGAGAACATAGATCTCTTCAAGAATATCAGGCACCTTGACACCTATGGTCTCAAGATCCAAAGTGACATTCTTCAACAACAACAAAAAAAAAAATGCAAAAGTGAGATAATACCAGAAGACCCGAACTCTCTAAGCTCATACCTTTAAAAATAGCTATCAGAAGCCGCAAAATGAGACCAAAGTGCAGTCTGTTTTCCTTGTGTTTCTCTTTCCCAGTTACATTAACTTTTCAAACATTCTGGATCCACACAGTCTCTGAGGAACTTTTCACTAATGTATATTCCAAAACACAAGCAAAACAAGAAAAATGCCAAAAATTAGATAACTTTCTTCAGAGTTTAAGGAATCTGCATTCATGTAAAGCTAGAAGCTTCTGTGATGATCAACAAATGTTGAAGTCGTCCTGGACATAGGCACATACTTACACCAGCTCTCCCACCATCTTCAGATGCAGCAAAAGTAAAACTCTTTGATTCACAAAAGTTATCACCAAAAGGGGACAAGAAGCTCTTCCATTGCTTCATCTTAGAATGTCTTGTGGGCAGAATTTTTCTGAAAAAAAAAAATGTTATCACAGAAAGAAAACAAAAGAGATAGAGATCATAATAATTTTTTACAAAGTGCAGGTTTTGGTTCACAACACAGTGCTGCTCTCTTACTTGGGCCTCTGGGCCCCCTCTCAATTCTTCCATTCTGTTTGAACTTTTATGTTGTGTTTACTAGACAAATCTCTGTTAGAAAAATTCTCTTACTGACTACAGAATCTGGTTCTCTGGATATTTGACTTTATAGTCAATGCCTGGAGTAAATCAGCTCTTTACCCAGACTGAATCTCTTAGTCTTTTGTCTTGAAGTACAGGTTTAGTGCGTTTGGTTTTGTTTTTGAGACGTATGCAAAATAGCATGTTGGAGGAAAGACACTTTCTCCCTTGAAAATGTTGATCCCTTAGCTACTGAAAATTATTTCATATTATACAAACTGCTATGCCCAAATCTACTATCCAAAGTATTAGTTTATATTATTTTAAAGTATTTATCAAAATTCAGAAAACAGAAATATTGAAAGTATAAGCATAAATTATTAATTTTAATTGTTTTTCAGAAACCTCTCAGTAATAGAGTAAGAGAGAACTGGAGGCAGTCATCCACAATTAATGCATGTTAATTAAAAATAAAATAGAATATAAAATGTGATGGAATATTTCATTGAATATATCAATACAAAATTAAAACATAAAACAATTAAAAAATGTTTATCACATATGATAATCACAATAAAAATTGACATATATGCTCAAAAGATGTCTTTAACAAATGGAAATATATTGTGTTCCTACATGGGAAGTTCTATTAGTAAATGTAAATTCAGTTAAAATCAATGTATGAAACAACAATAACCAAACACATTTCCTAAGATTAAAATATTATTTTTAAATTACCTGGAAAAATTTTTAAAATAAGAATAGTTACAAATATTTTGAAAAGAGGAGTAATGAAAAAAAATACCCTCCGCAAATGGTAAAAAAATCATCATTTTGAATTGATAATTAATATGGGACTGGCTTAGGTATATTGTTAAAAGCTATTTAAATGTATATAATAATTTTTTACTTAAATCTTAAATTGTTGCATTTGAAACCACTGGGAACATGTAAAATTTTATATAATAATTAAAGTCATGTTTCTGTTCCTCTAAACACATAAGTCCATGTTATTCATAAACATAAAGCATATTACAACCATAATCAATTAAAGAAAGATAAATTACAAATGTGAAATAAATCCATTAGCAGTGTCTGTAGGGGTACAAATTTAGTTGATATAAAATAATAAAAATATCAGTAAGTAAATTCATATTAAAACATTACCAAAGTATATAGCTAAGTAATTTGGAAAAATATTCAAATGAGAAGTTAAAAGTTAGAAATTAAAAATTTAATTAAAATTAAAAAGACAAAAGTTAACAATAAAAATGTAGAGAAATAATCTAATAAACACATTATTACAGGTAATTTACAAGATCATTTTATAACAGTAGTTTGTAAAAATATTTTCATCATAGTTCTATGGTTCAAAGTAAAAATTAAAAGTACATATCCACCAATTGGACAAATACATTCTGATAGTAATCATTAATATTCTGATATCTTTATTCACTAGAAATTAGTTTATCAAAGTTACATTTACAAAGAAATAGTAAACGTGATAATCCCTTTATATTTTGGAATGAATTAGAGAGAAAGTGAGAGTGTTTGTGTATCCATTTACCTATCTGTCAATCTGGAAGATCTATAACCAAATTTTTTTTTAAATGTTCTGTTTGAGAAATAAATGAAATATTTTATTGTTATCCATTCTGTGTTTCCAGAATTGTATGTATTAGAAGCATGATCATACTGTAGTAATTTAATTTTGTTAATATTCAATGCATTTTAAATTTTAATCTTGAAAAAAAACATTTTATATATATATATATATATCTGTGAACACTACAGATTTTTGTGACCAGTAAATATAACTAGCTGTACTTAATGAACAAACCTGATTGGGGAACAACAAATAACAATTGTCATCTCAGAACATAGATATAATTTCTGCTCCTCTTTTTAAACAATAATATGAGGTTAATCTGGATAAATAATGTTAATTATTCCTTATAATGAATTTACAATAGGTAAAGAATGCTATAAAACATAAATTCATTTGCACAATGAAGATACTTATTGCTATTTTACAGAGTATTTATTCTTATTAAATAAAGAATGGCATAAAACACTGAAAGAGAAAGAGAATTTCAATTATTAGTAAAGATTTTTACTTTATATTTTACAATTAGTAATATGACATTGCTCAAACATATGTCAGGTTTATAAACTGTGTATATATGAAGTGAGATAGCTTTCTTCATTGCTGTGATTTTTGAGTACTACCCAATATTTGTACTTTAATATAAATGGAAAACGGTTTTCAATAAGATGAATATAAATAACACCACACACACAGAGGGATATTGATCTGCTAGTCATTCATCAAAGAGCAACTTGTCTAGTGTATGACATTTTTGTTATGAGGTCCTTAGTAATTTCTAACAAACAGAAATAATTTGCAATGAGGACTCATGAATTTATAATAAATATATACATTTTTTCATTTTATATATATATATATATATATATATATATATATATATATATATATATATTACACCATTTTATATATCAGAAAGTCATCCTGAGAACCTGAGGAGGTGGAGACACAAAAGAACATACAAGGGTCTGAACATTAAGAAGCTCACAGACGCCAAGAATTATACCTCTAATTAGAGTAATGAAATATCTATTTCATACAAATCATAAAAGAAAATTAGGAACAACTAAATGTTAGTGACTTTCATTAGCCTAAGTAAAATTGAAAATAAAATGTTAGTTGAAAAATGATTCATCTCATGGTGGTACAAACTGACATTAGTGAAGTCTGAATTACAAAATGCTAATCAGACTATAAGGGATAAAGTCATTTTCTAAGAGAAAATTATGTCTGGAATCTTTAAGAGGTAGCTAAATTATGTTCAGATACTGAAAAGCATCTATATCTTAAAGTTAATTTATGCCATGATCTTCTTTCAAATTGGTAGAAAGAAACAACGTATGTAGCACTTGATTCAAAGATTAAACTACAAGTAAATTGATTTTGTAAATTACACTTTGATTGGGTTCAAAGTACATGTTCAGAATACAATAAAACTAATCTAAAACATGTTAATACTCGTTTTTTTTAAAAAAAAACTTTATTAAGTCAATTGTTGTTCAATTTACCAAAGTATTAAATTTTTTATTAGTTTATTTTACTTATACATAATATAAGGTTCATTTTTACATAATAAAGCATGTTTTTTCTTTGATTAAAATGACTTTTCTTATTCAATACAGAACTACTTTTAATTTCTTACAAATTAAAAGTTTAAAATAAAGGATGATGGGCATGGTGGTGCATGCCTGATATGCCAATAATCACAAGCTCAAGTCCAGCTCTAGCAATTTAGCAAGGCCCTGAGCAACTTAGTAAGACCCTGTCTCAAAAATTAATTAATCAATTAAATAATTAATATAAAAAATTGGGGATATAGTTCATTGGTAAAACCTCTGTATGTTAAATCGCTGGTATCAAAAAATAAAAATAAAATAAATACAAATAAAGGATAAGAAATATATTCAGTTAGTCATTGCAGTTATATCTTCCTTATTCAGTTTCTTATTTGAATTGTCAAAACACAAGATCACATTTCTTTTACATGAATATAAGTATTATACCAGTAATGAAATGATGTGCTCATGTTACTGAAATATGAAATGTTAATAATTATAAAGTTTTATCTTTGATAGAGACTAAAATATATATTTTTTTCAAAGAAATTTTTGAACAAATAATTGACCCTTAAACAAATAGCAGATGTTATATCCTGGGTTTTTGTTTGTTTGTTTGTTTCCAATTTTCATGTGGTTGCTATACATTGTAGACATATCTTTGAATATAAACATGTTTTTCCTGGTGCTTTCTAAAATATTTTAAATTATTGTCAGAAGATTAAGACGTTCCATTTTGTAGTAATTTAATTTTGTTAATTTTTTTTGTTAATAATTATTTAACAGATTGATTATTCATGATTTATTGGTTTCCCTGTGATGCAAAATCAACTCAAATTAGTTTAACTAAAATGGGATATTATAACCTTACAAAGCATAAAACTCCATGTTCAGATTGGCATTTTCATTTGGGTTGAACCAGAGGCTCAATCATTTGAATCTCTTTCTACATCTTCAACTTTATGATTCCTTTGAATGCATTCAATGTAATGTAAGCCTATCTACCCAACAGTTCTCAGCAATTCCAAATATATATTGCTTTAATAGTTAATAGTTCCAAAGGAAATAAAGATTTTCTGTCAGAGTGCTTCCAACCAAGTTCTTCTATTAGGCCCCTTTCATCTGTCTTAGGTCAAATAAGCAGAGGCTTATAAATCTCAGAATGTCTGTGATAAACCAAAAAAAAAAAAATTACTCATGAACTTCTATAACTGTGGAGCACAGTGAACCCTATCTAAAGCACTGGAGTCACATATTTTTTTGGATTATAATTTTAACATGTGGTTAATAGGTATTCATCATTAATAGGCAATGCTGCACCTGACTCCATAAATATATTAAATATTTCATCAATAAGAAACGAATAGAGGAGTGGTAGTCTCATAAAGGAAAACTTAGGTTATTAGAAGAATGAATGCCTGTCTGATCAGCTCAAAGTATCCACTATACTAAGGAGAACTATTTTAACTCCATCTGACGTATGTATGGATTTTACATGAACTAGAACTTTGCAGGAATGGGTGAGTCTTGGCCATGATTTTCTGTATTATCTGTCAATTCATTATTCAGACTTTAAGTCTTCTTTGTACCCATATAGCTTTTTGAAGTTATATAGTATTTAACTTTTTATCTACTTTTTAATTGAAACATAATATTTCTGCCTACATATGAGATGTGGTGTAATGTTTTGATTCATGTGCATATTGAGTAAAATAACACATTATATATTGTGGGGACCCACCCATTGCCCCTGGGCTGAGCTTGCTTCCCCTGCCTTAACAGATGGGGGTATTGGTCTGTCATGCACACAAAAGCTGTGCCAGGCAAGTGGCCTTTTCCTTTGCTGGGTAAGGGAGCCTGCTTCAAGCCCTACCTGGGGGTTACCTAATGGGGAAGGGGAACCCCCTAAAAACTGATTCCCCTGCCTAATTTGAATACAAGATTCCATCAAACCTCCTTTGTGTGTCACCCCTATAAAAATAAAGAGATCTGGGTGCTCGCTCTCTTGCTCCTTCCAGTACTGGAGATGACCCTTGGGTCACTGAGTAGAGTCATCCTGCCCTAGAAACTTCTGTTTGTGTGCTGCATGGTTTCTTTGCCATTTTCTTAGTTATTGATATACAGCCAGCTCCTTTGAACCCAGTTTATATCGCCAGTCTGGACAGCTGGTGATAATTGTTTCAGCAATATATCTCAAAATAGAAAGGGTTAAATTTGCTAAAATGATAAATAGAATTATCATGTTAAATGGAAAAATTTGAGATGTGAGATAAGGGCAGAGACTTGGGTTCTCATATCAAAGAAATATTAGCAGAGAATATGGGATAGGATATGGCTAGAAGAAGGTCATGAGACAGTGGTTGAGGATGGAGTGAAAATATGACATCTTATGACATACTTCCTCATGTGGGTCATGACCTTGTTTCCACATTCTTTATATTTCAGGTTATTCCTTTGTTAATCCATCAAAATAGATTACCTAGAACACCTTCTAAAACCACCTCCCTCCTTTGATCAAATAAATTTAAAACCAACGGAATGACTGATTCTCTCTACTCCTAACCCTCCACCAAAGTACATTATTTGGAACTAAATTTTTTCCCCACCTTCAATAACTTGAAACAAAAATCCTATAGCACTTGTAGATCCCAGGTTGTTTCAAATTTGGTTCTTATCATCTTGACAATATAATATGCCAAATTAAATTTTCAAGCTCAATAAAACGCTGGAACCATTTCTTTTCTCTTTAAATTGATAGCAATTATTATGGGCTATATTGTAATGACTTTTATCAATGCCTTAATTTATAGATGCTTATATTTTTCAGGGACCATAAGAATATTGCCTTATACATGTGTTTAAAATTTAGATATAATTTAGATCTAATGTTCTACATTAGATGTAAGGTGACAACATTATTTTCCAGTGAAGAAAGTACGTGTGTCTGTTGGGAAGTGATTAAGTAGAATTGTAATTTTTGCTCTTTCAATAATTTTTCATTTTCTGAGGTCTTCTTCAATTTCTTTCTTTAGTATTCTGTGGTTTTGTTTATGAGAAGGCTTTCACCTCTTTTGTTAGATTGATTCTCAAGTATTAAAATACACTGAGACTTCATACCACTCTAGTCAGAATGGCAATTATCAAGAATACGAGTAACAATAAATGTTGGCAAGGATGTGGGGAGAAAGTTTCAGTCGTACATTGCAGGTGGGACTGCAAATTTGTGCAACCACTATGGAAAGCAGAATGTAGATCTCTTAGAAAACTTGGAATGGAATCACCATTTGACCCAGTTTTTCAACTCCTCAATCTATGCCCAAAGGACTTAAAATCAGCATATTACAGTGATACAGCCACATTAATATTTATAGCAGTTCAACTCACAATAACCAAGCTATGAAAATAACCTACATGTATTTCAATGGATGAATGAATAAAGAAACTGTGGTATATATACACAATGGAATATTACTCAGACATAAAGAAGAATTAAATTATGGCATGTTATTGCTGGTAAATGGATAGAAGTAGAAAATATCATAGTAAGTGAAATAAACCAATCCCTAAAAAACAAAGACCAAAAAAGAGAGATGAAGAAGGAAAGAATAGAAATCCATTCAATTAGACAATGTTGTACAAAGGGAAGGAAGAGGAGAGGGAAATAGGAGGGACAGTAGAATTAATTAGAAATAATTTTCCTAGCCTTGTATTTGAATACATGACCAGGGTTACTCTGCATCATGTACAACCACAAGAATAGGATCCTAGATAGAATAAGTTATGATTTATATATGTATAATTTGCCAAAATGCATTCTACTGTCACGTACAACTAAAAAGAACAAATAAGAAAATAAGTTGGGAAGTTAACAAGTAGTCACTCCTAAGTATTTCAGTTCAGTTTGATGCTTAAATACATAAACCAATTTTTGTGTCAGTGAAGTATTCAAACACCATCAAGGTCCTTTTGGAACATCTTCACACAGTGGTGCTTTCTAGAATCAAAGTCTCATCATCATCATCATCATATCTCTCTCTCTCTCTCTCTCTCTCTCTCTCTCTCTCTCTCTCTCCAGGGATTAAACCCAGGATGCTTAACCACTGAGTCATATTCCCACCCCTTTTAAAAAATATTTTATTTAGAGACAGGATCTTGCAGAGTGGCTTAGGGTCTCACCAAATTGGTGAGGCTGGCTTTGAACTCTCAATCCTCTTGCTTCAGCCTCCTGAGCCACAGGGATTACAGGCTTGCACAATCACAGCGAGCATCTCATCATCTCTTATATCATTTTTTTCTGATTAATTGTTCTTTTATAATTTCAGTTTTATAGAGAGGGTGTCAATTTTCAGTGAAGACACAAGTTAGCTCATCTGACTTTTAGTGAAACCTTTAATTTTTGTAGTCAGTCCATCTCTGAATGCTTAACTTGCTTCACAATTAGTGTTCCAAGAATGGGAGATTACTTCACAAGCCTATTGGAGTCTTTCTCTGACCTTCCTCTTTCTCTGTGAGATCTATACACTCTTATTGACTTTACTTTTCACTGAATTACTATTTTTTTTTACAATTTGTATGCATTTTATAGCAATGAATTTTCCCTCTCTGCATCTCTGCTTCCACTCCAAATACACACACGTGTGTGTGTGTGTGTGTATACACATCTTAATAAATTAATGCTCTCTTTAAATCAATGGAGGTAATATTAATAAACTCAAGAATTTATATATTTTAAGAAATACTAATTATATGGTAATTTTTAATTATGTGATTACATTATCTTTGTATTTTAATAATAAAGTTTAAGCACTTTTCTCCTAAGATATGGACATTGAATTGATTATTTTACAAATATCTTATTTTTCATATTTCATTTGTGCATTCTCAGCACATGGAGTGGTTAATAATGAATATACTGTTTTCTATATTACTGCTTAATACTATTACTAATAATAAGAACAATGAAATGCCAAAGTTTGTGGAAGAGTTATGATAGAGTAGCAAAATTCACTTTGAGATTGTTCCTTTATTTAAAAAAATCTTTTATTTCATCAAAAGAGTGCTATAAGAATTCAGAGGAAGATGAAACTTTCCAATTTGCACCTCTCTCTCTACAGCTCTATAACTTGGGAGATTATGTAAGTCTTACTACTAGCACCTTTCTTTTAGAGATAACATAAAATTTTTAAACCTTTTCTGATAATTACAACAAAGATTAAAGCAATAGCACACCTCATTAGTCACTATAAATAAGACAAATTATATTTTCATCCACTCTCTTTATTCTTACAGTCTGGGACCAAGTCATATTTACTACTGACTCTCAAATAAATATTATAGTGTCCAGCACATGATGCTTGATTACCTCAAACAAACAATAGCCTGTCATATGAATTAATCTATTACTGTGTCTCACCTCTAAAAATTAATAACTTACATTCAACTTGTCAAGTTACTTATTCTATCCACATCAGGGAACCATAGGGAGAGCAATGAACTAGCCTTTGCAAAGAAATTTCTATAGTTTAAATGTTGTGCTATTTCTTCTTGTACTTTTTATCATCCATTTGTCATCAGAAAATAGTCAGATAACTTTCCTGATTTCTTCATCAGGAAATAAAATCATAGAAAATATTTCCATGTCTGAAATTTTTAAAAGTGTATTTTAATACTTTCACATATATATATAATTTTATATATTATATTTACATATTATATATTTATATTTATATAATATATATCTATATAGTATATCTATATAGTAAGTATGTATATTATATGTACATGTATGTATATATACATATACATTTATATGTATATATTATATTTATACAGTATATGTATATTCTATATACATACATGTATATATACATATACATTTATATTTATATAATATTATATTTATATAGTTTGTATGTATAGAATATATTATATATATTTATATATTATATACACACATAATATAAAAATATGATATTATATAAATATATAATATGTAAATATGATATATATAATTATATAGATATAAATATATGAAAGAACTAAAATACACTTTTAAAAAATTATGTATAATATGTATATATTATATATACACATATACTACATAAATATAATATATAAATATAAATATATAATATGTAAATATAATATATATAATTATATAGATTTTTTTTCAAAGTTGCACTTGGCAGCTGTTTAAATCTAAAAGAAATTAATGAAGTACAGAACTTAGAGGGGAAAATGTTTGGAAAGCTAATAACTCAAATACATACATGGATCCTCCTTATAGTGAGTTACACATACTGTAAGGAAAATTTCCAAAGTAGCTGTGAACAAATACCATGATCTAGATCTACCATGACTGTAATGCAGTAATCAGGCTGCATTCTACCTCCACAAGTTCAGTAAATTAGTAATAATAAAATAATCTTTTTACAAAAGGGTATAGAGTGTTCTCTTGTACTAGTGGTAAAAGTCCAATTCTAGAGTAAAATTTAATAAGAGCTGAAGAGTTACTTGCAAAACTTAAATTTGATTCCAGAGGCTCAAATATTTGTCTTAGGCAACGTTATAGAAAAGTATATCTACTTCTTTCCTCTCTTTCGTTAAAAAGCTGTTTGGGGCATAGGGGAAAAAATATTGATCCAGTTTCTAAAGTAACAAAGAAACTCAAGGGAGCTTCATGGAATCCTACAATCATGCAGGATTTTAAGTTAAATTGTAACTTAGAGAAGTTTTTTTTTCTAACATTTATTCTATAAAATAATATTCTACTTAAACTTATAGTCTCCTTTCATACTTTGAATAAAAAAGAACTTAACAATTCTAGATTCAAGTCTATCTGACTTTTACCATGCTTCTACATGGTTTTAAATTTTCTACACACACACACACACACACACACACACACACAAACAAACAAAAAGGATTTAACCAAAAGTACAATCATGTTATCTTGAATATGTGACTTTGGGCTACTATTAATTTTAAATGTATTTAGAATTACTTTGAAAAACATTTCTGTTTTAATTTAATACAAATATAATGATAATATATGATGATATATAGTAGTCAGCTGAGCAGGATCCATTTCAGGCTTTTTCCTGGTCTTGTGCTGACAAAGTAACATGTTTTCTCTTAGTTCAGGCTGGGAAAATCGTTACTGCTTGCCTCAGCTGCCCATTCCACAATTCTGTATTGTTTTGAGGATTTCTTATTCTGGTTTACCCCTCAATTCAAACAAATTCCCTTTGTATCTTCTAGAATGCATCAAAACCTTTGTCGGTTAGTGACACCTATTTTAATCAGTATTCTTCAGAGAAAACAGAACCCAAGGAAGAAAGAGAGAGGGTGAGAGAGAGAAAAAGAGAGAGCGAGAGAGCATGAGAGCACTTGTGTGTGGGGAAGAGGGTAGCCCTCACCCCATGTATTTTAAAGAATTGGCTCAGTGGTTATTGGGATTCACTAGACAGAAATCAGCAGGGCAGGCTGGCAATTTGGAGAACCAGGGACACTCTATGCTGCCCTTCAAATCAGAAGGCAGCTTCAGATAAAATTCTTTCTTCCTCACAGGATCTCAACTTTTTCTCTAAAGGTCTCTGGCCTATTGAATGAAGCCAATCCATATTATAGAGAAAAATCTGCTTTTCTCAAAGCCTATCATTTTAAATTTTAATCTCATTTAAAAAATATTTTTTCAGAGATGTCTGACAGATATTTGACCAAATATCTGGGTATTTGACCAGTATCTGGGTATTATGGCTTAGCTGAATTGACACACAAATTGACTTAACAACCAAGATTTATTTATTTTCTATCATTACCAGAGATTCCACCTTATTTTTTTTTTGTTCACTTTAATGAAAATTAGGAAAGGGAATAAAATTAAATAATGTTAACCATCCTATAAGTTGTTTTTTTTAAGAAATAAAACTATCACATTTTACATGTTTCACTAGTTCACATATTATTTTCACATTTAATTAATTTGTAAGCAAAAATAATCAGCTATTGTTTTAGCATATTGAAATTTTTATTATTCACAAACTTTTATTTAAATATTTTAGTTACTCATGAATGATAATCTGGATGGGAAGGCAATATTATAGAATAATCAATTCATTTTCACAGATTCTCTTCTCAAATCCAATTGGAAAATAAATTTATCCTTTTCCATACTTCCTGTTCAAACTCCTTTTATAGGGATGATTTATTTCTATCCCATGAATGAAAATTTGAATAGATCTATGGTTTTAAGTTAAATTTCATATAATAAAAGTCATCTTTATTTATGTCAAAATGAGATGAACAATTAATACATCAATTCAACATCAAAATTATAAAGTAGATTACTAATACAAGCATGCTTTTCATTGTCCAACATCTGTTTCTCCCATCTGTTTTCTTTTTACCTGGGGAAAGAGAGAGATAAGGAGCAGGAGTAATGTAAATTATACACATACAAATTAGCATGCTTTTTTTATCTGGTGTGACACATATCCAAAAACACCTCAACATTCCCCTTTCTTAGTCCTCTGACCATAGCTCTCTTGAATTGGGCACTGTATATTTGTGCTAACCTTCTTTATAGCATGCAAGAAGACAGCATTGGCTTCCAATATATCAATATCAATGATTTTTCAAACCAAGGATATGTAACAAGTAATTCAGAAATACAGTGTTTTAAATGTGCTACCATTTATTCATTGCAATCTGGCTAAGCCGTAATTTTAGCTGACTGGCAGTTCTTCCTTAGGTTCCAGCTTTTAGAGAGGCTGTGCTTATAGAATAGTGAAGTCATTTAGCCACACATGTTATTCTCTGATCTTCAACTGACTGGGATAAAATAGAAGCACACAGGTGAATAGAGACATGTGAGGAAGCCTAAGAAAAAGCAAGGTTTAGCACTGAGACAATGTTACTTCTGCTACATTGACCAAAGCATAGACTACAATTTAGCACAAACTCAAGAGACTGAGATTGGAATATGCTCTGCCTATGATGATGTCACAATCATGGGAGTGACTGGAAATTGGGGCTGAAGTAAGGCCAAGGAGTCACCATGCCAGAGGTAGATCTCCAGCTCCTTCCTGCTTAGGTAAGTTGCTTCTCTTGGGCAGAGAACTTTAAAAATCCAGATGTGCATCTTTTGGTGAAAATGTAGAAGATTTCACACCATCACATCTGCTAATAATTAGAAAAAAAATAAATAGTAAAAGAACCCTGAATTTTCAGTACATTCATTATCATTAAAAGATCTTCAAAAATATTAAAGAGAAGGACAAATGCTTCCTAGATGAGAAGAGATCATTGATTATTTTATTCCTTGGCGGTCTTGATAAAATATGGCTCTAAGTAAATAAAAATATTTGTAAGGTGAAGAAAATCCAGGATTGCTAGTAAAACGTATGGGGTCTGGTGTGACAGATTAGAATCTGCAGACAACTTAGGAAGGTAATTCACCCTGCCATCTGATGCTCACTTATGAAGTCACGGTTAAGCTCAGATATGATCACTGGTGGTCTGGGAGAACAGAGACATATGGAAAGCAGAGAGATGGCCATAGGATACTTTGAGTTCAAATTTGTTACAGAAGGTGTAACTTATTGTACATGTAGGACTGATTCCACTTTTTAAGACATTTGAAACTGGAGGGGAACTGAGTTGACAAAGGATTGCAATCCAGCTCTTATCAAGCTTTACCTCTGATAGGATAAAAGTGTTTGACCTATTAACAGCGGGATTGAGAGAAAAAGATTTTCCTTTTCTGTAGAAAATATTATTCATATAAATCTCATTTTCTTTCATAAAATGGAGTTCCCTGTTTATACTAAATGATAAATAAGGCAGCTAGAAAATATGATCCAAAGTTATAAGGAGAAAATAGTTTGAAAAATTAGGCCCTAAACACCATCATGTGGTACTAGGCCCCAACTTCCTTTATAAGACTCCTGTGGCACAAGAATTAAAATCAAGAATCAAGAAATTGGATGGACTCAAACTAAAATGTTTCTTCTCAGCAAAAGAAATAATCTGTGAGGTGAATAGAGAGCCTACATCTTGGGAGCAAATCTTTACCCCTCACACATCAGATAGAGCAGTAATCTCTAGTGTATATAAAGAACACAAAAAGCTAAACACCAAAACAACAAAGAACCCAATCAATAAATGGGCCAAGGACCTTAAGAGACCCTTCTCAGAAGATGATGTACAATCAATCAACAAATACATGAAAAAAATGTTCATCATCACTAGCAATTAGAGAAATGCAAATCAAAACCACTCTAAGATTTCATCTCACTCTACTCAGAATGGAAGCTATTATGCATACAAACAACTATAAGTGTTGGCGAGGATGTGGGGAAAAAGGCACACTCATACACTGCTGGTGGAACTGCAAATTGGTGCAGCCAATATGGAAAGCAGTATGGAGATTTCTTAGAAAATTGGGAATGGAACCACCATTTGACCCACCTGTCCCTCTCTTCAGTCTATACCCAAAGGACTTAAAAACAGCATACTACAGGGACACAGCCACATCAATGTTTATAGCAGCACAATTCACAATAGCTAAACTGTGGAACTAACCTAGATGCCTTTCAGTAGATGAATGGATAAAAAGAAAAAAAAATGTGGCATATATACACAATGGAATATTACTCAGCAATAAAAGAGAATCAAATTATAACGTTTTCAGGTAATGGATGAAGTTAGAGAAGATAATGCTAAGTGAAGTTAGCCAATTCCAAAAAACCAAATGCTTGAATGTTGTCTTTGATATAAGGAGACTGATTCATAATGGGATAGGAAGGGGGAGCATGGGAGGAATAGAGGAACTCTAGATAGGGCAGAGGGGTTGGAGGGGAAGGAAGGGGGAATGGGGTAATTAATTATGGTGGAATATGATGATCATTATTATCCAAAGTACAAGTATGAAGACACAAATTGGTGTGAATATACTATGTATACAACCAGAGATATGAAAAAATTGTGCTATATATATGTAATAAGAATTTTAATGCATTCTGCTATCATATATAAATAAAAAATAAATAAGTTTAAAAAACAAAGTAGAGTCATATATTCTCAGCTCCAAGGAAAACCAAAAAAAATTATTAATATGTTTTTTAAACTCAAGGAAATAAAGGAGAAAATAGATTTTTAAATAGGCAGCTTTAAAAGACATTAAAATCACTTGAAAAGAAACACATTTTTATTCCAGGATTAAAAACAAAATCTAAAATTAAGAATGTCAGTAATGACCCCAATAATAGAATGAACATATCAGGTGAAAGATATTTAAGAATTATAAAGTACCCATATCAGTTATCTAAATTAAAGAAAGAAAAAAAATTGAAATGAACAGAGTATGAGATTTTTATACAGCAAAATATCAAATTGTCTACTGTTTCTAGTGGAGTTCTAACAGCAAAGTAGTGAATCAGGTAGAAAAAAAAATTTGACATGGAAAATTTAAACAGTGATATATGTTCAAAATGCCAATAGTGATTATCTGACCTATCAGAAACAGAAATGATGAAGCATCACAAATAAGGTGCCTTCTCCTAAAAGAGAACAACCAGCCCAGCCACTTTGTGGGGAGATGATTATATTGGTCCCATTCCACTGGAAAAGGGGAAAAATACAACTCAACTAGGATTAATATATTTTTCAGGTTTAGATTTGTCTTTTCTGCTTACATGAAATCCTAATATCCAAAACTTAGATAGTACTTGGTCTACAGACATAGATTTTCAAAACATACACTCTTGGACAAACATACTTTATGGAAAAAGTGTCATGCATGATAGATACATGACCACTGGATCCTTTGCTTTTACCACAAAGGACATCATCCTCATGGCAGGAGCCTAACAGCATGGAAGAATGACCTCTTGATGGTGCTTCTGAGACTTAAATGTGGGTAGGGCAGCTTCAAAGGTAAAACACTAAATTTTAGGATGTGATATATGCTGGAAACTAACAACCATATAGTGTTATGTTCCCAAGTGATACACATGACTTTCAAAGTTAAAGGTTTAGAATCAAAGAAGTAACAATAGTCACACCATTACTCCAAATTTTGTTCTTGGGGAATTGTTTTTATCCTTTTATCATTAAGCTGTTTGTCTAGAAGTTTTATATAGAGAGATGCTTTCAATTAATGCTCTAGTAAGACAGCTTTTGAACCCTGAAATGTTCAAAGGACCACTTTGGGATTTTTGTGCCAGTAGAACACCAGCAAGCAGAGAACCTAGTCACAATAACTGCAGGATGACTTGATTCTGGCCATCACAGGAAGCATCTATTAACTAATGGGACAAGGCAGAATACATTTGACCCTCAATGAATCCAATGAGGAAAATTTGCATTTCCAGTTTTAACTGTAAGTTAGCAAGTAGAACAACCAGAACCTAATAATATCATGATATTGAGTGGATTAAGTCACTCAGGATTGAAGGTCTGGGTCACCCTAACAATAAATGTCCTAGACCAGTGAAGTAACTGTTGAGTTCGAGGAAAAATTAGAATGAACAAAAGAGTAATGGTATAAACTTCAAGATTAAATGAAGCTTTAGTAACGATTTTTTTTATGAGAGAGAAAGAGAGAGAGAATTTATATATATATATATATATATATATATATATATATATATATATAATATATATATTTTATACATATAATATATATATAATATAGATATTTCAGTTTTCGGTGGACACAACATCTTTTTATTTTTATGTGGTGCTGAGGATGAAACCCAGCGCCATGCACATGCCTGGTGAGCGTGTTACAGCTTGAGCCACCTCCCCAGCCCCAGTAAAGATTTTTTATACCAGTATCTTTTCTGATAATTTTCTCCCAAATTATGACCAACCAGACCATTTAAAAGCTAAGGCGAGATGGGATGAAATTAATACAGCAATTCTTTGCTATGTTAAAATAATATTTGCACAATTTACAACCAGTGCAGGTTTTAATGTAGGAAATGGAGATTTAAAATGATCCAATTTCTTTTTTTTTTTTTTATAACTCTAGATAGGCGGGAAGGAGAGAAGATAGAGTTTCTGAGCTTTTAAATGCATTTAATAAGTACAGGTTTTAGGAAAATTGGATGTTTTAAGTGAAATAATTCTGCTGCTTACAAAATTAGAGGAAAATGTATATACTCAATCTATTTAGTAACACATAATCACATGCTTTAAAGGAGCATTTAGTTTCACATTATTGAGTAGGCAAGTATAAAAGAAATAAAGAAAATACCCTATGAAAAATTATTTTTAGCTTAAACCTGATGAATTTTTTAAAAAATATAGCAATAACATTTTTTTCTCTTTTTTTCTCTTCCACCCCCCACCCCATGTGTGTGTGTGTGTGTGTGTGTGTGTGAGAGAGAGAGAGAGAGAGAGAGAGAGAGAGAGAGAGAGAGAGAGATATTTACACACACAGGATTGAACTCAGGGCCATGCACAGGCTAAAAATGCACTTTACCTCTGAGCTACATACTCACTAATTCTTAGCAAGGTGAAATTTAAAAATTAATGCTTTTAAGGCCAAGCTTGAAATGTATGAAATACATAGCTTTCTTTAAATAGAATGATCCAAATTCTCGATTACCTAAATAGTTAAGATTATGTAACACATGAGAAAACTGAAGAGAAGTTAAGAATGTCCCTGTTAACCCAGTAGGAAACATACTTCTTCCCTGCTGGGAAGAGAATGGGCTATCATAAACCTATATTCTTAGCAAGTTTATACAAGCTGCAGTCAGCCAAAGGAAAATAGTCATTTAAAAGCAGTGATAGTTATAATATACACATTTTCTCAAAAATATAATCTGATTTGAGGACCTATGAAAGGCTGACTTCATGTGCACACTGGCAGAGATTGTAAATACTTTAAACTTAGCATTTCCAAAGTATCCCCCAATTTGATCTTCTGATCAAAAAGTTTGTTCTTTCTAAATCTGTAGATAATAAAAAAAGCATAGTTACAGATGATGTGTTTTGACAAATCTCTATGATTCAAGAGTAACTATTTTATTATTCTTGGCACAGGAATAGGAACCAAACTTCTTTTAGGAAGACTCTGGAAACTGCTATTCTTATAATTGCCATTTGGTTGGATTGCTCAAATACTGTTATGTGTTGATACTATCAATAATGATTTCCCAGCAAGAGATTAGGTCTTTGTGGCTTTAACAAATAAAAACACAGATCAACAAGAATTTCTGCATTTCTTTGTGTTTCCTATAGAATTTGAGGATGAATTACTGCATAAGTCGATAGAAGATCCTAGAATGTTTTGTTCCACAAACTTCTGAGTTTGTTTGATAATATATACTCACATTGTCAGTTGTTTCTGGAGGCTAATAGAGTAAGCATAATCCTGGGATCAGAGGGAAATATTTAGTTTTTGTTTAGGAAGTAGTGGACATTTGGGTAACTCATAATTCTACATTATTTTGCATTTACAAAAGATTTCCTAACTTTTTTTTTTGCTTGCAACTTTTCAAGCTTGTTATCATCCTGAGTTATACTTTCAAACATATTCTTACACAAAGCATTTATTCTGGCTAATTCCTTTGCCTGAGATGTTCTCAAAAATATTCATGGGGCTGGGGACATGGCTCAAGAGGTAGTGCGCTTGCCTGGCATGCTCGGGGCACTGGGTTTGATCCTCAGCACCACATAAAAATAAAGATATTGTATCGGAAAATTCATTCTCTCTCTCTCTCTCTCTTAAAATAAAAGAAAAAAATATTTATGAGTCTTAGCCGAAAAACTCTGAATGAAGATCTTTCCTCCATTCATCAATAGACCCAAGAATCATTGTCTAATAGAGAAGTTCAACTATAAGTGAACCTGGGAATAAATTAGGATACTTTTAAAAATATTGCTACTGAGATCTCACCCAGGCTAATAAATCTCCTAATCAAATCTTCTGAAAGTGGGCAGACATATGTTTTTCTTTTTTTAAGTGTTCTAAGAGATAATTTGTTTCTAGCCTTATTCATCTGTCTGAAAGAACCAAAATAAAACGAAACAGAGCAACTGTTTTCAAAATAATTACGGTGAAGCAATAAAACACAATGATCACAGAAAAAAAGGAGAAAATGATTTTAATTCTATAACTGTCCCTTTTTAATGCTTTCAGCGTTCCCAAACTAGCAGCGGATTGGGTTCTGAGCCAACAAGCGGCTAGGGAACAGAGCTAAGTTCTTAATGACCACAATGGCCGAGGTGGCTAGGGTTCCACCGCAGAGTGTCAGAGAAAGAAAACCAGAGATCTAAAGAAAATTCCTTTTAGAACACAGCAGAATTCAGAACAATACTAATTTGCAAAGAAACTCCCCAATATTAAGAAAGATCTTTCTTTAAAGGAATAGAAGAAATAGCATCCAGAGCTCACATCATAGGTAATTATGACTGCTCCTGTCAGCTACACTAGGAAAAAAAAATCGTATCTCCAGGCATTGGGTAGAGCAATGGCTTAGTAGAGGGCAAAACCAGACCCAGACCAAAGGTGCTTAATATAGTTGTGGCAGGAGAGGGCAAGTAGACATTCTCAGCTTGGCAATGATAGGACATAATTTTGGTTGTCAAAATTGGGGAAAGGGTGCTACTGACATCTATTGAATACATCAGAGATGTTTATAAACATTCTATAATACAAAGGAGATTCCCTATATTAAACAATTATCTATTCCAAGATGTTAACTGTATGGAGGTTGAGTAACCTAGGCCTAACCATTGTTCTGGTCTGATTTAATATGTCATAAAACATAGTCAAATATAGAAAAAATAGCCAAAATATTTTTAAGATACTTGACTTTATTTATGAATAAAGCTTGAGAATACTTACAGGAATATAAAAATATTAATCAAATTATACCTTGAAGCCCCAAATATAAATATATTTGTTATTTAATATATATTTTATATTTAAGAAAATAACAGATATCAAAAATCAAGAAGCCATTATCCATAAATATAATCAAAAGATATCCAAAATTAATGCACATGTAGTTTTATATTTCATGAAACAATATATCATATGAAACCCAAAATCTAGAAACTTTACATGAATATATTTGTATCTTATCTGGCATTTTAAAAATTTTTACAAAATTAAACACTACCCTCCCTATAATTTACATCAATGAATTGCAGTTTGATTTTTATAAGGATTAAATGAGAAAAATACAAACAGACAAAAGGATTAATAGAAAATCCAACTCCCTGGAATACACTGAAGTATGAATAAACATTAAATTTTATTCTACAGGTTTCCAACCACTATCTTATTAGCTCATTTATTTTTATTTCTTTTTAGAAATAACTGGGATAATAAGAGGTGAAAGTCATCTCATACAATCCAGTCCTTTAATTGCACTGAGGATCATTGTAATTTCACTCTTCACTACATTTCTTCCAGGGTATTCTCTCCAATTCTTATTTGTAGATAGAAATTATTGCTTATATTCTTTAAGTTCTTGTTCTATGCAATAAAAATGAACAAATACAAATTATTTGGTTGAGCTGTCTCATAAGTTCTTCATGTTGCTGGTTCTGTCTATCCATTTATGGTTCTGACTCCAACCTGTTTTTCTTCTTGGACTCCCCAGTGTTATATTTCTTTTTGAAATTTGAGTAAAAAAAAAAATCTGTTTGTAGAATTCTAGACTTTTAACCTTTCAATGTATATATTTATATTCCTCTTGTTTAAGACCTTCAGAGATCAATTAAATCATTTTATTTTAAATTATTGATGATTTTTTAAAAATACATGCTGAAAGTTGTAAAATATAGCTATATTTACCTGAAATATGTAGGTTTTTAAACTGCATGTAAAAATAAATACATAAACGATTAGAGAATAATTTTTCCAGTAACTAGAGAATTTTTTTAAGAATCCTGGACATTATACAAAACTTCAGAGTTATTAGGTCCTTAAGCAGCCTAGCTCATTGGTAGTGAGCCTCCTCAATCCATTTGCTGAATTCTCCAGAGCAACTTCAAGTAGGCCCTCTCTCCATCACCATATGAAGTGAGAAAACAATAAAGGCCAACAGATTCAGTCTCAATTGACTCTCTTAGAAACAACTAAGGATAATAAATCAACAAGATGAAAAACATCTGGAAAGAGAGTCAGAGGAAGACAATTTGGGCCAGTGTCAGGCATGCAAGCAAATGGATGTTGCTTCAGCTTTTCCTGAGAAGCAAGCAGGAAGTGGAGGAGCTGTCAAAGTTATATTCCTGCATAAAATCCACAAACACTGAAGTGGTTTCAAAGCTGATGGCTTGTCATTTGAGTCCCTCTGAGAATATCTCTTCTAAAGAATTGGGTCTCTGTGCCAAGTGCGATATGTAGCCAGAATGTAAAACACTTGTAATAGGAACAGAGCCACAGATTTATTAAAGAGATTTTCTCTTCCCTCTTCTCTTACATTTTTTAAAAATTCACTTCACTGCCTATGGGAACCAAGGGGATAAAGAGTAGAATAAAATATCTTGTAATTTTGACATGCTTATTTTACAAAGGCCCTGGGGCCTAGAGGGTGAGGCCCCATGTAAGAAACTGTAAAGGAAAAACCATGGAAGCAATTAATCTTTCTCTGGGCTGGTAAGCAGGCTTGTCGAAGGCAAATCAAACTGTGGCTCATGGTCCAGCCATACTTTAACACTAGACTGACTGAGATCAGCAGTGTCTTGTAGTCCTAAAGCTTAGTTATTAGCAATATAACCTGGGGAAGAGGGGGGATTTGAATATTTATAAATAGATACAACTAGTTTGAAAGAAAATTGAGATTATGGGTCTTCTCAAGATAAAGATTTAGTATTAGAACTGTACATTTGTTTACACTATTATATATTATGTTAATAAATCTGTACTGAAGAATTCTTTACTTGACATCTGATTTACATCACAAGCTATTATCTGACTACACAGTGGGATGAATGGTGACAGTGATGACACTTTAGGCTTTTAATTCTCTCTTCTATTTGGGCCCTCCCACCTCACCTGGGTTTTATTCCCCAATGTGTGTTTATTTCTTTGCCCTTTTCTTTTGCAAATTCTTGTCCTTGGTGTACTCTGAGTTTATAGGAAGCTTATGTGGTTTCATGTCTGGACACAGAACACAAAATGATCAGTAAATCCTCACTGACTCTGTTGAAGCTCTTCCTTCTTTTGTGAAACATTCTCAGGTAGAGATTGAATTTGGCATTTTTGATCATTATTTACATCCATCATTGAGCCCATATTTGTCTGTATACACAGTATGGAAGCTCCATCACCCTGAACTCAGGCCTCCTCTGTTTACTGAGCTCCCTTAGTTCTACTGAGTCCCTGCATTGTGAAGGCTTCCCAATCTTGTATAGATGATGCACTAGCTGTGGGAAACTGCAACGTTCTTGGCCTTTTATATATCTAGCAAGCTCCCTTCATCACAACTGAGCTACTTTACGTCTTCCATGTTATTATGAGTGACAGTGATCAATTTTTTTTCTGTGCTTCTAAAAAAGAACCTAACAAACCACTTTTACTCTATGTCTCTCCCCCAGTTTATATAACATCAAGACTCCCTACCCCATTGAGACTTGAAAACTGCAAAAAGACATCAAAGTATAGGTGCATAACCAATTAATTTATCTGTTTTCCATTTTCTTCAGATTGTCAATCAGCATGGAGTGGAAAGTTTCCTCTTTCTTGCTTTTAAGGACATCCTCTCGCATGCTTTTGTATATAACTGTCCAGTATGCCATATACATTAGGGTAATTATAGCAGAGAGCACATATAACAAGAAATCATTTTTCAGTAAAGGAACATAATTTGTATTTTGCTAATAAAAAAAGGAACATAATTTTAAATATCATATGCCTCATATTAATTACTTTCATAATTTTATGATATTTTTAATGCATAAGGGACAATAGTTGAACAAAATTATAGTAGGGGTATATATAATTGCGCTTGAGAATAACAAACTTAAATCAACTATGGGTAAAGTATGCCAGTAAAGGTAAGAAGCAAATCTAAATTTTCCTTCCTATTTACTGGCTGATAGACATAAATATTTAAATAAAGAATAAATGAGGTGTGCCCACTCTTGACTAACGAGAGTGAGAGGTAGTGGGGAAGATTCCAGGTTTGTAAAAGTTCAAAAAAAAAAATCTTTCTTATTTTCTAATGGACAATGGATTCATATAGATAATGCATTTTTCCCACTAACTCCAGTGGAATTTTATGAATATAATGAGAAAAAATAGTCAGTGGCACATTCTATCTTTGCAGTTTGGAAAGAAAATGAGAGGAGAAATGAAGAAGAATAGCCTGGTGTCAGAAAAATGTCTTCTGAATAATCCATAAATTTTAAAGAATGATTTAAGTTTCTGGATTCAGATGAAGCATCACTTCTCTTAAGCTTCTTATCATGTCTTTACATGTACTGATAATTTGGTTAGAAGATTTTTTTAGATTTTTGCTTTAACATAAAATTTATCTTTTTCTCTCTCTCCCTCTGTTAGTCTTTAACCACAGGTAAAGTAATGCAAATTGAATTAAATAATTATTTCCTATGTAAATAATTATTTCCCATGTAAACCATCAGATATTTATGGAAATTAGCAAATACTACTGAATCTATATTATCCAAAATATAGGCATATATATTTTCAACATAGAGTATTACATCTAATTTCAAAATAAAAATAAACTACTAGTCACCACTTTATCTATCACTACCCTAATCCAAACCACCATTCTCTGCTAATATATATTTTCTTATTTATTACACTGATAACAGAAATCTGTGTATCAGCTTATGAAAATCCCTTAGAGATCTTTAATCTAGATAGATAGACAGGAACAGGAGACAGAGAAAGCTATAGTATTCATTACTTTCAAAGTGTCATTTTCTGCCTCTATTTTTACAAGAAGCTTATTTTGAAAGAAAATATAAGCACAGAACAATGTTCAGTAATTATTTTTTATTTAAAAGTTTGGGGTTTTTTAGTGATTTGTAGGATGTAACAATAGAAAAAATAAATGCTAAGTTAAAGGAAGGGTTAAAAACGCATGGGAAAAGTCTGAATAAAGATGGACACGTGGACAGGAACCAAAGCACAGTTTCAGATTTGGCTTTGATGCCGAATAGAAGCTACTGATATAATATTGTGTGTGCTAGCTTCTCATTACTTTGACAAATAGCTAAGGAAAAAAATTAAAAGAGGAAAGATGATTTTTGGCTCACAATTTCAGAGGCTTCAGTCCATGGTCACTTGGCTCATTGTTTCTGCATCTGTGTTGAGGTAGGATAGGATATCATGGAAGTCTGTGGTATAGAAAAAACTACTCACCTCATGGTGGCCAGGAAACAAAACGAGGGGGAGAGAGAGAGAGAGAGAGAGAGAGAGAGAGAGAGAGAGAGAGAGAGAGAGAGGAGAGAGAGAGCGTGCAAGGGCAAGAAAGAGCAGGAAAGGGGCTGGGGACAAATTATAGTCCCCCAAAGCATGCTCTCCAATGACTGACTCCTGTCATATTTTTAACACTTGCTCCATGACTTTAATTAGAATAAATGTTTTTCCCATATTTAAAAAAGAACATAAATTTCTGTGTTAGGGTCTGTGTTCTCTATATGCCCATTGGATCAGTTGTGTTATTTGTACTTTGCAAATATTATACATCAAATGACTGTTTGTCTACTTGATCTTTATTGTCAATTTTAATTTTATGTTCTGGAAGCTGTATTAGGTTCACAGTTTTAAAAGGTTTAATTAAAACTTAATATTTTATCAAAATATCCATTCATATATGTAAAAATTTTCCTAATAAAGATATCTAGTTATATATTGTTGAAGATATGCCAAATTTTGTTGGGTTCAGTATTTGCTATGCATATCCTTTTTGATTACTGTTATTTTTTTAATTTGTTGTATCCTAATTTTTTTCTAACATCTTTGCTCTAAACTTTGAAAGGGTGTGTGGAATCCCCCTTAATCTTTCCACTTGACTATCTGAAAGCATATTGTCAGATTTAGGATGTCACAAGCCAAATGCATGCTCTCACCTCCAAACCCCTGCTGCTGCTTTTTTTTTTTAAATGATAAGTTAAACTTCCTAGTTTCTCAGAAATCATGTATAATTTATTTCTCTCACACTGCACATTCAATTTTCAGCATATAGTATTGCTCTTACTTGAAGATAAACCAAATCACATCTCACCACTTTCTTTATCACTACCCTAATCCAAACTACCATTCTTTCTCTACTGGATTATTTATTTACTTATTTATTAATATTGTTATTGAAATTTAATATGCCTATAAAATATTTAACAAATATTTAGTCTATATATTTTCATCTGTAACATCCAAGCAGCTCTGAAATACTTCACCACCTGCATTCCAGAGGTTTTCTTTTGCCTCCTACCCAGGCACTAACCACACAAAAATTAAAAATTGCTCTAAAGAAATAGGCTAGTTTTACCCACTTATACAATTTCTAAAATTGGAACGTATATTTCATACCCACTTGTGTCTTACTTCTGTTGCTCAACGTGATATCTGTGAAAATGAAGTGTTGTAGGCATTGCAGTAATTCCTTAATTTTCAGTGATTTATATTATTCAAATGTATCGATTTTCCCATTTAATCGAATTGTTTTACTGCTTATGGACAATGAAATTATTTACAGTTTAGGTCAAATTAAGCTGCAATGAACATTCTTGACTATAAAGTTTGCTACAAATGTGCCTGCTTTTTTGAGGAATATAGATATACATTTCAAAGTTAAATTATTTAGTTGTAGGATTCACACATGTTAACTATTCACAGATTGTGTCAATCAGCTTTTTTAAATTGTTGCAAAAATTTGCACTCTCTGGTCAGTGAATGAGAGATCTAGTTACTCCATGTCTTTGCTAATTATTGGAACTGTGTGCGTTCATGTGAATCAACTCACCTTCTGACCTCCCAAAGTGTCTATGTGATTGTTCCTAGCCAGGGCAGGCAAGGGCCTTACCAGGAAGGAACCTCGATCTCATTTCTGTCTCCTGATAGATATGTAGCAATATTAAACTCCTATTTTAAAATAAAGGCAATATCTTCTTAAGCCCAGAATCCATTTAGATGTGCTTTTTAGCGAGCCATTGTTTTCTCACCTTCCTTTTGCTGATAAATTTAATATTTGATCTGTAAAAATTTCCCTCAATATATCTAAAAATTCTCATAATAAAGAGATCTATTATATGATATTATTATAGATATGCCAACTTTCTTTGGGCTTAATATTCACTATGTAAATGCTTTTTGCTTATTTTTTCTTTCTGCTCTAGATCTTATTGATCTGTAGGAGTTCATTTATTTTTTATATTAGTACATTTTTGGATTGACACATTGGCTACATTTTACCTCACTGAGTCACTCATCCATACCAGTCCTACTTACTAACACAAAAGCTACTGATTACACAAAAGTTTAGGCTACCAATAATTTTACTAATGATTAGCACATATTTTAAGAGCATGAAGATACTCCTTTCTGTTGTTTTTTAAAATTTTTCTGTTTCATCTTTCTCACTTAGAGAAGCAATCCAACCAGAATTGAACCCTGCATATAGTAGAATATAGAGTTAACATTATTTTTTGTTTGTTTTGCTTCAGGCATAGCTATTACAAGACTTAGAAGGAATCCTTGAGAGGTGAGCTGTCACCCACATTAATTGATGTTTTTTCAGAATGCTATCAATAAAAATTTTGTGAATTTTTTACTTCAAGATGCTTTATAAGTAGCAAAAAAAGGCATACAAAAGTGAAAAAAAAAATGAGAGTAAAGTATGACATCAACTGAGAACTTACTGAGAGCACCGAAAAGTCACTGTTTTATTCACCACGCAAATCCTGGAAGTTTAATCTAGAGATGAAATGCCCCACATTTGAGTAATAAAATTTAAAGGCAACACTAACATGCATGAGCTATGTCCCATAAGATAACTGATGATTTGAACTTCCTCTCTTTTGTGATTTTTACTTTTTTCACTTTTATGCTCTTTATTTTTACTAAGAAAGACTTTTATAATGCTAGTATTACTTCATTTTTAAAAATTTGGGCTTGCCCAACCTAACAGTATTTGTAAATTCATATTTCCTATAAGATTCCTGTTTGCAAATAATTTCAACACTCAAATATGATTAGATTTATCAAAATATATTAAAGGATATAGTAATATACATTTTCAAAAGTAAACAATATTATAAAGGAATTAATAAGTATTCTCTATAATTCATTTATAAAAATACTTTCAATCTTAATAAATTCTAATGCTAAGCTAGGATTCTTCTATGCACCCCCAGAAAATTATAATACTAATATTAAAATAAATACAATTTAATTAGGTTATAAAATTGTTCAAATTTGAAATATTGGAAAATATTTTAAATGTTCTTACCCCAAGTATGAGGCCAATGTAAACTGTGGTGCACTTTAGTTATATTTCTTTTGTAGTTCTGTGAGCTTAAGAAAGCTAATGAAAACAGACTCCATGATACTTCAGCTTCAAACCTTTTAGAATTACTCTTCTGTCTTTCTGAATATCATGACCAGGTAAAACAATGAGTACACCTTCATTCTAATCTCAAAGAAGAAAGAGGTTCTGTTTCCAGGTCTACTTCAAGAATAATCCTTTGAAGTCTTCACAGGTGCCCTTCTAAGGACCTGACCTTCAGATCAAAAGATTAAAGGAAAAAATAAAACAAAAAAGCTCTCTCCCCTGATCATATGTTGTAGAAATGGCATTTCATGTTAGAGGCTAAAATGTATCTTCCTTATTTTTATTTCTTCATTCCTTTTTTTCTTTCTTTCTCAATTTTCATCTTTTCTGTTCTGTATAGATTGATTTAGAAAATATACATATATATGATTTTCTGTTTGTCAGGGACGTGTTTCATGTGGATAGAGCAAGCGCATCAATTCACTCTTCAAGGTTGCAGTGATTATCATTTGGGAGGTCACATTTAAATGGGGATGGTGAAACAGTTCTTGGATAAGGCAGAACCAGGTTTAAATCTAAGTTTTATTTGGATTTATTTACTTATTGTCTGTAATACTTTAAGAATTTACATTTTGACTGTCACTATTTTAAAGGATATTTGATTGTTTATTTTAAAAGGATATAATAATCTTCCATTAAATGTCTATGCCAAAGGTCTAATTATATAATGTAGAAAAGACAGGGAAAATGATTACAGAATACCTGGCACACAATTAATGGTCCGTAAGGGGAACAGATTTAAATGTGTTTTTCATTATCCCCATTTTCTCAATTTTATAGAAAAAAAAAGTGTGTATGTATGTGTGTATATAACTATCATCTATATATCTATGTATGTATGTATCTATCTATCTATCTCACCACTACTATAGTTGTTTGATTGCCTTAGCAAAAATATGTTCTGGCAATTTATTTATTGTGTGAGATGAAATAAGTTTTTCCTTCTCTAAGTTGTTCTTATGAAACATTTTGGTCACAGTGACCAGAAGCTGACTAAAACATCTTGGTTACCATTTATAGAAAAGCATAAATGTTGATTATGCTTTGTTAAATTTTTTTCTTCTGGTCTATCTCTTCACAAAAGACTCAGATAAATTATCCTAATTTATATCATCTGTATGGTGAGGGTCAAGAATTTGATAATGTCATATAAGGAGTGATTGAGAACTCAAAATAATATTTCATATTCAAATTATATTAAAGACAAAATTTGTGACTTCTTATTGACATGCAGATTTTTAAAAGAATATTACTGGCACAGAGTAACATATATGTACATTTCATAAGGTTATTTTAAGATATCACAAAACTAAGAATTAAATTAATATAACTCCTGTGATGGACTTCTATTGCCTCAACCACATACTTGGCCCTTTATTTTACAACTTTATTTTTCCTTTGACTAGTTTATAAACTCTTTAAAGTCCCGGTTTTTTTTTTTCTGTTATGTATAGATATATACTTATAATCTTAATTCAGGCTAAACCATGTTTTTATAAATGTCACACAATTGGAGATAGACCTAAATGAGACACTCATTGGACTAGGACTTTTCTAACCTCAGAAGGAAGAGATTGCTAGTGAAAGCCACATGATGGGAGAAACTCATTCCACACATGAAACTGAAATACTGGAATTTATCTCCTTTTTTCTTTATACAACTAAGGTCAGAAAAATGGACATATATTTTATACTGTTCAGAAAGATGAATTTTGCCATGTTTCCCAGATGTGTTGCTTCAAGGCTATCACTGATGAGATTTCAAAGATATATTTCTAAGGTACATTTACACAGAAGAGAACAGTCTCCGTTTCATGAAAATAAATCTGTATATAAAAAAGTGAATAAAATTGGAGGACAAATTTCTTACTTTCAGACAAAGATACTTATTTTAAATATTTATTGATGAGAGAAGTTTGAAGTAAATATGTTTAAAGATGATTAGATTTAAATCAATGGTTTTATTATCATTATTATTTCTGTATGTGACATTTTTAAAATGACAAAACTATGAGTTTCAGATGTAGAATTAAAATGATAATGATATAAGAATGTTAAAAAGTTTAAAGAGAGTTTGGCATATTTAATTTAGCTTGAGATTATTTCTCAAATAATCATTACAGAACTAGAAAATGGTTCAAGTAAAGTTTCATTAATTACTGTCATCTCTGAGTTAAAAAAAAATCTTGTATTCTCTAAATTTACAATTCCTAAAGCAATATTGCTTTTTCACTTAAAATATACTGGAAATTTTCTGTTTTGTTATATGTTTTTGTTTTATTTCTATGATTTGATGAAAATATTACTTGTTATTCTTACAAAGAATCTGAAATTTTTTTCCATCAAAATGGTTTGAAAAACATAATTACTGACTTCAGGACATTTTGTCACATTACTTTGCATGCCTTTGTTCCTTCAACACTAAACACCACACAGAATTTCGGATCAATCAAAATTCTTTAGATCTCTTGTGATTTTCCTTATTGCTTTATCAAAATAAGGATAAGCTCAATTATTCTACAATGTCTAAGGAATTGTTTATATAAAAGAATAAAAACTCACCCCAATAATGTTTGATCATCTGTAGTGACAAAAAATTAGAATTCTATTCCTAGTTACTTCAGTTTAACAATTGACATAATACTCCCTATCTACTGTGCAAGGACCAGGTAGGTATAATTAAGATACTTAAAATTACTTTGTGAACATTAAGTTAAAATGAGATATTTAGAATCATTAAGACTCATGACAAAGACGATCCTGTTTTTATGCTTGTTATAGAATTGAATTCCAAAGCAGTGGGACATACTGTTAGCTCTTCATTCAAACTATTCTGCCATTCTTATGTGCCCACAGCTAAACTACATTTCCTATCTTCTCTTTATTCTTGAGTATAGACGTCTGCCTGTATTTTAAGTAAAGGAACAAAAGCCAAGAGATATGTGCCTCTGGAATTATCACTATAAAGCTTCCCATTTGGAGTTTCATGCATTTTCCTTTCTTTCATCCAGAAAAAAAGATAAAGCTTGTGAAAATGATGTCACACAAGGTAAATAAGCCTGCAGACCCTGAAATACCAATGCAGCAAAGCTGCACTGACAAACCACATCCCTTCTCAAGCCTTAGGTCAATGAAATAGAACTATTTATAATTGAACAGGTCCTGTTATCTTTGAAATGGTGTCTGATTTCTGTAGTCATAGAAAATATATTATTTTCTTCTCATTACAGGAGTTAGAGAAATTATGCTCATAAAATATGTGCATGAAATTGAACTAAATAATAATTGTGTGGGTTTCAAAGTTATGTAATCTATCACTAGTGGTTGATAAAACTCTTCTCCACAGGCAAGTTGTGCAAGTACCTATGAAAACAGGAAACAGGTGAGTCTGTGTATGAATTAAAGTTCATATTATTAAAGTTCTTTGCTAGGAATATTATTAATAACCTCATTCAATTACTCTTCTCTCCAATTAGGCTTAATTTTTCTCTTAGCTGATAAAGGTTAATATGAAAAAATAACAGAGTAAAGGATAACTTAATTGATTACATATTTAAGCTTCTCTTCATGTTTAATTTCCTAAAAGTATTCCTAATGTTTCTTATTTTGATTTGTTTCAAGTAGTTAAAAATCTCTTAGTAAACTTTATTAAGAGACATAAAAGATGACCTAAACAAGTGCAGTGCTACCATTAGAGATTGATAGGGATACTGCTTGGGAATACTCAGGCTTCAGTGGTTTATACACAGCTTAGATTTTAGAAATCACATATGTGTTATTAAAAATACTTAGCTTTCAATTCTTCATGCATCTCTCTTTCTCTCTCTTTCCCTGCCTATTTCTCACATACAAATACACACACACATACATTCATTGATGCCAGAATGGTACTTTGGAGCCAATTGCTAGTTTAAAAAAAGTGTGTGTGTGTGTGTGTGTGTGTGTGTGTGTGTGTGTGTGTGTGTAATCCTTACTTATACCTTACTCATTACCTACCTCATACCTTACTTATTACTAACCTTAAAGCATCATCATCAGTGGACTTAGTATTTTTTCTGCTTCTGACTCTCCACACCCTGATATAGCAACATTCAACAGGTTATTTTCTGAAATCAGCAGCTAGCTCTCACCTAATTTCTAGAAGAGAAACACATCATAACAAGTCATTTTGATAATGACATTGCCCTCTCTCTCAATTCTGTGAAAATTACAAACTCTAGAACTACATTGTGAGAAGAAAACCGCTTATATTTTTGCTATCTTCCATAAAAGTTTAACTCTATCATTTTGAGAAATGTTAACAAAATAACATTAGTTTATTTTCTACTTTGGAGACTAGGTCACTTTTCTTATAAATATTATTTCTTACTAAGCACCCACTTTTCTTTCTTTAATAGTCCCATTAAACACTATATAATTTAACTAAAAATGATTATAGAAAACTGAGACCTAAGATGAAGCAAAGAAAATAAGTAAATAATGTCATCACCAACACACATATATACTGCTATGCATGCTGGCCAACTCACTTTGAACATAATAGTCTATTTTTCAAATATGAGGATTTTATAATAATTGGTATTGATATTAGAATTGGGTAGTAAACAAATATCATACTATAAATTCATCATAATGCAAAGTACTAAGAGTTGTTATATTCTTTTCATAGAAAGATGATCCATCAGCAATGTACAAATGTGCCTTTTTCCCCACATCCTCGCCACCACTTATTGTGGTTTGTATTCTAAATAGCTGCCATTTCTGACTACAATAAGATAAAATCTTACAGTAGTTTTGATTTGCATTTCTTTAATTGCTAGAGATGTTGAATATTTTTTCATATATTTTTTGATTGTATATCATCTTCTGAGAAGTGTCTGTTCAGTTCCTTCGCCCATTTTTTGATTGGGTTATTTTGTTATTTCAGTGTTTCATTTTTTGAGTTCTTACTATACCCTAGAGATTAGTGCTCTATCTGATGTGCAAGTGGAAAAAATTTGCTCCCAAGCTGTAGGCTCTCCATTCACTACACTGATTTTTCTTTTGCATAGAAGAAACTTTTGAGTTTGAATCCATCCCATTTATTAATTCTTGATTTTAATTTTTGCACAATAGAAGTCTTATTAAGGAAGTAGAGGCCTAATCTGATATGATGAAGACTGGGGCCTACTTTTTCTTCTATTAGACACAGGGTCTCAGGTTTAATGCCTAGGTCCTTGATCCACTTGGAGTTAAGTTTTGTGCATGGTGAGCATGGGGTTTAATTTCATCTTGTTGCATATTATGTCATAGTTCTCCCAGCACCATTTGTTGAAGTGGGTACTTTTTCTCCAATGTTTGTTTTTAGTGCCTTTATCTATATAAGATAACTGTAATTATGTGAGTTAGTCTCTGTGTCCTCTATTCTGTACCATTGATCTACCAGTCTATTTTGGTGCAGCCAATATGGAAAGCAGTATGGAGATTCCTTGGAAAACTTGGAATGGAAGCAACGTTTGACTCAGCTCTCCCACTCCTTGGTCTATACCCAAAGGACTTAAAAACAGCATACTACAGGGAAACAGCCACATCAATATTTATAGCAGCATAATTCACAATAGCCAAACTGTGGAGTCAACCTAGATGTGTCTAATCCACACTGGAAAATGAAGGACAATACAAAATCAATAGATAAGTGGATAAAGAAAGCATGGTATACATACCCAATGAAATATTACTCAGCAATAAAAAGAATAAAATCGTGACATTTGTAGGTAAATGGTTGGAGTTGAAGAATATAATGCTAAGTGAAGTTAGCCAATCCCCCCCCAAAAAAAACCCAACTGTTGAATGTTTTCTCTGATATAAGGAGGCTGATTCATATGTGAAGGTTAGATGAACTGTAGATAGGGCAAAGGGGAAGGAAAAGAAGGGAGTGGGCAAGGGATGTAAAAAAGATGGTGAGGTGAACATCATTTCCATAAGTACATGTATGAAGACACAAATAATTAGAATATACTTTGTATACAACCAGAGATATGGAAAAAATGTCCTCTATATGTGTTTTAAGAATTGTAATGCATTCTGCTGTCACATATAACAAATTAGAGTAAAAATAAAAATAAAAAAAGATTATTCATAAGAGTAATAGAAGACAAAATTCAGAATATTTTAACTTATATTAATAATTTGAATTCTGAGTCTCAAACTCAGTACTTTATATTATATCTAAGAAACAGCTCTCCAAAGATTACAGATGAATAATAAAATTACATAATCTGCTATATTTCATAAAATTTTTGAGGTAAATGTTGTTTCTAGAGTTATTTTGTTTAAAGGTTTTGTGGATATTGGAATTTTTTAAGTAATGCTGTGATTCTAAGTTCTTAGCAATGGATTTAAAACATTTCAAAAGATAATTTTGTGGTTTTAGATTTAATGTTTTTGTTACAACATTTTGATAAAAGGAGTTCTACTAATAAATATTTAAAAGTATAGATCTGCAGTTGTGGCTCAGTGGTAAAGTGCTTGCCCAGCATGTGTGTGACACTGGGTTTGATCCTTAACACCACATAAAAATATAATAAAGGCATTGTTTCACCTACAACTAAATTTTTTTAAAATAAAAATATAGCTAATATTTTTTTGGTTTTCATATATAGTAAATATTTTATTATAGTTAGTAATTTTGTATTGTCCTTCATTTGCCAGTGTGGATTAGACACAGGAAATAAAAGTATGCCAAAATATTCCCCACCCTGCCCACATTTAGAGTGAAATGCCATTACTGTTTTTTCCATTTATATAGTATAATAATATATATCTTCTAAGCATGGTTTATTTGAAAGTCATACATCCTGAAAGCATATAATGGTTGGGGCCTGGAGGGCCATGGAAATTAAAGGCTGATATACGCTCAGTACCAATCCTTTAAATAAATTTTATAGGGTCCCACACATGTAAAAATCTGAATTTCCAGGTAAATGGATATAATAAGGATGGGTTAAGATGAAAGAGGAGGTAGTTATGTTCTATAAGCAAGATCAGCATATTGTAGGCTTTATAGGCTACCTGGTCTCTGTAATAGTTGTTTAATTTTGCTATTGTAGCAAAAAAGGCATTCATAGACAGCATATAAATGAATGATCAGTTGAGCACTGTGGGCTGTATTTATGGGAACCATTTCTTATCCTTCCTACCTTCAGCTGGCACTATCTGCTGTGTGGTATGGGTACAATCAGTATTGATTATATCAGAATTGCATTGAACTGGAAGACAAATGTTTCCTACAGAAATGCACTGCATGGATCACTCTGTTTTTCACATATTGAAATTAAACCCCTAATAAGTGAATAATTTATGTTCAAATACTGTGTGGAAGAACTTGATTTGCAAAAACAATGTCTAATTTTATTCCAGTATATTTTACTTTTTCAGAGAACTACCTTGCTGGACAGAAACTTTTACTTACTGGAATGGCATAATCCGTTTATTAAAATGATACTTCCCTGTGTTACATTTTATCTTCTCGATTCTAAATGTGCCTGAGAACACCAGATATCAAGGGAAGTAGTTTTGGAATTAAAGCAAAATAATCTCCTTAATTAAAAATGCATGGTAAAGTAAATGCCAAAATGTGCTATTTCAATAAATCCATTAATCATGCTAAAATAAGAGTTTGAACTTCTAATCTCATGTAACCTGCAAAACACAAGCTTTAGAATTTGGAATTATAATTTCAAAATGGAGAAAAACAGTTTCTGTTTACAGAATTTGTATGATGATTATTATAGATCTTTAAGTTGCTCAATATCAAAAATGACAAATAGTGACTAATACAATTACTTCCACTTTTCCGTATTTAAACTGCTAGTGGAGAACTGGACACATGTTGGTTTGGTAATTAAATGGAATCAGTTACAGATGCACACACAGGACCTTAAGTGCTGAGTAAATGAACTTTCACTAGTGTAATGATTTTTAAAGTCTGCCCTATATAATGTTCTCATTTTGCACTCAATTTCTTTTCAGAGTTTAATGATCTATTTACATGTTTTCTATTATTTCCAAAGATGACTTTTACATATGTATGATGCATTTATTGGATGCAATGTAGGCCCTTGCCATTTCAAAATATGTTATCTGATGTTTTTGGATTATGTAATTTCTCAAATATTGTTTAACTTCTAAACAAAAATTTTAGATTAGAGCAACATCAGAAAAGATAAGTCATTAGCTATTTTGAATATGTAAAATTTTAATCGATAAGCACTAAATTAAGACCATCAATTTCTCCAGAGTATTGTGCTTTTGACATTTGACTAAATATTGAAATGCGTATTGAAAATCTTGAAAATCTTTCATACCCTGGCACAATGTATGTTTAAATTTAGAAAGTGTTTTTTAAGACACATCAAGGAAAGAAAATTTCAGACCAATATCCATGATGACCACTCATGCAAAAATTCTCAATAAAATTCTGGCAAATTGCATACAAATACATATTTTAAAAAATAGTACACATGATCAAATTAGGTTCATACCATGGATACAAGGTTGGTTCAACATTTGGAAATCAATAAATATAATTTATCACATCAATAGACCTAAAGATAAGAATCATATGATCATATCAACTGATGCAGAGAAAGCATTGGACACTAGAAAAACTAGGGATACCATGAACATAACTTAACATTGTAAAATCTATCTGTTGTAAACTCAAAGCCAAGATCATTTTAAATGGAGAAAAATTGGAAGCATTCCCTCTAAAAGCCAGAACAAAACAGGGATGACCTCTTTCACCACTTCTATTCAACATAGTCCTTGAAACTCTATCATAGCAATTAGATGAAAGAAATTAAAGGGATACAAATAGGAAAAGAAGAACTAAAACTATCATTATTTGCTGACAACATGATTCTATACTTAGAAGATCCAAAAAACTCCACCAGATAATTTCTAGAATTAATTAATGAATTCATCAAAGTATCAGAATATAAAATCATACCCATAAATCAAATCCATTTTTATATATCAGTGATGAATCCTCTGAAAGAGAAATTAGGAAAATACAACATTCATAATAGCCTAAAAATATATAGTTAAGAATCAATTTAACAAAAGAGGTGAAAGACCTCTACAATGAAAACCGCAGAACACTAAAGAAAGAAATTGAAGAAGACCTTAGAAGATGGAAAGATCTCTCATGCTCTTGGATAGGCAAAATGAATATTGTCATAATGGTCACATTACACAAAGTGCTATACAGATTCAATGTGATTCCAATTAAAATCCCATCATCATTCCTTATAGAAATAGAAAAAGCAATCATGAAATTCATTTGGAAAAAGAAGAGACCCAGAATAGCCAAAGCAATCCTTAGGAAGAAGAGTGCTATAGTAATACAATGCTATAGTATACAATGCTATAGTAACAAAAAATGGCATGTTTTGGCACCAAAATAGAGATGTAGACCAATGGTACACAATAGAAGACCCAGAGACAAAACTACATAAATACAGTTATCTCATAATAGACAAAGGGTCCAAAAACATACAGTGGAGAAAAGATAGTCTCTTTAACAAATGGTGTTGGGAGAACAGGAAATCTATATACAGAAAAATGAAAATATACTCTATCTCTCAACATGCACAAAACTCAACTCAAAGTGGATCAAGGACCTAGGAATTAGAAAGCATTTTTTATTGATTTATTTTAGGTATACATAGTATGAGGATTCATTTTGACACAATTATAAAATCATAGAATATTGTTTGCTCTAATTCAGTCTCCAGTACTTCTTTTTTCCTTTCATTCCTACCTCTTTCTTTTCCCTTCCTTCTAGTCTACTGATCTGTTATTTACTTGTAGTTTATTTTTTTAATTAGTATCTTACAGATATACATAATGGTGAAATTCACTGTGGCACATTTATATATCTGTACATACGGAAGTTAAGTCCAATGCATTCCACTGTCCTTCCCTTATCTTGTTCCTCCTCCTTCCCATTCAGGCACCTTCCACTAACCTTTCTCCTGTCCTTAAAGACTTCTCACCCCTTCCTTTTTCTCTTTTTTTTTTTTGGGGGGGGGGAGGATAACTTCCACATATCAGAGAAAACATTCAACCTTTGACTCTCTGAGTCTGGCTTATTTCACATAGCATGACAATCTCTAGTTCCATCCATTTACCAGCAAATGACATAAATTCATTCTTTTTTATGGGTGGATAATACTCAGGGTGGATAATACTCCATTGTGCATATGGTTTTCTTTATCTATTCATTGTTGAAGGGCACCAAAGTTGGCTACTGTGAGTTGTGTTCTTATAAACATTGATGTAGCTGCATCCCTGTAGTATGCTGTTTTAGATAAGTACCAAGGTATGGGATAGCTGAATCATGGTGGTACCACTCATAATTTTTTTTTTAGTATCTCCTGACTTCTTAGAAAGCCATTTAAAAATCTTTCCTTACAGTTACAAATTATTTAATGATAGATATGTAATTTAAATATCTTATGTTTATCTTATATGATATAATACTGTATACATTAAATAAATATTTTTTCAATCAATTATTTATTTGATACCAATACACAAATTGGGACATTATGAAAATAACTTCAATGAAACATAAAAGATAAGCATTGTCATTTATGTTTTATCATGTATGCTGGTGACATTACCATCCATAAAGTATATCAACTCTGTTTTATGTTCAGTCTGTTTATCCCTACTTGATCTTTGTTGAGTTATGTGCCAAGGAGAGGGGTGAGATTGAGAAATTTCATTACTCTAAGTGGAACGTACATTCTGGAAGTCCCCTATTCTAGTCTGCCTCATAAGTACATTTTCAGTGATAAGGGCTGTCTGAGCTTGCAGGCCTTCAGGTGCTGACTCCATGACTCGAGGCATGCTGGCCATATTAGGTATGGAAAGTCATACTTTCAGTGAAAGTGATAACCTCTATCTGTAGAAGAACCCAGCCTGTGGCTAGCAGGTGATGCTTCCCTGATATGTAGTGAAGGTCTAAGAAGGGCAAGCTTGTGGACCAGAAGAACTTAAATGGTCCAGAGATTCCAGAAACCCCGGAGAAACCAATCACTTACACCTCAACAGGGAAAGAGGTTGAGGAGGGCACTAAGTGGAATGTCTGCAGTGTTACACATTGGGGGTTCTGTTATTGTTGTTGTTGTTAGGAGCAGTCACATTCATTCTAATTGAGTTTTAAATGTCATCATAATTGACGTAAGAGTGATTTCTAAATGAAATGTTGCCTGAAGAACACAACATAACCTACATGATTTTGGATTTATTTCATGATTGTGAGTTCTGAGGGAGTTGCAAATTGTTCTTCATGGTGTCAGAGGTGGAACAGCCCTTGACTGACCAAATAATTCACAGAAATTATTACTGAGGAGGCAGAGGCAGGGACCTGTTACTTTATATGGAGCAAAAGCTCCCCTCTTTTGCACATGTCTGAGCTTCTTTGTATTTTTATGTCCTCAAAAAAGTGCATTGAATATTTATAATAGTCTTCCTTTGGAGATTTCCAAGTCAGTATCAATATAGCTTGGGGCCTCTCACATGACAGTTGTTGCTTCATTATGTTTATGGATTGGCTTTAAATGAGCTTCTTGCCATGTTTATGAGCTTTGAAACTTAGTTGTCGATATATTTTATAGTTGCCAATTAGGGTGATAATTTTGGGGGACCTTTAAGAGTGGTGGGAATAAAATTGGGGGGGCAATAAGTTGTGGGTCTGCTATGAGTTTTTACTCTATAACTCTAAAAATTCATTTATTTTTGATTGCAGAGGCTTAGAAAACAGCATAGAATTTGTACAGACTCCTACTAAGCCATCTGAGTTTAGGCATATAATTCTCAGGAAGCCACACTATAACTTCATTTCACACAAGTGACCACCACCCTATGAGCTTACATATATTGCATTGATATTATTCTTTATATTAATGGAATAGGGTCTAATGCTTGATTGACAGACACAGCCAATGATTATAGGTAAGAATTCTTCCCATAACTTATGCTAAAAAAAATTCTAGCCCTGATTTATAATAAAATTTAGGCACAAAATTTAATTTAATGTATCTGATAGTTGCATTCCAATACACACAAGCCAGAAATAATATAAGGAGGACTCTGATACTATACTACTGTATCTCAATGCCAGCTCTCAAAACTTCTAATTTAAGTTGGAAAAATTTATACGGCAATGCTTGATGGGCTGAGGAAATTCAGCACACAACATCATAGCACAATATACATACTTGCATATTGGCAAAAGTACAGCTATAAACAGATGGCAGCCAACAGGCATCAGTCACAGTGTGTGCAGAGCAGCAGGCAGGAAACCACCTACTCAGCTAAAATATGAGAAGAAAGACCAGTGGGTCATTGCCAAGCATACCCACTCATTTTGCCAATTGCTTTGTGGTTACTCCTTGGAGGGTATGGTCAACCCCTACCTATTCCAATTTGGTTCAGATGCTGAGACAGATAATGCAATACATATTTCAAAAGGATATAAAGAGATTTATTATTCAGCTATTAAGTCTCACTGGGTAGAGTAGGATAAAAACCTAAGCTGGTCTGAAATGGTTTAAGCAAAGGTAGGAGAGAATGACCTGTGTTTTCATTGTGATTAGAAACTATGGGTTTGTGTGGCTTGAATTTCCCAACTGGCATCAAAGGAAGGAACAGCCAAACTTCCTTTTCATCTCAACCATGTCAAGAGGGGAAAAAAGATCTGATGGCTGTACTTGGAAGTTGTCTTAGACATAAATAATGAATTTAGATTCCATTTATTATTACCTAGTATTATAAAGTGGTTCATACAACTAAATGCTAGAACATGCTGGAAACTCTGCAATTTTATTTCTAATTCATCTGCTAGTAACCTTTAAAACAACTGCAAAATACTGTTTGCATGTAAAATAACTTAATCACAGTTATAATATGTTATATTCATAGTCTCAATGCTCACATGAATGTAGAAATGTGACATTGAATAATTTAACCTATTACATCAGAAAAAAATGAAGACTAAAGTTTATATGAATTGACCAGGAAGACGTATTGAAATCATCAAAGATATCAAGAATCATAATAATTATAATGATTTTATCCCACAGAAAGTAAGTTTATTATTTGTTTAATGACATTAAAAAGGTAAGAACTTGATGACTTCTATGATGTTCTATAGCTGTCTTTCCTTCTTTCCAAATATTTCATAAAGTTTACAACATTCAGTAAGTTGACATTCAAATTTTATATTCTTTAATCTAAACACTTGTACAATTTTTTTTCTTCTATAGTTTTTGTTTCTTAACAAAGTTTGATCTAGCTGGGCACAGTGGCACTTGCCTGTAATCCCAGTGGTTTGGGAGGGTGAGGCAGAAAGATCTTAAGTTCAAAGCCAGCATCAGCAATAGCAAGGCACTAAGCAAATAAGTGAGACCCTATCTTTAAATAAAATACAAAGTAGGACTGGGGATGTGCCTCAGTGGTCAAGTGCCCCTGAGTTCAATCCCTGCTACTCCCCCACCCCCAAAAAGTCTGATCTATCAAATATTTCAGTATCAAAATAGAAACATTCAGGAAATTATTTGACACTCTTTTCATTGATGGATTATGTATCTATCTCTCTTAATTCTGGTTCTCTGGGAATTTCATAACCAATAAAACATGGCTGAAGTGATACTATTTTCAAGTTGGGGGCAACGTTCATTTCTGGTGCATAGGCTCTTGAACACTTGGAGCTATTAATAACCATGCAAGGAATATTATTCCCATTGGGACTCCAAAGCAAGCTATGAGGAGAGATACTTGGCCAGCACTCCAACCACTTACATCATCTCAACTAAGACCCTGAAGCAAACAGGAGCATGTCCATGGTTTTCTTCTCACATTTTTAGTAATGTATTCATGGCCTTAAAGTTTGTTCTTGTTTTAAACCATCACAAATTAAGTTTTCTTTGTTATGAAACTATGAATACTTGGACAGAATTTGGTACATGCAACTGGTATGCTACCATAACAAAATTCTAACATATTGCTTACATTCATTTGTTTTAAGTTCAGCGATATTGGGAATAAAACTGTGTATTAGGCAGGATTGTAAAATGCCTCCCTCCACAGTTTTCTCAGCCAAATCCCAAGGATTGTGAAAGTTACATTCATAATTTTGAAAGATAAGATGAGCAAAAAGATTTCATAGATGTAATAAATGTTACTAATCAGTTGACCTTTAATTAACTGATATGAATATTATCTTAGTCTTACATACTCACATAGCCCTTGTGAAGTATTAAGTCTCTTTCCATCTAGAAGCAGAAGTATAGAGTCAGAATTAAAGTACAAGAAGAATCTGACATACTCTTTCACCTTGAAGATGGAAAACACCATGTGCAAAGATCAAAGAATAACCTCTAGGCAATGAGTGAAATTTCTTCAAGGCCAAAACCTTAATTTCAGTCCTGTGAAACACTAAGAAGAGAACACAGTTGAACTGATCTGAACTTGTGACCTATAGAACTATAGAGCTGAATTGAGTTGCTAGGTCATTTAGTAGTCCTATGTTTACTATATGAGATAATAAACAAATGTTTCCTAAGTGATTACATCATTTTACATTTTTTTCTGCTATAAAAATAAGAGTTACGATTGTTCCACGTCCTTATATGAAAATTTGAACTGCATTTTTTATTTTTAGCCATTTTAGCTAGTAAGGAAACAAATCATACTGACTTCAATTTGACTTTCTGTAATAACTAATGATGTCAGAAAGTTTTTCATATAGTTATTGGCTGTATATTTACTCTCTTTTATTTTTATTTGTTTTCTTATCAATAGTGGGAATTGAATATAAGGCTACACACCTGCTAGGCAAACCCTGAGATATGTCCCCAGTCCTTTTTATTTTGAGACAGGTCTCACTAAATCATCCAGGGTGGCCTAGAACTTGGAATCCTCCTGCCACAGCTATCAGAGCAGCAGCATTACAAGTATACACCAGCTTAGCCAGTTTATTGGCTATATATTCTTTTTTAAATATATAGTCAAAATATTTTGCCCATTGTTAATTAAGTTATGTGTGTGTGTGTGTGTGTGTGTGTGTGTGTGTCTGTGTTTGTGCGTGCACACACGCATGTATCTTGACTCTGGGTTCTTTATATATTCTGGTAAAATCTTTAGGATCAGACATATTTGTGTGTATGTGTATATAAATATATAAAAACATGTACATTTAATGTGTATGTGTTACTTCTGAATAATAGCTTATACTTCCAAACTCAGTTGTTTTAATATATTGTTGAAGGACAATTTTTAAAAACTTTCTAGGGCTTAGTTTCTCATGTGTTTCATTTATTTTATGTGGTTGTATGATTTTAGTGTGTGTGTTCCACCTGTCTACAAAATTTTGCCTACTTTTAGTTCTTGAAGATGTTATTTGAGAAAAATATTCAACAATCATTTTATAAGTAAATTGTCATACTCTTTTTATTTCAAATGACTCCAAATCTCCAAGGTTATATTTTTACACAAAATCATGCTTGAAGCATAAGATGCTATCATTTAACATATTTAAGTGTTCAGTATATTATTTAGATTAGTTATGTTCATATTTCTAATTAAGTGTAACCTTTTCAAGATAGAAAATTATTGCTGAGATAATATTCTATGAATCTCATTAAAGTAAACTCAAAACACTGCAAAAAAATCACAATTTCAAGATCATAGCAGCACATTAGTGAAGGAATAAAAGATAATTTCATTTTTTTTCTTGATCAACATACTTATATTTATACAAAATGTAGAATTTAAGAAGATTAAGAAATATCCAGCATCACTCTTTTCTTCCCATCCTAACATACCACAAACCATACCAATTTCAATTCATTTCCACCTTCAAAATATTCTGACTGATGATATGAAGGGGACTAAGATTGGTAATTTATCATCCTAGATTCCATGTCCATGGGTATACCACTGAATGGCAGATTTAAATTTAACTACTTCATTCTAAAATATTTTAACTCACACTGGTTTGTATTATCTTGCCTTTACCATTCTGGTTAGGAGAATGCAAGGACCTAGACTATAAACTACCTTAACATTGCTTAAGCTATCCTAGATGCCCAGATAATTTACCATGTTTTGTATCTTTTTAATGAATTTCAGTTGTTCTTTTCATCTTTTACCTTTCCTTCCTTTCCTTCCTTTTCATCTTTTCTGGTTTTATTTGATCATGTTATATGACTCTATATCCTCTTAGCTCTTAGCATATCAACTGTACATTTAAAAATTAGAGATCATTATAAAATTTGTAATACATAGTTATAAAGAATCTACCTCCACTTTCAAATAACACTGTACTTCTTCAGAGGTAGTGGAAGGAGATGGCCATTTATAGATCAGGAAGAGAGGCCTTCACCAGAAATCAACCCTGTGGACAACTTGATCTCAGAATTTTAGCCATCAGAACTATGAGAAAATAAATTTTATTTTTTAATTTGTCTACTCTTTGGTAGTTTGTTTATGGGAACCGTATCAAATCACTGTAATATCTATTTTTTAGAATAAGTACAGAATATTGTCCATAAACTGGCTGGCCTTTCTGAAGAAAATTTGTTATCTGACCTATGAAAAGAAATAGAAAAACAAACATGTTTGTTGCCTTGCACAGCCACAGAATGCCCCACTATAATTAACTTCCCATGCCCCTTTAATTCTATCAAACCTTCATTTTTTGACCATATGGTGTATGAGTTCTTGGGTTGTCTGTTTCATTGTTTGTGTGTGGTTTGTTTTTCTTTCAGAATTTTTTTTATTACTCTTTTCTTTTTATTTGCTAAGAGCCATAGCCAAGTAGTATGATGCAGGGCATTTTTGGTTGAAAGGTGAAGCCAGCAAGCCATTGAGATGATATGATTATGTTAAGATCTGCATTCTTATGGATATTAGACCCCTGCTGTCCACCTTGGCCTGCTAAGGGACTCCTGGACAGTTCTCATTGGTTGGGGAAGTGCATAGGAGGGAATTCCGGAGGAGGGACTTCCTGTTGGGGTCCGGGAGAACACTGTGTGTGTGTTGGTCAGCAGTTTTTTTCCCCCTGGACTTACCAGGCATTGGCGGCAGTTTCACAAATAAAGTTTGTTCCTGCTTGAGTGGCTCGTGATTTTGTGCCCAGCCAGACTGTGGCATTTATTTATTTGTTACATATGACAGCCGAATGCAGTTCAATTCATACAAATAGAGCACAACTTTTCAGTCTCTGGTTATACACAAAGTAGAGTCACACCATTCATGCTTTCACACATGTACTTAGGGTAATGAAGTCCATCTCCTTCTACAGTATTTCCTACGCCCATGCTTCTCCCTTTCCCTCCCTCCCCTTTGCCCTATCTAAAGTTTGTTTTCTTTTCTATGCTTGGTAACAGTCTCTCAAGGGAGACATTTCCCATTTCAGAAAACTCACCTCTCTTTTCAAGTACTTACTTATTTAAGAACTTTGGTAGCAAATATACACCTTCAATGAGACCATATTAGCATCTGAAGAAGACATCTTTTGAGGTCTCCAAGTCCATGGCCAGCTAAAGTCTGTGTGGCCATCCCACACATACAGGGGAAAATAAATATAATATCAGTTTTCTTACCATGATAAAACTGATTTTAAAACAAATAAAATTTTAAACAAAAATATATCTAGAATTTATTCTGGTATTTGAGCAGCAACATGATAGCATACAACATAAATGCCTTACAATATAAATGCCTTAGAATAAGTCACCATGAAGAATTTTGTTGAGGGCTGGGGATGTGGCTCAAGCGGTAGTGTACTCACCTGGCATGAGTGAGGCCCAGGTTCGATGCTCAGCGCCACATACAAACAAAGATGTTGTGTCTGCCGAAAACTAAAAAAGTAAATATTAAAATTCTCTCTCTTTCTCTCTCTCTTTTTAAAAAAAGAAAGGTTAAAACAGAAAACTTTTTTAAAAAAAGAATATTGTTGATATATTTTAAAACTTCAAAATCATAAAATTTCATGAGACATTAAGGCACTAGCTATATTCAACAAAAGACATTTAAGGAACCTATCATCCACAAAATTTCAAGAAATCAACACACTGATGTTAAAGCTGAATATTTATGATAGGTTATCCAATACTCCCTCCACACTGGCTGAGATTCTAGAATCAATATTTAGGACGGCAATGAAGCAAATTTGAATGACATGATTGTAAGTTTCCCTTTTTCTTTCCAAAAGGAAGAAGAAAGTGCTTTTCTTTTAAGCCTCACTTGATAGATGGACAGTTCATTTTAAGACTGTCTGCATTGAATTCAGTATATTTATGGATACTTTATATGACCTCATTGAAAAGATTGACAGTTCATATTACTTAGATCAAGCATACAAGATCTGTATGAAATTGGACACTGACCTTGCCTTAGGTGGTTACATGACCACACTTCTCTGCTCTAAGAGGTTGTTTCTGATGACAGAATGAAAACTTCGGTATAACCCTGTGGAGCTGGAAAATCAAACAGCACTATCTATGCTTTATCCCAATTCAGAGTATGAAATAGCAGACCTGGATTGAGTGAATGAATGCATACAACACTAATAGACCTGTGTAGGGTCAAACAGTTTGAATAATTTTTTAAATATTATTTTATTATTATTACAGGTATTAACAAATAGCTCTGACTCATGTTAGTGAATATCTTGGAATGAGGCTGATAACATTACTACCAGCCACCTAATTCCATGAAATCTTCTGCATGTCTCATCCTCACACACCACTGTGGAAAGCAATAGCCTTCTATTAGTTAAAACTACATGAGATTTTTAATTAATGCCCACAGACCATAATGAACATACAAATCTATAAGACCTGGATTCTCTTATATTGAATCATTTAAAAAATTCTTTGTAATCATTTATGACATTAGGATATATTTGATATAATTATAAAAGTATTGAATATAATTTAATTAGTTCCCAGAACTTCCCCCTCCCTCTTCTCCCTTTTTCTCCTACCCTCTCTATAATCTACTGCTCTTTCTGAAATTTATTTATAGTTATTTTTCTTAATTAGTGTCTTATAGATATACTATATATTGAGATTCACTGTGGCATATTCATGTATGTACATGCAAAACTTTAGTCAGATTCATTACACCATTTTTCCCCTATTCTGTCCTTCTTTCCTCTCCATGAGTCTCCTTCTACTCTACTCTACCTTTCTTTGGTTTTGATGGAATTCCTTCTCCCTAGTTTTCTTTTCTCTCTCTTTTCCTCCACACCCTATTTTTCAATTAGCTGCATCATTTTGAGAAAAATATTCAACCTCTGACTTTTTGATACCAACTTATTTCATTTAAGGTGATATTCTCCAGTTTCATTCATTTACCAGAAAATGCCACAATTGCATTCTTCCTTTGGCTGAGTAATGTTCCATTGTATATATATACCACATTTTCTTTACACATTCATCTCAAGGGCACTTAGGTTGTTTCCATAGCTTGGCTATTCTGAATTGTTCTGCTATAAATATTCATATAGCTTTATCACTGGAGTATGCTTATTTAAAATCTTTTGGATATATATCAAGGAGTGGGATAGCTTGTTCATATTGTAGCTCCATTCCTATATATATCAAGGGATAGCTTGTTCATATTGTAGCTCCATTCCTATTTATGTGAAGACTCTCCCTACTGCTTTCCAGAGTGGTTGCACTAATTTGCAGTCCCACTAGCAATGCATAAGTGCATCTTTTCCCTTGCATCCTCACCAACATTTATTATTATGTGTGTCATTGATAATTGCCTTTCTAACTGGAATAAGATGATATCTTGATGTAGTTACAATTTAGATTTCCCTAATTGCTAAAGATGTTGAATTTTTTAAAAATATATTTGTTAACCATTTGTATTTCCTCTTGAAAAAATGTCTGTCTAGTTCCTTTGCTCATTTATTGATTGGGTTACTTGGTTTTTGCTCCTAAATTTTGTGAGTTTTTTGGTATGTTCTGTATATTAATGCCTTTTTGAGGAGTGAGTGGCAAAGATCTTCTCCCATTTGGTTCTTGTGCAGACATGCTGAAGTATTGAGCCTATATTTTCTTTTAGCAGTTGCAGAGTTTCTGCTCTAATTCCTAGGTCTTTGATCCAGTTTGACTCTTGTGAAGGGTAAAAGATAGGGTTAAAATTTCCTTCTTCTACATATGGTATTCCAGTTTTTCTAGTATCACCTGTTAAAAAGTTTACCTTTTATCCAACATAGGTTTGGCACCTTTATTTAGTATTTAAGTATTTATCTGTTTTTAAGTGGGTTTGTTTCTGTGTCTAGTATCAGATAACTCTATGTTGGTTTGTCTCTGTGACTTCCATTCTATTCCTTTGGTCTTCATGTCTGGTTTGGTGTGAGTACCATGTTGTTTTTGCTGCTATACCTTTATGGTATAATTCTTTTAGTAAACTAGCAGATCTGACTCAGAATATCTGAGTTAATACATGAGAAGCAGAGGTTAATAACAATCACTGGGCCTCTAAGCCTGCTACATTTTGACATGACCAGATCTCTGATTAAGAAACTCGCACTACCATATAGTTGCTCTGCTTTATATGATAGTAGTAATGAGCTCAATTTTTAGTCCTCCCTATAATAATGTGCCTTTCCTGATAACTTTGCAGAGTGCTGTTCTTTTGAATTTGCACACAGTCTTGTGACTCTTTGCCCAAATGGAAAATCATAAATGTGATATAAGAAGAAGCTTGGATGGTATAAACATGTCCAATTTTGGCTCTTGAAATTTTCTCTCTAAAGTACACTTAGTATTTCCAGTTATATTTTCAATAATTAATAATCACAATTTGCATGAAATATTAAATCACTGGCTATATTCAATAAAAAGACATTTAGGGAACATATCATCCACCAAAAAAAAAAAAAAAAAAACAACGAAGAGCTCAGCAATTATAGTTTTAGTCAAGTATATACTGACTGTTATTTATTACTCCCTCTACAATATACAAATAGGCTTCTGGAAGAAGAAAATGTGTGGATAGATTACATCTATTGTTCCAAGTGACAGACAAATATCAGACATGTGAATAATCCCAGCAATGACAAAAGTTATGCAAACTTAAGTAAATGGTCTACCTGCTAATTTATGGGCATATCATTTTAAGCTACTGAGAAAATTTGTCAGTATTTACTTGTTTAGTGTTTGCCTATTTTAATGAAGAGATAAAAATAGATAAATGACAAGTTATTAATCTTTGTTTATAATGTTTATTTATTAACTCAAAAGCTTTGTACTGAGTAACTCCCATATATCAGGCACTGCAGGAGATATTGAAATTGAAACTGTATTCAATTTTTAATTGATTTCATAGAAATTTTCTCATGTTTTTAAAAATATGTTGTTCATAAATTATTTTCAAGTTTGCATCATTAATTACTGAAGATAAAATGCTTCATTTAACCAAACACAAACTGTGGATTATATATTTATATATTAATTGTTTACATACTAGTTTATATAAATAAATAAACAGAAACATATCTACATGCTCAGGTATCATAATCTACGATCTCATAGGTCAGAACTACTTCAACTCTGGTGTATCGGACCAGATTAGTCATGGTCAGAGTTAAGTATAAGAAACATGAATTAACTCAACAGGTAACTCAAAGCAACTAGGATTGAGCTGAAGCTGAAATAATTACAGAGTACTTTCTTCTCCCTATGAAAATACATTAAGTACAAGTAGATTGTTTCCTATTTCTATATTTGTGAATATTTTGTTAATAAATTTGTGTGTGTAATAATGGCATTTCCAATGAAACAGAGACTACTGGTATAATATTATTTGAAGTAAAAGAAGTATTGTCTATTGATAGAGTGTACCAGGTGAAGGAAACAAATATAAAATAAGCCCATCCTAAAATAACTACTAGCATTTAAGACTAATTTTCCTACTTGTATGTAGAATATTTTGACTAATAATACAATCAAATCCATTATAAAATAGGTCCCAGCTGTGATATGTTTCTATTCATTCATATAAATATTTTCCTGTGATATTTATAGCAAGTAGAGTTATTAAACATTTATTTCCTTATTATCACTGAGAAAATTGCAATTGGATTTGGTGTTCAGTGTTAAAATAAACTATTACAAACCACTTAAGATGTATTTTGCTTATTTTTAGGCATTAAGATTCTTTATTTCTGTATTTTCATTTAAATGGTATTGATGGAAAGCTGGTGACATATTTATGATAGTTTACCTCCACTGACATTACAAATCCTACTGTCAGGCTGACAATAATCCTCTGTAGCATGAATGATTCTTAGAATTGCTTGGAATAGTAATAAATTGCCCCAAGAATTTAAACTAAAATACTGATCTAAAAAAGTTTGTTTTGCTACATGAGTAGAGATATTTTAAAAGAATGAAAATTAATGTGCTAAAATCTGAGGCAAAACATAAGGGGTAAAGATGGCTCATAATATCTTGAGAAAGAACAAGGTCATGTATGTGAATTAACAAGAAATAGATTTATGATAAGACATTAAACTTGGCAGGCAAGTGGACTATCTGGCATCTATGACGGTCAAAGACAGAAGTAGAAAGGACTGGTTCAAGAATGAAGGTCTTAGTAACTGAATTATTGAATCTAAATCAATCCTGAAAATATCAACATTTCATACTGTGAAATTACTTTTCTGCAGTTATTGGAGGCAAGTTTTTCTCTGCTCTGTTAAAAATTAAGCATAGCTTCCAGAAAAAGAAAATTAAGAATATATTTTGAATTTAATTTGTTACTTGAGACACTTGGAAATCATAATTCTAATTGGTTAAGGCCACCCAAAGGAAATTAAATACAAGTAATTTACACTATATTCTTCCAAAATATTGCAGAATGGTGAAAAACTTGGTAAACTGTACTTGATTATATTTCAGTTGATAATACTGTAAATTAAGCAACATTAAAGTTATTAAACTGAATCAACAGTGGGATGTTTTGCTTGATATTCAAATAATAATTTAGTGAGGAAGAAAATAAAGTGATTTATAAATTACATATCAAGTGTAAAAGTGAGCTGTCATGTTTAACAGTAGCAAGCACCCCACATTGCTACTGATAGATGGGACAAGCAATTAATTTAAGTGCTTGGATAGATAAGATGCAACAGCTAGTACAATTTCACTGAAGTTAAATTTGAGAACCGGAGACAAATTTTCAAAGATCTACTCAGTAACCCCAAACTTCCCTCCTAATATCATACTCGTCCCACCAATTATAATGCACATTATAGGATGCTCAGTCATCTCTCTTGTTTCACTAGTAAAGCAAATGTAATTGTAAGGGAGCATGTGTAAACTTTTCATCACCCCCAGTTTTCAATAACTTAATTTTAGGTTCTTCATATGGTCCTATTTAAATCAAACTCTATTTAAAACTTGTCTGCATCTGTGCCACTCACAATAGCTAGAATATAACTAACATCCCACACAACATTGCTGGCTGGTCCCACTTTAAATCTGTGATTCACCAATAAAAGTGGGCCAAGAATGCTACATTCTACATTCCCTTTTCTATATCCTCTCTGGTCTCCTGATAGGATATTATTTTCTCTTCTCCCTTCAAGCCTCAAGCACCTACTATACTGTTATTCCCAAATGATGGCCTTAAGTTCCTCTTTCACTAGTAAAGCAACAGCAATTAGAAGAAAACTGTACTATTCATACACAATTTTCTCATATTTGTATCTACTACCTTGTCTTTTACTGGTGCTGATAAATACTTGGTGTCTTTAGCTGGAAACACCTCCTATTTCTATGCAATAGAGCTATGTTACCCAGTGACTCAAGAATATTGCTCCAAAAATTCTTCTCTATTTTATGTATCATTGATTTTTCTTTTCTCATTGGAATAGTCCCCAAATTATATAATTATACTTTATTTAAAAAAAAGATGGATCATCGTTCAAGATCCATCACCCACACTTTTTTCTTCTGAGCAAAACTCCTCATAAGAGGCTACATTTGTTATCCACAGAATCAAAAGCTTTCCCCCCACCTTGTTCTCTCTTATATGGAAAGGGCTCCTATAAATTTACCAGTGACTTCAAATTGCTATATTCAATGTCCCTTTTTAGCTCTCCTATCACTTGACCTATACATAGTGTTTGTTGGGACCACATATATGTTTAACTATGCTTCTTGGTCAAAATTTTACTCAATTTTCATTCACTGCTTTAGTTTCTTATGTATTCCTTACTTTTAAATGCTGGGATGCCCCAGGACCCTGTATTCTAACTCTTCCTTGTTTAGTGGATGACAAATGGACAAATGATGACAAATCTCAAATTTATTTTTCCACCTTTATCTAAGTAAACTCATATATCAAATCTCAAATCCTACATTTTCTAGCTCCTGCTTTAGGGAAATCCCTTTGTCTTTCTAAAATTTATTTTTCTCAACTCATGGAAAGTTCTAAATAGAAATATATCCTTAGTAGAAATTTAAAACTTTAATATGCTCACTTGTTGCATGCAAACACAATTGAGCCTTTTATTAATTTTGTAATTATTTTAGTATTTTAGTATCATATACTCATGTATGACCCATTATTTCAGGTAAAAAATGAAACAGTTTACAATTATTCCCTTTGAAACTTCAAGACTAATTATTTATGTTCATTAAAATCAATCTTATGATAAAAACAAAATAAAAAAGTTGTAACATGATAATAAATTTTCCAATGGATCATCAATATATGAGCTAATTAATAAAACATGTGGAAAGATTCATGTCCCTGGAGAAAATTTTGGAGCAGTCCTGTGCACTAGTGATAGAATCTGGTCTATGGGGACACTCATTTGACAAGTCTGCAGAATAAATTATTGCTTCAATATTTGTATCTCTATTTCTCTGTATCTAATTTAATGACTCATTTAACATGCTTGTAATTTCTGAGATAATATTAGAAATCTGTTCTATAATTATGCCCCAGTTCTTGCATGGTATTTAAATTCTAGGCCATTATATATTACGGGTCTACTGAGGTGATAATTTGAAACTTAACTCCTTATTGGCTAAAATTTACTAATGGTAAATGCATAGTTAGCATAATATAATAATTTTTTTTCATTAATCAAGGTATAAACCTGCTAGCAAACAAAATAATGTTAAACACACTAATAAACTCTGGAAATAGAATTGCTTCTGGAAGCTTGTCCTTGTCTACAATGCATTTCATTGAAAAACTTCATTTCATGATTGCTTTCAGATGTCATATGCATGCCGTAGAGCTAAGGCACCTGAATTTCATTACCTCTTTGACTCAGATGCCAATTAAAAGCTAGTCTTGATTGCAGTGATACCATCCACATTTCATAGCTGCTCTTTGGAAGATAAGAGTCTATTAAAGCCACCCACTGGACTAAAAAGTACTGGGCTTAGTTACACAATTGCCTATGCCTCTAGAAAAGAACAAAAAACATGGTCTTCTGTGCCATCCAATATTGTTACAACTTTTTATTAAAGTATTTAGTATTATCTACAAAATACATTTACAACATTACAACTTTGCCCAAATTGTTTATTTAATTCTTCTTCAAAATATCAATACAATCCTCTAAGAGCTGCTTAGAAGTTTAAAAATAGTTACTTATTGTAACTTCAGAAAGTCTGTAGAAATGGTCCAATAACTCCAGGCTTTAATGACATTCAACAATAATGAGTTCACCTTGATCTGCAGTGAATTTGTTAACACTGCCTCTTTCCATATATTTGCACATATTTTTATCTCCTTTCATCAGAAAGTAGAAATCTGAATTAATTGAGGTATAATGAATGGAAAAATCTCATGGTCCAGAAAGTTGCAATCCAGTCACTTGATTTCTTCAGGCGCTTTTCAGAGATTTTCTTCAATTGGCTAAGACAGCTATTAATGATCTCATAAAACAAAGCCTGAAGAATTTTGTTTTGAATTACTATCTTTTTATTTATATTTTATTGCTAAACTTCTCATAAGTTGTTCATACACTGAAAAACCTATTTTTAATTAGGAAACGTAAAATCTTTGTGTAGAGATGACCAAAAGAAAACTCAAATCATAACAGGGGATCTTTCCATTCTTCAATTCTTGTATTTGTTATCTTTTTTTCTTACTGCCTGCCTTCCTGCCTTTCTTCCAGTACATATTACAGTTTTAATTTCTTGGGAATTTCTTCATCTACTAGTTTGATGATACACTTATGCTATGTCAAACTAAATTTACCTTTGAGAATCAGTACAGAGAACCATTTTGCAATTTCATGACCTAAGTCTCCCAAAGAAAGAAATGGAGTTTTCAGCTTGCACAGACATGCTAGGTGCAAGATCAGGTTGAACATTGCTAATGTGGGGACCAAGCAAAGACCTTAAGAATGTCTCTACTTGGCCACTTCAAGTAGAGATTGTTACCAACAAGATTGTTTTCACAACAACTCATCCAGTCCTGTGGCCTTCTTTAAGAAGGTAGAATAAGATGAAATCTAGTATAGGGGTGGAAGTTAAAGGGCAGAAATTCATGTCAGGATGGCTAATTTTTCCATTGTGACAGTGTAGAAAGTTGCAATGCAAGAGTTGGAGTTAAAAGTTAGAAAATGCTTAATATTCTTCATTTGAGTTAGCAATCACAGATCTAAAAGAAACTTTTACATTATAGATAAAAAGGAAAAGGAAAAAAACATAATTGTGAAGTTACATATGAGGGGCAAACCTTCCTAGATTACAACAGGGATATTTAGGAATTCTAGGTGATAACATCAAGGTGTATAGATGGGAATCTAGTAAGAAATGTGACTTTTAGAAAGACTTTTTTTTTTTTTTTTTGGTTTTGCTGGGGATCAAACCCAGGGCCTTGTGCATGCGAGGCAAGCACTCTACCAACTGAGCTATATCCCCAGGCCAAGAAAGGCATTTTTAAGAGTTTAGTTCTAATAATAAAAAACTAGAGGTCCCTTGAGGATTTTAAGCTGAGAATGGAAATGAATTTTGAAAGATCACCTTGGCCCTTAAATGATCAATAAACATTGAGTGAAAGATTAAATGGATAAACTGTATTTGAATGTTTTCCTATAGTATCACATTCCCTTGGTTCCCTAAAACAGGGGTATATTACCATAAAATAGGTATAGGTGTGTTAGATATACATACTACATGTATGTTATATGCTATTGTCTGTGTAAAGTCAAGAGGTCAACTTACCTTTAACAACAAGTTCACTCAACTTGCTTATATAAATAGTTTTATACAGGTAGTAAAGGTCCAGAGGAAACACTGGATGGTACTGTTTGATTGGTTTTTCTCCCTCCTTATTTAGAGCTTGAGAATTGAGAGCTCTTTTCCCACCAGGTACATAATTTTATGCTCATTCTTGAAGAGCCAAATGGGCATGCTGTTTTTGCTTTGTGAAATACAATTTTTCATCATGTGTGCTTTCTTTGGGTATTTTCATTGATTCATAGATTTCATTATTATTTGCACTACAACCATAAAGTATCTAGAGAATCTTCCTGAGGATTTTCTAATGAGGTTGATGCAGTTCTTAACATTTGCTTAAGATGCAGTATGCCATGCTATTATTATTATTTTCTTAAGCATGGGCAAAATATGCCTTGACTAATTAAAAATTGATAATAGATTTTCTGCCACCAAGTCACATTTCAGGAAACTCAATTAGCTTAATTAAGCCCATCATCATTTTGCAAATAGAGTATGTTGCTTTTATTATTTTCCTTTTACTTTACCTAATAATTACATTATCATTTAAGATATTTTGAATGATGTAATAATGTCCATTACTATATAAAAAATTGAATTATTTATACCTTACTATACTTATTTTCCTATTCTATATCTCTGAGTTCAAAATATTAAAAAAATGTTGTAGATTATTGCCAAGGCATGTCAAAAATATTTTAGCAATAAATTTAAAAATTAAGTAATTTTCAAATTTTTACAACTAGAAAGCACATTAAAGAACTTATAAATATTAACTCTGAAATAGCATTATGTCTTATTATTTTAATCCTCATTTTCCTGTTTTTTTTTTTAATCAAGTACCTAAGAATGTATTAATTTTGTTATTTATAAAAGGATTAAACTACATGTATTGCTCATTAAATGCACTATGGAAGGAAACAGGTTTTTATGTCTGATATAATGTAATATTAGAACTTAATATTTCTTGATTTTCTTTTAAGTGAACACAGAAAATAACTATGATTATAATTTATAAGTTCACACTGAAAGATCAGCAATGTAGCTATTATCAGTTCAAGTTTTGCCATTTTACATTAATAAATAGCACACATGTCTGTTATTAACTTGTTCCAAAGATATTCATACTGAATATCACATTTCAGATAAACTGCATTTAGTGTAGAGCGATGAATTGGTAATTCATAAACATTCGATAATTTAATGTTTTATTATCAACTTCAGCATGTTTTGTGAAATTCAAAAAAGAAAGGAAAAGATCTGCTTAAGTTATGCAGGGTTGGAACTTCCTTTCCTTTTCATAAGACCTTATAAATCTCCCTGATTTCTTCAGGTAATTATAGTGCCAGTTAGTGTTGTCCAGAGAAATAGAAAGAGTGTATCTATATATGTATGACTGTGTGTGTGTGTGTGTGTGTGTGTCTAAATTGAGCTGTCTAATCCACAAGCTCTCTATGTATGTATTCATTTAACCATGGATGAAAAAATTTTAAAAAAATGTATATGTACTGACTATGTATAGACTTGTAATTGTTGTCATTATCCCCAAGTAATAGTATACCAACTAGTAATATACCATGTATGTTGGGTGTGTGGGATACTTTCAGCTGAAGTTAAGTTTCGGTCTTTCGAGAACATCACAGAATCCCTTACCCCTCCAGTTCCTCTCTGAAGGGCACCAAGAGGAAGAGCGGCAAATTCAAAGATTTTCTCAACCAATCCCCACACAGTGTCCGCTCACTGTTCCTGAGTCACCCTGCCAATCAGCACCTGCCACGTCACCTATGCACCCCTTTTTAAGCCGAAGCTGGCAAGCTCATACTCTCTGCCCTCTTCCTCTTCTTTCTCTCCTCTCTCTACTCTTTCTCTCCTCTCTCTGTTCTCTTTCTTTTTCTCTCTGCCCTCCTCCACCTCTCCTCTCTCTGCTTCTCTCTCTTTTTTTTTTTCTCCTTCCAGCAGCCCCACAATAAAATCTCTTGGTTGAATCTCTGTCTCAGGTGAGTCACTCACTTTTCAATTTACATGGTATTAAATATAAATAATCTAAAAATGATTGGAGTATACAGGAGGATATGTACAGGTTATATGTGAAAACTGAAGCCAGAATTAGACAAGCAGTCAGCATAGGTAGGTAAATGGAGTGAGGGCGGATCAAGGAGGTCAATTTTGAGTGAGTCCAGGAAGTTGGAGGCTATCCTCTGAGGGATTGAATTGTTAATTCTTTCAGAGACCTTCCTCCACCTCATCAAGAACCTGCCCCTGCTCCAACCTGTAGCTAAAATAACCTGTCCCAGGAATTGCCCCTCCCTACAGGTTGTTAATTAATATGTCCTGGGCGGCTCCATCATGTCCATCCTCCTTCATCCCACCTGTTTTCCACCTTTTGGCCAACCCACCTGTGCCTAGTCACTTATGAAGGAAGGAAGGAAAACAAAAGAAACCTAAAACACATAAAAAGGGCAGAACACCTTGATTCTGGGGATACCAGGAACCCAGTTATGACCCCCTACTCTCTCCTGAAAGAGGGAGTCTATGTTACTGCTTTTAAAATAAACCCTTCATTATTTGATAGCCTTCGTGAGCTTTTCTAATGTTCAAACTTCAACATGTGAGGGAGCAGAACTTGTCACCGATAACTGGTGGTATCAAAACTATATAAGGAAATTGATAATCAGTGGATATTGGTATCTGCAGGAGGTTCTAGAAATAGTCCCCTGCAGCTTCCAAGGAACAATTACATAAAATGAGATGAGAGGCCCCAGTTTAAGCAGGCAGACAGGAAAAAAGTAAAGGTTAAATTATTTCTTTTTTTCCTTGGTCTATTTCAGGCCCTTAGTGATTGGTTGATACTAGCCCACAGGGGAGAAGGTGACCTACTTTACTGAGTGGAGTGATTCAAATGCTAATCTCACCCAGAAACATTCTAAAGGGCTCACCCAGAGAGATTGCTTAATCCAGGCCACCCTTGGCAGTACAGTCAAATTGACTCCAAATTAGCTGCTATATGTTATAAATTTGTGCCTGAAAGTTAAGGCATTCAACCATTTAAACAGCTGTTCTATAAAGTCAGTAGCTTGATAAGAGTGGGCAGGTGGTTAGTTTACATGTGATGGAGATAAAAACCCGGAAAGGGATTTTGTAGTCCCCAGACTGCACATGTATAATTCAGGAATTATTCTAAGAGAAAAATATGTTGTAGCACATATTACTGACTAAAATTAAGAGCCTAAAAAATGATGTCAAACTATATTTTTTTGTGTAATCTCATTAGAGACTTGAATTTAAAAAAATAAAAAATAAAACTGGGGGAAAAAGCTACATGGAACAAAATCCTCCTCTTGGCTCATAGTTTGAGCAACCAGAGTCCTGGCCTTGGCAGGGCTTTGAGTTTATTTAATGTTCTTCTATCTTCATCTTGAAATCCTTAACAGTATTACAAGAAGAGTGCCAACATTTCCATTTTGCACTGGGCCCCCAAAATTATATAGTTAGTTCTGCAATTATATTAGGTTTACACAAAAGAAAGGCTAATCTTTGTTCAGACTTGAAATAGCATAAGGTCTCTTTGACTGTTTTGAATCATAATTTGAAGCAAATTGTATAGACTTTCTGTGAGGGGATTCCTTTGTTCAAAATGTTTTTTGTCCATGTTATTTCTCATGGCAAGAGTTCATCATATATTTATAGCTCAATAGTATTTCATTAAATGATTCTAAAATGTGCTTATTGTGGATGAATCAATAGTTTTCTGTTTGGTACTAATCTTAATAATTTTGCTTGTGAACACATTTCATAGGCCTGAAAACACATTATTAAAACTGAAAAGAATTTGAGAGAATTATATTATCCAGACATTTATGATAGCAAGTTTATGTTCATATAAGACAAGTACATTTCATGGTCTTTTCAAGATAAGAATTATCATAGTGACACACTCTTTTATGGTTAACAACAATTTTGTCTGAATTTCTCCTTAGCATGGTATTTAAAATATTTATTTCTGTAATGAGGATTTTAGAACTTTTCAAAATCTAATATGTTTATTAGTACAAGTTTCCTATATTCTAGCATTGTTTCTTGATGCCTTTAAATAATATTTAATAGAAATATCAGGGTAAATGTTTTCCTGGTCTAAAACTTTGTCTGATATATTTCTCAATCTGATTCATGTAAGCATAGATCCTTTTTATAGAGACAAAATACCATTCCTGTGATTTTGACTCACTTTTCTGTGCTTTTGCTGAAGTCAGTATTGAAAATTAATCTGAAAAATAATATTTATTTGAGAATATCCAACTGCGCCCATTATTCAATGCATTTAATAATACATAAAATTATATTTTCTTATGCTAAAATTTTCATAAATAAATGGGCAAAGTATACAGATAGCATAGTGGAAAATAATTCTATTCCATGAATAGTCATCATTTCTCAAACCAATATTTCATATTATACTTTCATTGTATGCCAAAATAACTCTTGATAGAAATAAATATTGACACTCTTCCCTAAGGTTTTCCATTTCCCACTAATGTGCTTTCTGATAGGGCTCCCATTGATTGATTAGTTGATTAAGTCATTCATTATTTTACATTTATTTGAGAAATAATTTCTGAAATTATACTCTGTGATAATCCTCATTCTATAGGCTAGAGATGCAGAGATTTTTGGAAAGATTTTGTCATTAACAAATTAATACTTATTGAGAATCAAAAATTATATTAGACTATTTCATCAATGTTTCAACAGGAACAGGAGGTGATTTATAAATAAGCAGAGAAGCAGTATAGCAATTTGAATTTTACTCAATTTGAATTTTACTCAATAATGTGTAAAAGGGTTAAGAAGGCTATATGAAGCTATTTTGGTCTGTTTTCTTTGTTTGTTACTTTTGTCTGATTCTATGCATGTTGATAAGATTGGAAATTGGGAGTAAATTAGGGAAAGCAAGCACAGACTAGCATATACAAGGTTGTTCTGGAAATCGTAAGGTCAAATTGGAATCTGCAGTGGCACCTCTCCACTTCTAGGCCTCCAACTTAGCTCATGTCTTATTATAATTTCCATCCCAGGAGTTGGAGAGACTTACCTTAAAGTTCTGGTAGGAGTTTTAGGAGGTGTGAACCCAGCTGCTTTCCTGTGCCAGCTAGCAGAGGTGACAGGTGATTGACAGTGACATGCCTTTCTTTTGGTTCTTCCTTAGTCTCCTAGTGTAAAAACATGGCTGCAGCTTCACTGATCCTTCCAAATCATGAGCAAACCATCTCTCTTGTATCCTGTGCTAATTCACGAGTATGCAGGGAAGGGGACTCTGGGCAATTTGTTCCACTATATATGGCTGACACAGTGAAATCCACATCACGGTCATATTGAAATTCATCTACAGCATGAACTGTGATTACAATAAAAAAAAAAAACATGTAAGAGATGGTATCAGCCCTTAAGATTTCAATATTATTGGGTTCATTTCTCAGAGAGGTAACTATTTTAAAGAAGGCAACTGTTCTAAAAGTATAAGATTGATTTAAGTATTAAATTAATGCCTTTAATGCTAGACCTTGCCTTTCTCCTCCAAGTCTCAGCTCCTCAGATTTCCTGAGTAATTTCTAAAATTTTCTGGAAAGATATAATTTTAGTAGGTTCTATTTTCCCTTTTATTGGATTAGAGTTCCTTTATTCTGTTGATGCTCATCTCTGAATTGGGTTCAGCTTCCATATATTCTTCATGGATTGTTTATTGTTGTCATCTTCTGCACTCTCTTTTCTGGTTTATACCATTGCTACATATGTTATGAACAAAATTATCGGTATTGTTTTATAGCAGTACTTGGGAAGAAGGTTAGGGGTAAATGAATGTTTTCAGGCAGCCACAGATATTAGAAATCTTAAATGTGTTTGTTTTTACATTTAGTTTCAGCACAGACAACAGGTGATTTCTTGCTTGACAAAACTGCAGATTGTTATTTTTTCTGAGAGTGGAGTAGGGGGCAAAAAGACAGTCAATGTAGGTAAGGAATGATTGGATCAAATTGGGAGATGGGGGCTGATTGGAAAGGAAATAAAATGCTAATACCTTCAGGACACTTTCTCCTGCTCCAACCTATTGCCAAATTTACCTGCCTCCAGGGAACTGTTCCTCCCAACAAAGAGTTGTTAATGAATGCCCCCTGGGAGAATCCCTTCCTGCCTGTACCCCTCTGTGCCTTCATTCTCACCACTGGGGGGATTACTCCACCTTTTGGTCACTTCACCTTTTGGTTGCCTAGGCAAAATAAGGGGAGAAGGGGGACAGGAGAACAAAGGAAATCTAAAATCTATAAAAGGAGCAGGATACCCCTCTTTGTCAGGCACCAACTTCCAAATTGCACCCTCTCCTCTGCCTCTGTGAGGAGTCTTTGTCTCCCTCTTTCTCTATTTTTATCCTTTAAATAAAACTTTTTGCTCTTGCCTTTGTGTTACTTGAGTGTTCAGTCTTAGACACTAGGGAAATGGACCCAGATCCTGATTGATTCTCAAATACCGGTATCAATAGTATCATCAATAGTGTAGTTTTCAAGGAGAAAAGCAGAATTAGTAGTAGTACCGGGTGATTACCATAAAAATTTTGTATTTGGTAATTTTGCATGGATTATATTTCCATTTTAATTTATACTATTTCCACTCATGGTGTCAGAAATTACTCATGGTGTTGGGTGTGTGGGAGACTCCTCACTGAAGTTAAGTTTCCCTCTCAGGAGAACATCATGAAATCCCTTACCTCTCCCCCTCCTCTCCGAAGGGTGCCAAGCCAAAGAGGGCCAAATTCAAAAGTTTTCTCCACCAATCCCCATTGGACACAGTGTCCATTCACTGTTCCTGAGTCACCCTGCCAATCAGCACCCACAACATCACTGTCACCTACTCAGCCCTTCTTAAGCCCAAGTTTGCAAGCACAAGCTCTGTGCCCTCCTCCTCTCTGCCCTCTTCCTCTTCTTTCTCTCCTCTCTCTGCTCTCTTTCTCTTTCTCTCTGCGCTCCTCCTCTCCTCTCTCTGCTCTCTGCCTCTCCTTTTCTTCCCCTTCTGGCAGCCCTCCCAATAAAATCTCTTGGTTGAATCTCCATCTCAGGTGAGTCACTCGACTTTCACATGGCATAATCTTTTTTTTTTTTTTCCAGACAATTCTGGAAGAAGAACTACATTGTAAGAAATGTAGACAAGAGGCTGATATATTTCTCAATCTGATTATTAACTTTCAACATTAATGTTTCAATTGTATTTGATCTCCTGTAATAGAGTGTATGTGCCATATACATGCACAAATGTAATTGTTTACATGTGTGTGTGTCCATGTGTATTTTGCAAATAACAAAGATTTGGTGACTTAATGCAGTTAAAACTTTGAGATCTTTCTTAGAGTAGAAAAGAGTGATTTCTGAATAAACACTTCATGCCACAATGAAATGAGGATAAATTACAGTGATTTCAAGTAAATAATTATACATAACAAAAGATGAGAAATTTGGTTTCTCATTGATTTAAACAATATTGCCACTTACAATAGTATATTTAAATAATGCATTCTAGTTATTTACTTTCTGATATATTAATTAATTTTAAAACAGTGGGTTTTATTTTTACTTAAGCCTATAATTACACTAACTCATATACTTTTGTATGTATAAGTGATTTCAAAATGCACCTTAAACCTGTTCAAATTTTTCCTTTTTACCACAGCACTTACTATGTTCTATCACATATTTATATTGCCTATTTCCTCTCAACCCCTAATAGAAGGTGATATTTTTTCTATTTTGTTCCTTGATAGAGCCCAAGAATTAGAAAAATGACCAGTACTCATAAATATTTGTTTAATATTTAATTGTGAGTGTGATAATTTAATTGTGTGTGTTTAATCAAACAGATGCAGTTATCTCACACAAAATCAACTACTCCTAGCTACTCAACCAAAAGCAGAGGTAACATTTTGTTGGTACTAACCTGGTCACTTGCTCATAAAGATTCAAATGAGAAATGTTTCCAGGGGAGAGTTGTGAGAGACATTACTGTGGAAACTAGAGAATTAGAAAACATTAGTTACCTGTCATTCTTTCTTACATTTGAGTAGATATTTAAAAATAAGTAAACATTTTTGTAAGATCAGGCAGTGGCAACCAAAAGGAGACAGGTTTAAAAAGGCTGCTGAATGAGGCTTTATTGAGATTTTGCTCCTGGTAGAAAACATCAGGGCTAGACTAGACTGGAATTTTTATTGGGCTTAGGGCAGGAAGCAAGAGCTTGGGACAGGAAAATGGGTTTTTAGAGTCCCTAGTCCTACTGGGGTTGGTCTGGGGTAGCTGGATAAGATCCAGCTTGGCCAGGAGACCCTGCTGATTGACAGGTGGTTCTGTCAGTGCCTGATTGGTGGTTCCTTGTCCTGGGTTGTTTGGTGCTTGGTTCCTCAGCCATCTCCACCTAACAACTTGGATAGATTCACCAACAGGAAAGTTAAAGACTGATGCAACAGATTAAAAAATAAGAAATTTTATAAGAAAAAGAGAAATAAGAAAAAAATTAAAAATAACATCTTTAATGTAGTTTTAGATAGTAGGCTCACTGGACAAAACTAGATAATATAAGAAAAGAAAGAAAAAAATAAAGTTACTAAAATAAAAATATTTAAAATCTGAAAAAGAAATTGAGGGATGTGGGTGTAAATGAATAAGTGATATAGTTTTGTTGTTGTTGTTGTTGTTTTAATAAGCATGAGGCCCTTTTTTTGTAACAAAAAAAAAAATACTCAGCAAGAGAAACAATAAGAGAGGTAAATAGGGAGCCTACATGCTAGGAACAAATTTTTACTCCTCACACTTCAGATAGAGCCCTAATATCCAGAGTATACAAAGAACTCAAAAAATTAAACAATAAGAAAAGAAATAACCCAATCAATAAATGGGCTAAGGACCTGAACAGAAACTTCTCAGAGGAGGATATACAATCAATCAACAAGTACATGAAAAAATGCTCACCATCTCTAGCAGTCAGAGAAATGCAAATCAAAACTACCCTAAGATACCATCTCACTCCAGTAAGATTGGCAGCCATTATGAAGTCAAACAACAACAAGTTCTGGCGAGGATGTGGGGAAAAGGGTACACTTGTACATTGCTGGTGGGACTGCAAATTGGTTCGGCCAATTTGGAAAGCAGTATGGAGATTCCTTAGAAAGCAGGGAATGGAACCACCATTTGACCCAGCTATTGCCCTTCTTGGACTATTTCCTAAAGAACTTAAAAGAGCGTACTATAGGGATACTGCTACATCAATGTTCATAGCAGCACAATTCACAATAGCTAGACTGTGGAACCAACCTAGATGTCCTTCAATAGATGAATGGATAAAAAAATATGGCATTTATACATACTGGAGTATTACTCAGCACTAAAAAATGACAAAATCATGGCATTTGCAGGTAAATGGATGGCATTAGAGCAAATTGTGCTAAGTGAAGCTAGCCAATCCCTAAAAAACAAATGCCAAATGTCATCTTTGATATAAGGAGAGCAACTAAGCACAGAGCAGGGAGGAAGAGCATGAGAAGAAGATTAACATTAAACAGGGACAAGAGGGGAGAGGGAAAGGGAGAGAGAAGGGAAATTGCATGGAAATGGAAGGAGACACTCATTGTTATACAAAATTACATATAACAGGAAGTGAGGGGAAAGTGATAAAAAAACAAGGGAGAGAAATGAATTACAGTAGATGGGGTAGAGAGAGAAGATGGGAGGGGAGGGGAGGGGAAGGGAGGGGGGATAGTAGAGAATAGGAAAGGCAACAGAATACAACAGACACTAGTATGGTAGTATGTAAAAACTTGGATGTGTAACCAATGTGATTCTGCAATCTGTATACGGGGTAAAAATGGGAATTCATAACCCACTTGAATCAAATGTATGAAATATGATATGTCAAGAGCTTTGAAATCAAAAAGCTAATTTTAATCTCAAAATATTTGTACATTTACAGGTTTCATATTATTTACTTTGAGTTCTTTTCTAGCAGTATTTATTGCTATATGTATCTTTTATTTACATATAAGTTTGTTTTTTTCTTACAGTAGTTAGAAGAGCTCATATGAGAAAAAATAGGATCTTAAGTTGCAGATATTCCTTGTGGTGGGAAGAAAGGACAAAATTTGAATTAAGTTGAAAATGAAATGCTTATAAAAGAAGTTTAATTAGTGAGTAAGGAAAAAGAAAATCAAGAGCTCATAAGTATTTTAGAGATTTTTTGATTAATAAGCTTCAATTGTCTTTGATCTCCTATAATAGAGAGCGTGTTTCCATATACATACACAAATGTAATGTTTTTGCATTGAGAAATCAGGTTATTTTAGATAGAGGCATGAAATTAGAATTGGCTTGCAGCTGAATGAAGAGGTAAAATGATTTTAGTTATTTCAGTGAATAGTATGAAAATTTGGATTTTGGATACTGATAATGTTATTGTACATAATTTAAGAAAATCTAAAGCAAAATTTTTTCCAATATTGTCCACATGAGAAATGGAAGGAATTAAGGGGGGGGGGAAGCCATGTATTTAGTGGTTAAATCTGTGTTATTTATGTGACAACAATTTGTATAATTTATTTTTACATGTTATATATAAATATGCAATTTATGTATAATGAATTTATTTAATTTATTTACTGAAAAAAATTAACTTACTCTCAGTAGAAGTGAATTATAGCATGGAAACCTATGTCTTAATAACTAAGCATAGATTATGACATCATCACTTAATAGTTACACAAAGCTGGTTGCATGTATAATTTTATATCAAAAACAGCTTTGCACTTTTGCACAGAGAATAAAGAGCTATGTATTGAAGAAATGAGCTGGTACACCCAATGAAACTATTAAAAGTTAAGTAAATATACACAGGTGATCAGGACAGATTTACTGAAAGTTGTTAAGGGAATTAGATAATATTTTTTCTATGATAATTTGTATTTTATAATTTGTTCTTTGTGTACGATATATTTATTTTGAAGTTCTCAGGGGCTTATTCCAATAAGTTGAAAGAGTGAAAAGGTTGGCAACTGCTGGGAAATGAGCAAAACTGTGTCACTGAGAGAAAAAGCAAGTCTGGAATTAAGTTATTATTAAATTAGAAAATGATATAAAAATTATTTAAAAATGACTCCCAAATGCCTAAAGGATCTAATTTCTATAATTCTGTCATAGATAACTAGAGAATCAATTTGTTCATATTCATTATAAAATTGAAGAAAGAAAGTAAATTAAAAATTTTTACTAAGTTTAGTGATTTGACAGATGATGTGAACTCCAATGGGGATCAGAATAGAAATGTCAAGTTTTCTGGCAAACTTCAAAGGATCAGAACAAATGATATGAGATATCTATTTTTCCTTCTTATCAAGATTTAATGTACTCCTTTTGAAATCTAGAGACATCTTGTATGTTGGAATTCATATTACATATATTTTTCTTGGAGCCAATTAATTTGTTTTTCTGGTAGCCCAATTAATTCACCATAAAGGCCAGCAGAGGATTGATCCACAGGATGATTTTATTCTAACCTCAAACTTATTGCACATATTATTCTTTCTTCCTATAGCACAAGAGCCTTAATATGATTGATTTCTCAATATTCAGGTCTAAATTAAAATTCAGTCAACCCAGGGTGATTATTATTATTTTTTTAATGTCTCCTTCTAAGTCTGGTTTCTTCAAGAGAATTAAGCCCTCTTACACCAAAACATCATAGTGCTCATTAAATTCACTTCCCTTCAATGCATACAGACTATGGCAAGAGATGAACCCCTTCTAGAGAGTACTTAGAAAAGTTGTAAACATCATTCACTATGTTGTCTGATTCAAATGAGGAAATCTCTCTGAGACAGAACTTGTCTTCTCTCCTTCTTCACTCAGGTGAGGATCTATTTTCTACTTCACTAATTTTCTTCAGTACACTTATCAATATTTGAGTTCATATTTTATTTTACGTACATGCTCATTTCATATCTAAACTTAATGAAATGTAAACAACAGAAAGAAGAAAGGAGATGCTTCCTTTAAAGTTAAATCCTCAGTAGTAACTAGTAGGCACCTAGCACAGTACACATTAGTTGAATGGTTCCTAAATATCAGTCAAGATTTCTTCTGGGATGGGTACAACCCATTGCTATCATTTGGACTTTCTCTAAAGCACAGGATTAAAATATCAGAGTTGTGATATTATTGCTATTAGAGTACTGTTGCCATGAGAATTTGTTACAGCTTCAGAAATAAACTCATTCACCTTTTTATTTTCTTCCTGGCATTACTCAATTATCAACTCATAAAATTTGGGAAAAAGGTGAGGAATTCCAGGCCTAAACCATAATATAATTCAAGTTTGAAAAATAAAATTCTGGCCAGGTACGCACACCTGTAATCCAGTGGCTGGGGAGGCTGAGATAGGAGAATGACTAGTTCAAAGCCAGCCTCAGCAAAAGCAAGGTGCTAAGCAAATCATTGAGACCCTAAATGAACTACAAAATAGGAGTGTGGATGTGACTAAATGGGCAAGTGCCCCTGAGCTCAATCCTGGTATTCCTCCCCCAAATAATAAAACTTTAAAGGACTATGTTTGTGTAAAAATTTGTAAATTCATTGTATTATATATTCTCTGTTGATAATTTAAAGTGCATTTTTAAGTACTTTAAAAAATATTTAAGTCTCATTGTATAATATTTTTCTTATTAACCAAGTGAGGCAAGGAGATGTGAAGTTAGATAAGCATCATATAACAGAATTTCAGTTTATTTCTTTTTGGTTTCATTTATTTGTTTGTTTCAGGGGAAGCATAGATGTCTATAGTATCCAAAAGATATGGTAGTGCTATTCTAGCTATCAGTGATGTGTTCTATTCCCTCATATGTTGAGGTTTGAACATTAGAAAAGTACGCGGAGGCAAGCATATAAAGAAGGGTATTTAAAAAGCGGTAACATAGACTTCTTCCAGGAGGGAGTAGGGGGCCATAGCTGGGATGTTGTATCCCCAGAAGCAAGGTGTTCTGCCTTTTATATGTCTTAGGCTTCCTTTGCTCTCCTGCCCTCTTCCCCTAATCTTTCTCCTTATCTTCAGGTGGGCTGAAGGGGGAAAGCTAGGATAGAGCAGCCCAGGACACATTAATTAGCAACCTTATAGCTCCTTTTCAGGCGGGGCCATTCCTGGGACAGGTTACCTCAGCAACACTTTGGAGCAGGGGAAGATTCTTGATAAAGGTGCAGGAAGGGCTTTGAAGGAATCAACATTTCACTCCCTCGGGGAACAGTCTCTGACTTCCCAGACTCACTCAAAATTGGCCTTCTTGATCTGACCTGACTTGATTTCCCCATCTATACTGTCTCCCTGTCTAATTCTGGCTTCATTATGATCATTGAAGGATTTTAAATCCTTTGTCTTTGAGAATGATTCATTAATACTAAGAGAATAGTTGTGGCACCTAAAAATTTAAAGGTTTGTACGTAATTAAGTGGTGAAAGAGAGTAACATTAGTACGTTTCTATTCAGAGAATCACATTTTCCAATTTTTCTTCAATGAACTATGTTGAATTTCTATCACTGCTTAATTAAATGTTGAATGTGAACATTACAAGATCTTAGATTAGATACAGAATTTGAATCCTATATATTACTTTTGCATACCAAGCAGACAAAGGACACTTAATCTAAGTATGTCAATTAGTTGGATTTTCATTACTATAAGGAAACGTTTGAGGCAGGATATTTATGAAGAAAAGATGTTTATTTAGCTCACAGCTTTTAGAGCTCAAAGTTCAAGATCACATGGTTCCACTATTTCAGTCTTTGGTGAGGGTAGTATTGGTGACATATCATGGTTGAATGCATTTGAAGCAAGCAATCCTATTATAACCAGAAAGAGCCAGATGAGGCCCAGGCTTATTCCTTTTGTAGCAATCTTCTCTGGAGAACTGACTCACAATTCCATGGGAAATACCTTAATTCCTCTTAAGGGCACAACCCCTGTGGTTGCCCATTAAGCCCCATTTCTTAAAGGTTGCATGCCACCAAATGACACCACCCAAGGTGGACATGTGGACCCTTGGAGGAGACTCAAATCATATGCAAACTACAACAGTATTTATGTCCACCCTAAAAATAAGCATAGTAATAATCCATTCCTCACAGTTAAATAGGATGAAACAATAGAAACAATGCATACAATATCCTTTTCTTAGTCTGTGACATTCTGTGAAGCTTCTACACAAGGCATTTTTGAGTCTTGACCTTCATCTTGAATCTTTAAGAGTTACCATTCTTTGGTGACTCATTCATTCTATTGAATGATGAGATGCATTTTCCCCATAAGGAATAGCTGCAAGGTAATAATGATCTAATTGCTATTGTCTGAATCCTAATCTGTAGTGCAGTTCAAGCAAAGTTCTGTCAAGGACAAAATGAGGATGTCTCATTTAATTCATTATTTTGCACATCAAATATCTGGACACCTGAAGCATACCAATTAGACTTGTTAATATATATGTAAATTTTAAATTTTATCTAGGCACAAAATCTGGCTGTAATTTTTTTTTTCTGTTAGTGATATAGGCTGTCTGTGATCAATATAATGTACTTTATTTGATTTGTGAGAAATGTATTTTCTTCCAGCAGACTAGATGTGTTTTAGGAAAACTATTGACTTTTCTGTGATAATATAGTACTGTTGTTACTATCCTAAAATTATACCTTTCCATACTGTCCATCTCCTCACATTTTGATAATTTGGTGTTCCTTTTGAAGTACATAGGTAGAAACAAAACCTACTTATAATTAAATGTAAATATTCTAATTTCAAAGAATTAGGAGAAGGTTTTAAAATCAATCTCTTCTTGAAACTTTGGACCAGAACTTTTTGAAGAAAAAAAAATCAAGAGCTAAGGACTTTATAGCCTTGTCCTACCCTTTCTATTGGAAATATTTAATTTACCTAATATGCTATGATTTTAAAACAAGAAGAAGACAAAAATCACTTACAGTATTATTGCTCATTGAGTCATATTCCACCACCAAACAGAAATTTAATTAGAAACTTAAAAATAGTCTTATTATTATTAATGTTCACATGATGGAGGTAGGTCATTATACCAAGCCAAGTAAACCTTTTCTTAAAAATATGTCATAAGTAAGGCACACATTTTAATCAAAACATCATGAAAGTACTAAAGTTAATGACAGACAAGGGCTTGCTATTGCCTGTTTCCAGTATTCTTCAAAATAGGACATCAATAATCTTTGGCCTTTTGAAGTATGATTCCAACACTTTCCAGAAATAGTGAATTTACAGAAAGGTTCATGTTTATCTTCACTGAAATAAAGAAGAGACAAAGACACAGAATAAAAAATAGAAAAAAAAACAATTCTGCTAACTTAAAAATATTAATTTGACTGTTATTGTATATGCTCTTTGTGACCATTTCAATCACCTTTAAATCTATTATCAATCGATCAAAGAGTTTCTCCTACTTGTATACACACATATTGTACACAAAGCTTATCCCTGATAGAAGCAAAAATATTATAAATGCACCTAAGTGAATATACTGGATAGAACTACAATTCTATTAAGTAACTATTAGGTAGTTTCTGATTTATAAACCTATAATTTACATGCTTTTCTTTTATTCAGTGCCTATAAACATAAAATGTTTCAGAGACTTGTCTTTCTTATCTAAAAATATTTTTAAAATTAAATTCAAATGAAATTTAAAAGCATTCTTTTTGTCATGACTGCCACTCTGCTGATAGTTACTAAATTGATTTGCTTTTTCAAATACATGAAGCAGAGAAAATATATTTCTTCCTTCAATTGCATACATTTATTTCCAATTAATATTTCAAGGAGTGAACCCTAAGAATTCAGAAAAGAAATTGTTAATATTATTTATTATATACTTAGGGTCATATATATGCAAGGCAGGAGAAAACTAATTATGTAAAGGAAGCTCTCCTACCTATGGACCTGATGCAGTAACAGAGCAAGTGATTTCTTTTAAACCTGTGCATTTTAGAATAGAAAACTTTGAACTACAAGAAATATTTTTAGGTCTAAACATCCACCAAGCATTTGGAAAAGCAAAGGAAATTTTGAAGAAAAATATATGTAAAAAAGGACCACATAATTTATCATTCAAATCAGGCCATTTTTTTGAGATTAAAAAGGATGTGCAAATAATAAAAATTATACAATTTTTGAAATGTGTATTTACATATAATAAGATAATTAAGGGGTTTGTTATATTTGAGGCCATATACAATAAATATATTAAGAACTACTTTTAAAAATAAACTTTTTCAAGAAAATTCTTTGCTTAGTAAAGCAAAAACTATATTTTTTGTATAAAGTTTTATGAACACATGACTTGATACATTTTCACATATTTTAATCAATTTGTCTACTATGTGTCATTCATATATTTTTTGAATAATGAATTTTTATATGACTATTTTCTGGCTAGCAAGTATTCAGTAGCAGATAAATTGATAAATAAAATGTGGTTATGTATACAATGGAATATTCTTCAACCTTAAAAGGAATAAATTCCATTATTTAAGACAACATTGATGAAACTGGAAGACATTAGGCTAATAAGCTATACCCAAAAAGATAAATGCCACATGTTCTTACTTATACATAGAATCTAAAATAATTGAAGTCATAGACAGAAGAATGGTTGTTCCCTGAAACCATGGGGTGGGGACAATAGGAGATGCTAGTCAAAAGTATAAATTTAAGATGAGGGGTATGAGTCATTAATTCTACACTGTATACATATATTACAATATTACTCTGTATTCCATATGACCAAAAGATGATGAATAGTTGTACTTATGCATCATCATCCAGATATAAAAATCAAGATTGGGGCCAAAGATTAATTTCACACAATACCAACAATAACTTGTTTTCTTTATTAGTGCATTATAGTCAGATAGAATAGTGGGGCTCATTTTATAAATGCATATAACTTACTTTGCTTCATTTCAATCCCTTCAAAATTCTTAAATTCTGAATGTGCATGAACTTGAGAAGAAAATTTTAAACATAAGAAAGATACTAGCTGAAAGCAAGTTAGCAGAAAATGCTACCAATACTTTTATATTGTATCCAATACAAACACAATGTTTACTATCAAAGAAACAATAAAAAATGTTTAAATAAATGAAAATATTAATTCCTCTTATTTGATAATTAAAGACCATACACATGTTTTATCATTGCATTGTACACATACATTTATAAGATTAACCATAATTAATTCGAAGAATATATTTCTACCAATTGTTTAAAATACTGTTTGGAAGTAGGCAGAGTGTCCACATATAAATAAATATAATATCCTATACTGGAAACAGGGGCCTCTGCAGTCCTCAATAACCCAAAGAACAAATCACCTGTTATTTTCTGTTTCCTGGGGTCAAGGAGACCTGCATAGCCCATTTCAAGGAATATAAGCCTTTGTGACAACTCCAACTTTTAATTTATTTTCTAGGTAGTGAAATGAAAGAAAAATGATGCCCATTATACCTCCAACATTTCTACTTCCTATGGCACCAGAACCAAAGATTTGAAACACTAAACCTGAAACTTAAATAGGAAGTAAATTTAAAATGAAAATACAAGCCTTATTCACATTTTAAGGACTATGATTCTAATTCAGTTAAAAAAGATTCTAAGAGACACTGAATTTGGTATTTTAGGAACTCACAATTAAAAATAAGAAAGTAAAAATCTGTTGTCAAAAATCTTAAGGAAGAGGATGATATTCAGATGAATAAATAAAATACATGGCTAAACACAAAATAGTAGAAATACATTCTGGAAAGAGTGGTACCAAGAAGGAGCTGATTCACCCTGATCAAGAACACTACACACAGTAGGATTTGAAAGAAAAAAAACGAGTATCATATGATTTACTGTTAAAACCAAAATTTCACAAACACTTACATATCAATTAATTGATTCAATTAAGCAAAATAGCCCTTTTCAAAAATGATTTACAATATGGCTTTTAAATTTTATTTACCCACAGTGTTCTTTTAAGTCATTTTCCATCATTAAAACATGATTAATTATTTTCATTTTCTATTTCAATTTATTTGTGGAACATTGCAGTTTTGAGAAAATATTTCCTTTTCTTTTTTTCTCAGATATTCTTCTGATAAGTTCATAACAAATTCTACTATGTGGAAGATATTCTTAATTTTAATTTTTGTATCGAGTGTGTAAATATTTTAACCAAAATATTTAAACAGCTACTGATTTTTCGTTTTATGCTGAATATCTTTCTTGATGAAATATATTTGTAAGTCAAAACTCATCACATAAGTTTTCTCTATTTATAATTATTTTAAATGTTTACCAAAATTAACTTGCAAAATCATAGGTCCTCTCAATTTAATTTGATTGCAGTACAGGTATAAATTTATAATTAGAAACAGAAACTTCATTGAAAAATTCTTCCTAAGTTCAATTGCAGCTTTTTAAATTCAGTATTTAAAGTCATTGCACGCCTTTGTTTTAATTGTTTGTAGTTCCCAGTTTGCTATTATAGGTATAAATTTTCATGACCACATATGTTGAAAGTTTCCAAGTCTGGAAATTCATCAAAAGCTTTCACTTTTGAAAATTGTTTGTAGTCTATCCATTCAATAATTTCAGAGGTTTTGTACTGATGTTGAATAAGATTTAACTAACCAAAACAAAAATAACAATCACATTAAAATTTGAAAACTGTTACATAAAGGTTTCTAGATTTGGGGTGGGGTGGAATAAGACACTCAGTTAAATTTGAATTTCATATAAAAATGAACTTTGCTCACTATAAGTATGACCTGTGCCATATCTGTGTCTTACATATGCTAAAATTTGTCTTTTATCTGAAATTCTAATTTAGTCATGTATCATATCTGATATATCTGATAGCCAGATATTTTGTTTGATTTATGTAGTAATCCTTTAAAGTTAGGACACTTTAAAAATCCATTTGAACATGGAAGGAAAAGAAAGATGGTGTACCTGCCATGATGAATAATTTCTTAAAATAAATCTAACACCAGCTTCTTCGTGACTATTTTGTATTTTCATTTCTCCAGAACAGGAATCAGAAAATGATGCCTGCATTCCAAATCTAATCTGAACCTGTTTTAGTGGCTCGTGGGTTAAGAATGTTTTTATATTTCTTAATGGTTTGAAAAGATAAAAGAATACTATTTTATGACACATTCCCAATTGCATGAAGTGTGAATTTCAGTAAACACCAATAAATTTTTATTGAAAGACATCTGTGCTCATTTATGCATTATCTGTGACTGTATGCTCTCCACAACAACAGAGTTGAGTACTAGCTAGAGAGACCAAAGATCACAAAAGTAGACAAAAATGGTGGCCAACTCTATTCTAAAGTGAGTTATTACTGATTTTGGACATGATTGAACCATAACATAAATAACACAATTACATTAAATGTAAATTGTGTTGCAGTAAGATTGCCATATTTAGGGGACAAAAAATAAGACAACTTGTTAAGTTTGAATTTAATATGGAAAGGATTTTTTTCTCATTTTCTGTATAACTAGTAGAACATGTGAGTCGTGTGTGTGTGCATGTGTGTACACATGCATATATGTGGTGTATATGTGTGTGAATACAGATTTTGAAAACTATAGTTTCTATTTCAGATGGTAAAATATTTCACCATGATTTCAAGTAATCATGCTCCTTAATTGAGAATGTTCTTTATTTACCACAACATGATTTTCTGCCAAATTATGTATGTATATTACCACTGAAAAACAAATTACTTGCTTTTGAAATTAAAACTTTGAACTTATTTTGAAATAGCCATAAAAACGATGTCATGTATATCTTTGAAGAAAAAAATTTAAAACTTCTGGACATTATACTTAAATTATGTTTTGAATGAAAAACTTAAAATTTTTAAATAGTTTTTTTGTGAGCATAACAGTTTAGTAATTATTTCTGAAGTTTTGCTATAATATAAGTGTCACTTTAAAGATGGGCAGCAATTCCTTTCATGTACATGAAAATTCATGATACAAAAAATATGAGCATAATTTATTTTAAAATTTGACTGTTTAAAAAGTCTTATGTGACTGCATACATGTTTGTCAAAGGTACAGTTCTATAAATGTCAAATAGAAGCTAATCCAGATCTACATGGAAAGTATATTGCAATAGAAAAATGACTTCCACTCAGGGATAACTGACATCTCCAAACTAAACCAACACACGTTTTCCCTTCTCAAAGGGGAAAATAGTAAGAATGTAAAGAGAAGTTGGGCAAATGATGGGGAGTAAGCAGCCTTCGTGATCAGTATTATTTGACAGGAAAGTGTTCCAATCTGTTCACCTAATGCTGTGGATGAGATAAGAGGGCACATTATGTTGGAGGTCTATGTATGAATTATGGGTTTGTTTGAACCATCATAAGGAAGGGGGTTTGCTTCTCTGAAGACTCCTGGTGTGAACCCACTGGTTTCCGGTTGCTTAGATTAAAGCTGATACCCTACCTTAGCTCACAAACCTAGGTTTAGTTGCAGCCCCTGGAGATGGGTGTAATCTCCCTAGCCCAGAACAACTTGTTTTTCCCATTTTTTATTCTGTTTTCCTCAATAAGCCTGCCACAGTAAAATCTTCTGATGTATTTCCCCTTAGATAAAAGATTTGGGCCTTTTTCCTTTATTCATTTCCAGTCCCTACCAGGGCTGGAGGACACACCAGGTCCATGCTTCAAAAATTATATTCTGTCTATTATCTTTTGTTCTTCATTATTTTCAGACTTTTTATTTTCCCAGCCGGTTTTTACCTCCAGGAATTAGCTCTCAGACTGCTGGTAATCCCAACAACATTTCATGTGTTCCTGCTTGCTCAGACTTGGGAGCAACCTAAAGTTTCAGGAACCTATGGGCACAAGAGAAGCCTGACATATATTTGTGCAAGAAAAAGTAAAAGGGTTCTTGTGATCACTTTGTAAATACCAAAATGGACTAGTCACTTTTTAAAATAAATACTAATAGTTCATCAGTAAATTGATTTCTGCTGTCCATATGACAAGAATGGTTGATGATAAGTTGTGATACACTTTTTGAGAAAATTGTATATTCTTCATCAATTTTCTTTGAAAGGATATTTGTGAATGTTGGAAGTGAAAAAAATAAAAGAGTTCATGTGAACATAACCTAAGTAATAATTTAGAAATGAAAATATATTCGGCTGATACATTATATACTAAACTTTTAAAAAGGAATCTCCAAATTAGTAGCACTTAGCTACTCAGAAAGACTGGATTCTTTCAGTTTGATCAATTATTAAAAATATGGAAATATAAGAGTTCTGCCAGCCCATTTCCCTGGGCAGTGGTTCTGTTCCTCACTCTGGACAAAAAAAAAGGGGGGGGGGGTCTGGTAGAAAATCCAGGATCCTGGGAGTATGCAAAATTTTCAAAAATGGCTCTTTATTGTGAGCAGCCATTAGTTGCATGCCTGCTGCTGCCTGAATCAGAAGGGGTACCATCCTGGAGTTTGATCTCCAGTTTTCTTTGAAGGATCCTGTTAAACTTTCCTCAGGCATATACTGCTGTTATCAGAGACCTGCAAACAAAATCCCTCAAAGATGACTTGGCAATATCTTACTTGACTTTACCCAGCCCCAGGCTCTGATATTACCACAAAGTGTAAGCTTTCCTAGAGGTGTTAGGCCTAGAAAAAAGTTATCTCTTTTATGGACAACCAGATCTGTCAAGGGCAAAAGAACCTTTGAAGTATCCCTGGGGATACAGAAAAGTGTCCTGAGAATGGATGTTGTGAGCATCAGATGGTTCTGGTCTCCTACAGTATATTTGTGCTATTGGCTTCCATGGATATAATTGTATGCACCAGGGATTCTTCTCACTATTTATGTTCTTTGGGATTCTGAGATCCATCACACTATCCATCTCCATTTTGCTCTGGGGAATTTAGCTCTGAAAACCAGGAATTCATTACTATATATGGCTTCCTACTGACCTTAGATCATCATTATGCATAGTGCAGCAAGGAATATTTGTTTCCTTTATGGGAATCCTTGGCCAGCAGAGCCTCTTTAAGTTGAGGCTGCCATTGGAAGGAAGTTGGAAAATTACATCATGTCAGAGTGGGACACTCTGGGTCAGGAATGGATTAATACAACTTACCATTTTTGCTGTTGACTAGAATAAACACTTTTTTACTTCAAAAAACTGGAAATATAAGATAATCTACTGAAATATAAGATAATCTACTATTAATTTTAAATGTCTTATATCCATGTTAACTGCAGTATTCAATTTTTGCTAAAATGTCAATATAATAATTTTGATCTATGATACAGCATATTCCCAATCCAAATCCTAACAATAATTTTTCTTAATATTGATATTGAGAGGTTGCACCTAAAATTTACATAGGGGAGATTACTAGAATAATTAAGTGGAGTTTATGTATGAAAAACAATAGAGGATTCACAGAAATCAGTTTACAGTGTTATAGTAATCAAGATAATATGGTGTTGGCAAATGGACAAAAACATTGAAGGAAAGAAAGGAGAGCTCAAAAATATATCCTTGAATATTGTCAATCAGGTGTAAGTACAAAGTCAGTTCCTTTTTTTTCTTATTTTCAGTAGGTTTTGTTGGAAAAATTGGCTGTCCAATCAACCTCAATAAATATCTCACACCTTTAATATATTTGTTTACATATTTGTATTAGTTTTCTAGATCTGTCATGACAGAATAGCACAAAGTGGGTGGCTGAAAGAACAGAAATTTATTTTCTCACAGGTCTGGGAATTGGATGCCTAAGACTAAGGTACTAGCATATTTGCTGTCTCCTGAGGTTTTTCCTCCGTGAATGGCAAATAGTCACCTTCTATCTGCCTCTTCACATAGCCATTCTTCTGCATTGCACATTCTTGGTGGCTCTTTCATGTGCTCAAATTTTCTCTTCTAATATATATTTATACATTTTTTACTAATTTACATTTATATATTTTTAAGCTAACAAATTATTAGAAGAACAATTGGTCAATCTGTAGGTACACGTTTTAGCATCCTGAAGATATATTTTTAATGAATAATATACTGCAGGCTTATAAATATTTAGAGTATTTAATCTTGTAAAGAGAAAACACCAGGAGAAAGGAATGTAGAATTGAATCATGAGTTAGTTCTTGACTTATCCTACCTTGGTCGTGTATCTGCATTCATTTTTACCCTCAGTTTTCAATAATAATCCCAAAGATTCTTGTTATGTTATTATTTCTGTTGCAAACATACAAACAAGATAAATTTCTTTAAACTTTTCCCATCATAAAGGAAATTGATGCTCCTTTTAGCTGCAGTTTCTTTTTCTTTTTTTTTATTGGTTGTTCAAAACCTTACAAAGCTCTTGACATATCATATTTCAAACATTAGTTTCAAGTGAGTTATGAACTCCCATTTTTACCCCAAATACAGATTGCAGAATCACATCGGTTACACATTCACATTTTTACATAATGCCATACGAGTGACTGTTGTATTCTGCTACCTTTCCTATCCTCTACTATCCCCCTCCCCCCATCTTATCTTTCTATCCCATCTACTGTAATTCATTTCTCTCCTTATTTTTTCTTCCAATTCCCCTCACAACCTCTTTTATGTAGTTTTTTATAACAATGAGGGTCTCTTTCCATTTCCATGCAATTCCCCTTTTCTCTCTCTTTCCCTCCCATCTAGTGCCTCTGTTTAATGTCAATCTTTTCTTCCTGCTCTTCCTCCCTGCTCTATTCTTAGTTGCTCTCATTATATCAAAGAAGACATTTGGTATTTGTTTTTTAGGGATTGGCTGGCTTCACTAAGCATAATCTACTCTAGTGCCATCCATTTCCCTGCAAATTCCATGATTTTGTCATTTTTTAGTGCTGTGTAATACTCCATGGTGTATAAATGCCACATTTTTTAATCCATTCATCCATTGAAGGGCATCTGGGTTGGTTCCACAGTCTAGCTATTGTGAATTGTGCTGCTGTGAACATCAATGTGGCAGTATCCCTGTAGTATGCTCTTTTAAGGTCTTCAGGGAATAGACCAAGAAGGGCAATAACTGGGTCAAATGGTGGTTCCATTCCTAGCTTTCCCAGGAATCTCCATACTGCTTTCCAAATTGGCCGAACCAATTTGCAGTCCCACCAGCAATGTACAAGTGTACCCTTTTCCCCACATCCTCTCTAGCACTTGTTATTGTTTGACTTCATAATGGCTGCCAATCTTACTGGAGTGAGATGGTATCTTAGGGTAGTTTTGATTTGCATTTCTCTGACTGCTAGAGATGGTGAGCATTTTTTCATGTATTTGTTGATTGATTGTATGTCCTCCTCTGAGAAGTGTCTGTTCAGGTCCTTGGCCCATTTGTTGATTGGGTTATTTGTTGTCTTATTGTCTAATTTTTTGAGTTCTTTGTAAACTCTGGATATTAAGGCTCTATCTGAAGTGTGAGGAGTAAAAATTTGTTCCCATGATGTAGGCTCCCTATTTAATTCTCTTATTGTTTCTCTTGCTGTGAAAAAACTTTTTAGTTTAAGTAAGTCCCATTTGTTGATTCTTGCTATTAACTCTTGTGCTATGGGTGTCCTGTTAAGGAATTTGGAGCCTGATCCCACAATATGTAGATCGTAGCCAACTTTTTCTTCTATCATACTCAGAGTCTCTGATTTGATATCAAGGTCCTTGATCCATTTTGAGCTAATTTTTGTGCATGGTGAGAGGAGGGGATTCAGTTCCATTTTGTTGCATATGGATTTCCAGTTTTCCCAACACCATTTGTTGAAGATGCTATCCTTCCTCCATTGCATGATTTTAGCCCCTTTATCGAATATAAGATAGTTGGAACTTTGTGGATTAGTCTCTGTATCCTCTATTCTGTATGACAGCTGTAATCAACATTTGAGTCAATTTTGTTTCTTTTGTAGTTTCAAGGTAATGCAACTTCAAATAATTAAAATTGTCTACGAAAGTAGAACAGTTCTTAATAAATTAGATTTTTAAAAAACTGCTTTCAAATCACATTATGGTCATATTTAGGACATCCAGGTTTTGCTCACTCTAGAAAAGTATAAAAAAACAACAACATAGTAGAAATTCCTTACTTTAAGGTTAACGGTTGTATTAGAATTCCTGCAGGCAGAGAAGAAATGACTTCTTTTAAAAAAGAGAAGATATACCATTTATCATGAACTGATACAGAAAAAGGACTTTGGGAACAAAATGACCACAAATTTAATTGAATTTTGTGGTAGTATATAGCTAGCTTAAAATAAACTATCAATAAACGCTACCTGTGTGATATTACTCTTAAGAAAACATAAAGAGTAGGCATTAAAGGGAAAAGTGGAACACATGACAAATTGACGAATCCAGAGCAAATTAGAATCAGGCTATGAGGAAAGCAATTCCTCTGATTGTGGATAGAGACTAAGAATAGGCAGAAGAACCAGTTTTTTGGAAGATTGAAAAAAAAATCTAGAAAAATAGACAGTGAGCTGCTGAATGCTACACAACTACTACTAAATTGCTGTTTTTAAAATTGTTGGTGGTGCTGGAGATGGAACCCAGGACCTTGCACATGTTAGGCACCCACTTCACTGCTGAGTCACTCCCCCAATTCTGAGACTTCTTTTGTACGACTTATGAGAAATTGTGTCATATTGTTTATGCTTATCTTTGCAGAAAATAGTATTGCAAGAAGAAAGCCTATACAGTACTAGGCCAATTTGTTACGAGCATTTAATAGGTGATTAGAAAGTAGTCACTACCATTTTGTACGATATTAATAGAAGAAAAGTAGTATGAAATATACATTTGATTTTTCTTAAGATTGAAAAACATTAAAGGATATATTTGAAAGGAAAAGGCATCAGAAACCTGGTTAATTATAATAATACATAATATGGATTGAGAGAAAACAATGTTACAATCATTATGGTAATAAGTTTACATGCACCATCATGTTTAAACAACATAATAATGTTATTAAACTCATACAAAATTTACTCAAAGTTTATACAAAGGACAAAAACAACAGAATTGGAGACCAAATGTTTCAATTTTCAGTGTTACTAGATGCAGAAACTGGATACAAGCTTAGGTTATCTATATTCATAGTCCATTCTTAGCTAGTATTATTTGTTGTCTTTTTTTTTAATGTACAAAATCTTTTAAAAGTTTATATTCTACCTAAACCTACACCAGTGAAAATGTCTAAATCTTCATTCAAAAATAGTTTTGAAGGAGGCAAAAGAGATTTTAATAGGTCCATTTTTCATAAATAAAGTCAATTATAGACTAAGCATAAGTTTATGACAAAAATCAGTAGAATATTGTCTAATAATACAGACTTTATAAAAACAGTTTAATGAAGGTGCTGACAAGTTAAGTTTTGAATAAATGTCTTCCTTCAATTGGCTGCAATGTCATTGCTAAGATGTCCTAACTGACATGAACTCCCCAAGGCAAGTCAGAGCTGGGATCCTTAGAACTTTATGTTCAAAGAAGCATAAAAAGTCATGCAATGCTGATTCTTGGTTCCCATTTAAACAAACAAACAAACAAACAAAAACGTGGAGGCAGGTAGCTCTTAATTGTGTTTGGCATGGTATGATGTGTATTTACTTACTAAATGCTTGTATTACGTTAAATCTTCATTTCTTTGCAAGGAATCTTCAGAGTTTTATTTTTCAATGGCATTGTGAATATTTTCTGTAATGTCTGCATTTACCAGATAGTGGGATTAAAATCACATCACAGTTTGTTGTCATTAAAATTAAAGTTGCCTCAAGAGCTGATTGGACTGGCTTATAAAATAGGATAAATTTGCCAAGCTCTGGAGGAAGTTTATCTGTTGATTTAAGTGGCCTATTTGAGTCCTTCTCTCTCAAGAACATTTCTTTACAGCTAAACACAAAAAGCAAAAGTTTTCCATAGAGATTCTGATATTTTGTGCCATATGTACCATAAAGTATTTTAGAGTGCTATAAACTTCAATCGTGAAACTACAAGTTTGTTGAAGAATAAAAGTAGTTTCTTCTAGATAATAAAATACTTGTGTATCATGACTCTCATCAAAATATGGGTAATTAATATTCAAAAGAAGACAAATTAGAGGCAAAATTATAGGCCTACATGTTCAGTGTCAGAGACTTTGAAGGAGATTTTGTGTGTGTGTGTGTGTGTGGGGTTGGTGACAAAATGAATCATTTCAGAAATACATTTTGATCCCATAAGGAAAGAAATTATATGGCTGGTCAAACACCCAAAACATCTTTCAAAAATAATAAGGCAACGTGCTCTTGTTTATATTAGTACATTTTTAAAGTATTCTGCAGTGAAGACAAAATGACTTCATACTAAAGGAATGATGGTCACATAAACTGTGCAATCCTAAAGGATTCTGGATGCCTCATCCACCTCTCCCAGAGACTTTATTATTAGAACCATAAGGATTCAATTGCTCTTCACATTAGTCTCCTCACCTAATGTTGTTAGAAATTAGAACTGGTAGTGCTTCACATCCTCAAACACTGTTCTGAGTTAAAAATAATTGAGCTATATTTTAAAATAAAACGGTAGTAACAAGGTAGAAAACAATGTCAATATAAGTATTACTCATATTATAAGGTAGGACCCTCTTAATGGAACTAGCTGAATATAGATCTCAAACTCTGAGAGATGCTTTGACAAACACTGCATTTGATGTGACCCTGATGATTTGGTTCAGTGGCTCCTACAGTTTATCTTACTTATACAGCACTGAGTAAAAGGGTAGGGGAAGTAAAATGTAAGGGTCATTTATTTAGATATCTTCTACTTCTCAAATTTTCAGCCTTGTATATGCTACTATCTCTGTATTTGCCACTTGGTGAAACATCAAATACTAATTCCAATTTATTATAAGTAAGGTACTGCCCTTTCCTCAGTGACATTATGGATGATCATATCTAATAAGGTATTTACTTTCTAGTCTTCAAGTAGAACTTAAAATTCTTGAAGTCTCTTTTAAATTCAGGTGTCATCACCCTGTGTAATATTAAAATATATGTGATTTAATTTTACTTTAGAAGTCTCAATGTTTTTATTTCCTTCATGATGAATATGAAGTGAATTATAAAGTGGTTTCAAAGTTATATTTTTAAGCGTAAAATATTGATAAATAAAATATTTTTTAAAACTGTGATATGTAGCTGGGCACGGTGGTGTACAGGAGGATCCAAAGTTTGAGGCCAGCCTCACCAACTTAGTGACGCTTATTTCAAAATAAAAGGCTAGGATGTAACTCAGTGGTAGAGCCATCCTGAGTTCAGTACTTCCAAAAACTTATGATATCCAGAAATATAAACTTGTGGTCCCCAAACTCAAAGGGATTCTGCCCTATGCTCTAAAGCAAACCGTAAAACAAATGCATGCATTTCAAATGACATTTTTTAAAATTAAAAAATACAACTCTATAAAATATACTTATAACGTTTTAATGAAATTTTAATTACAAAAACACAATATTTTACTTGCTACTGGTAGCATTGCTTAATATTCAAGAAATTGTAATTAAAATTAATAAAAAGTAAAATCAGAAATATTGTTTCTGAAAAAGTAGAGATCAAGGCATAGGCATATGCTATAAATATATAAAAATAAGAGATTAATACACTAAAAAGAAAAATTAGCTATAAGAAATAATTTAGTAATAAAATAATAAAAAAATTGCCCTTAAGATATTTATATTGAAAAAATCTTTGTGCACAAAGACATTGAGCACATTGCTGTATTCCTCCTGATAACAGTAAAAGGAAAAAATATTAGGAACCAGTGGTTGATTAACTGGACTATGGGACACATATGACATGGATTTCCACAGCCGCTGAAATATTTTTATGTCTGTGATTAGTGCTCCAACATCTTCTCTAACATTTCTGTTCTATTGTTAAGTCTTAACTAGATTTGTTCTCAGGTTCTGAAGCTCCTTCTTGCTGGCACAATTCTCTTGCTTGTTTTGGGTTCTGGGTTTCCTTCTATCATTGTTATTTACCCTAGCACTCTGAAGGAAATGGAGTCTTTAATAGAAGAATCAATGTACATATGTGACTACATAACCAATATGATTCTGCAACATGTACACTCGGAAAAATTAAATTATATCCCATCTATGTATGATATATCAAAGCACATAAATGCATTCCTACTGTCATGTGTAATATAATTAAAACAAATAAAACAAGTGAAAAGTTGATTCTTCTTACAGGGAAATACTCAATATCTTTATTGAAGAAAGGGAATAAAAGAATTCATTTTAGTCATATCATTGTCAATAATTTAAGCATCACAGCTCAAAAGCTCTGTGAAAGAAATAACATACTTTTAAATCATGGTATAGATATGATAGGTATTTTCACAAAGAATTGATATTATTTTGTGTTTGCTCAAAGACAGAAACTCATATATTGAATTAGTTCATGGAATTTAAATAATAATAATAATAATTATTATTTTTATTATAATTTATTGTGTTAGTACTACTAATAATAACCATGACAAGCATAGAGAGTCATATTTCTTGGCATTAAGCAACTGATACAGACTCAAGTTAACATATCATGAAAGATTTTTTTTTTTTTTTAAACAGATAGCTCATAGAATTAGTTGAATGCCACACAGGTCAACCTGGAAAACCTGCAGGAAGAAATGAATGCCAAAAAGTAGAGACCACAGAAAAGTCCTATTTGATATTCTACTGAACATTGTTTCCACTGAGTACTTTTCTTTAGTGGCCATTTAACTGTGTCACCACAGCTGGCATCTCAGAATTTCTGTAACTGGATAATTGATTGACTATCCCCGACAACTTCTCTTACACTCTCAAACTAGAAAGGTATTTCCATCAAGTGTACATGAAACTTTAGGTCCACTATATACAAAAACATATGCAGGTGTCCAATCACCAGGAATATCTTTCATTACACCATTAATCTAAAAATTTCCAGACATAGGTATTGTAATTATGTGTCACACAACTAATTATTTTCTTGCATATATTTCTTCTTCCCAGAGGAAATAACTTTTAAGTTTTAATGATTACAGCTGTAAATTTCACATCCCTGGATGGCATTCTTTCTAACTCAATTTCTGTAATAATCATATGACCATTTTAGATCAAATTGTAAATGTAACTACCATGACTATATCCCATATTAAAGATTAGAGAAAAGGGACATAAAATTATATTTGAAAATAGTAGATACTAATAAATGGTGTGGTTATTATTTTTGTTAGAACTTTTAGGATTCAATTTACTTCCCTTATACTCATATTTTGTTCCCTATGATTTTTACCATCAGTAGAGTTGGACAGAACTCTAGTTTGACCTAGTAAGGAGACATAGCTCACTATTCCCAAGAGATTTTTAGCCTTTGGTGATTCTATATATGGGCAAATCTTTATTCTTCCTTTTTGGTGGTGTTGTTTTGACAATAAACATGTTAATGTGAAGGTATACCCATAGTATTTCCTGGCTTTTACTTTACTTTTCCATGATTGTATTGAATAGAAAACAAAACAAAACAAAATCAAAACATACCCCCCAAACCCTCCAAATGTTATATATACAGATAGATACAAATTTTATGTTTTTAGCAAAAATGATTCCTTCAGATTTTATAAATAGAAGATTAAGAAAAATACCCATTCATGAATCTCAAATTCAGATTAAGAAGTAAAAGGAATATATATTAATATGAATTAAAGCTCAAAATTAAATTGGAAACATTCAATTCATTAATGAGATAATTGCACAAAATAATATTTTCTGGCAATAGACATAATCAAATGTATCTAATTATTAATAACTGTTATATTTGCTCCATTCTTAATAATGCCTTCATGAAATTAAAAGAATATACACAATAGATTATTAATCATAAGAAATGAAATTTTGGCATTTGCTGGTAAATGGATAGAACTGGAGAATATCTTGCTAAGTGAAATGAGTCAATCCCCAAAAAACAAAGGTTGAAAGTTTTCTCTGATTTGTGGATGCTAACTCCCCAGAAAAAGGGAAGGTGGGGAGGGGAATAATAGAAAATACTGGACTAGACAAAGGGAAGGGGAATAGGAAAGACAGCAAAATTAATTGGTCTTAACTTTCCTTGACTTGTATACATGATCAGGGTAATTCCATATCATGTATGACCACAAGAGTGGGAACCTAATAGAATAAGTTATATTTTATGTATGTATATTCTGCAAAATACATTCTTTCATGTATAACTAAGAATCAAAAATGGGAAAAAATTAACTGCTTACATTGTTGACCTCTTCACCTATTTTTAATGGGATTATTTGAATTTTTGTTACTAAATTATGTGATTTTCCCAAATTCTATTTGAATGACACAAGATGTTCTTAGTGTTTCAAGTACTAGGTCTTCTATTATAGAAAAGTAATGATTGAAAGAAAAAAATAGTGTAACATAGCTATTTCATTATAAAGAATAAAACCCAAGTGATTTTGTTTTAGTGAAAGAAAAATATGATAGAATTCTAGAAAATGAATCAGAGAGAGAAAGAGAGAGCAAGTTCACAAATTAATAGTGCAAGATTTTAAAAATATACCACTACATATGTCTGAAAAGAATTTAATAAGATTTTTAAATATCTTATATAGGCCAGAAAAGAATAGGATAATATATTGAAGGTGTTGAAGAAAAAAAAAAGTCAACAAAGAAAACCTTCACCAAAAAACTGTCTTTCAGAATGACAGATAACTTTTCTGGAAATATAAAAGCTAAGGAAGCTTATAATCACCAGGCCTTCTTTGTGTGGACTAATAAAAGAAATTCATTAAACAAAAGGCCATTAATTAATATCATCAAACTATGAAATAACAATACATAAAGATATAAGCAATATTTAGAACATGCTAGGACTGAAATGGTGATATAAAAAGTGTAATTTTATTCCTAGTACAAGGGTTAAAGGCCAAAATTATTAAAATTTGATTAATTATTATCTATATTATTGATATCAATAACTAGCTAAAATAAATTATCAAGAGGTACCTATAGAAAGATGATATAAACTCAGATGTTAAGACAGTGAAATAAGACATGTAGAATAGGAGAAATAAAAGTGTAGAGTTGTTGAACACAATAAAAGTTAAATTGTTATCAGCTTAAAATAGACCAAAATAAATTTAAATTATTATCTGTAAGTCTCACAATAATCCAAAAAGCTATAAAAATAAATAAATTTCTAAACATACCACTACAGAAAAATCTTCAAATGGCAAAGAAAGACGTTCAGAGAGGATTAAACCAAGTATCTACACAATATTCAGAAAATGATAAAATGAAATAGTGAACCCTTACCTATCAATAATCACCATGGGTGAGTGTGGATAAAATGCTCCAATAAAAACCAGAGTAAATAAATCAGATTAAAGAGACTTTATATCAAAAACTCTAAAAAGAGACATGGACATTATGCAATGGTGAAGGGGTCAATTCATGAAGAGAACATGAGTTGTAAATATATGCGCCCTGCAGTGCACTAACTAAAGATATAAAACAAATATATAAAGGATTTAAAGAGGGAGATAGCTTGTAAGACAATGAAAGTAGGAGATTTTAGTATTTCATTTTCAATATTAGATAATCTAAACAAAAATTGAAAAAAGAAACATTGGAATTGAATGGTACAAAACACTTTTAAACAGACATATCTAGAAGATTACACCCAATAGATTACACTTAATAGGAACATCTGTGGCAATCTATTTTTTGTGGGGGTGGGTACCAGGGATTCAACTCAGGGACACTCAACCACTGAGCCACATCCTCAGCCCTATTTTTTTTTTTTTTTTGAGACAGGGTCTTGCTGAGTTGCTTAGCACCTCACTATTGCTGAGGCTGGTTTTGAACTTGCGATCATCTTGCCTCAGTCTCCTGAGCCACTGGGAGTACAGGCATGCACCGTTGCAACTGGCCCTGGCAATCTTTCATTAAAATTAGGTAACTTTTACAGTTAAATAATACAGGTGATAGCTGATGTTTTTGCCTATGATTTTCTCATAATAACAGTTTCATTTCATATGTTATATGGCACTTCCAATTACACATCTCCAGTAACCTATAACCACAATTTATTATGGCCTCATACATTTCCTCTCAATGGAAGAGTCCATTAACAGAGAAATGCAAGAAATAGTAAAGACAGGAATGCAGTGCTGAGAGATGGCAGTAGGAAAATATCCATGAGTTCCTAAATGTAACTTCTTCCCTTTCGTTAAAGCAATAAACTACATTTTTAAGCCATTTAATGCTGAATTTCTGTCATTTCCAAGAAACTCTAAAAATTATTAACTTTAACATGTTTTTTATAGAAACTCAAGTGTCTCATCTATTCAAATGACAAGGGATTAAACAGTGTACATAAGAATATTATATCCTCAATCGCAAATCCCAACAATTTAGGAAACCAAAAAATGTGGAAAAAGTAGCAAAAAGAACTTATAAACTATCAACTCCTTTTTGTCCTAGAACCATGTAAATATTGTACAAGATTTTTATTAGACTAACAGGAGAACTAAAGAGTACATGTGAGGGCAAATTCATTGATTTTAAATTTCGGCTTATATTATTCAGGTTAAGTTAGGTTAAACTGCAAAGACGTATACATAAAAAAATATCAGCCATTTTATCCCCAGAACATGAGTTTTTGCTCACATCTAGAAGAGATCAGCAGGAATTAAAACTAGAAATCTATTCCTCCAATTGCTCAAAGATACAGTCTGCATATCTATGATATTGACCATGTAAATACAGGTCACCAGAATTGGGGAAGAGAAACCTGAAGGCTCTTAAATTCATTATCTAAAGAGTGACATGTGCTACTTGTGTTCATTGACCACTGACCAGAAAAATCATGTCTCTACTTAACTGCAAGGTTATTAGTACACATGGGAGAGCATATGAACATTTAGAAACTCATATCTAAGGAGAATCCAGATGTGTTTCAAAGTCACAAATAAAATGACTTTTTGTATGGTTTAGGGCTCAAATTGTATTTTTATACCCAAGCAAATGTGAATGCCAAGGGAAAAAAAAACCCTGTTTTTCAGTAATTAAAAGATATTATGCAATTATGTGATCAGTATAATAAATTTAATTATATAATTAACACAATATTTAATTATATAATTAGCATACTATAATAATTATGTAATTAGCATAATTCATTTGTAACAGTTACTGTCCATATCAAAAAGCCTTTTTGATGTTTTCTTTTCCCTAGAACATAAAATATTGCCATTTTCTCCAAAGACACAAAATCTTTCCTTCATCATTCTGGTAAATGCCATGTGAGAGGTATATCAATTTTTAAATATTGAAGGAGAATTTATGAGAATATCGTAAGAATATATATGGTAATAATTTGCAGTAATTTTTTATTAGATGTCATGCTAGATAGTATAATAAATAGATTATATATTTTACATAATGCACAGATATAAAATAGTATTACTTATTTATAATTTTAAACACTTTGGAAATTGAAATTTAAATATTCATTATTTATGACATTACTTTTAATAAGTGGAAAAACTGCAAAGATCAATGGTTCTAGAGCAATCACTCTTTTTTTTTTTAAAGAGAGAGAGAGAAGAGAGATAGAATTTTTTTAATATTTATTTTTCAGTTTTCAGTGAACACAACATCTTTATTTTATTTTTATGTGGTGCTGAGGATCAAACCCAGTGCCCTGCACATGCCAGGAGAGCACATTACCGCTTGAGCCACATCCCCAACTAGAGAACAATCACTCTTAAAAATTAGAAAAAGAAATTTGACCAAATTGCATCTTAGATACAGTTAATAAAATCAGCATGACAAAAAAAAATATTTCTTATAAAATTATATTATAGACTAATGGTAGAAATATGCTATAAATTACAAATTTCACTTACTTGTTAACTCTCAGAATTCTATCATTTATTTTGATGAAAATAATTAAATTTCAAGAAATTACTAATCATTAATAAGAAGATAATTCATTAAATTCATTTGCTAGTTTATTAAATATTTGTCTTACTTTTTCATCATTGTAAAGTGGATGAGATAAGAATGAGTGCTGTCTATCTATGCAATCATATGCAACAATTAAGTATAAAATAGATTGTTTATACTTGGAAAGACTAAAAACTTAGGAATAATTATAAACAAATTAATAATTATAAATAATAATTATAAATATAAATAAAAGGATTTTTAGGTTTATATTTGAGACTCATAGCTTTGGATTATAGACTTTACAGATATCCTAAGCTGTCATAATTAATTTAATAGCCAAGAACACAAAAATCACAGAAAGGTACTGGTGTAGTGTTTAATGGGCATGAAAAATAATTTGTCAGAAATGAGTAGCAGTTTTCCTGCTCTTGGACAGTGATACTCACAAAAATATAATGCTGTCATTTACATTTTATAAATATTTCAAAACAACGTTTACTTACATTTCTACCTTTATAAGTGGAACAAAATAATTGCTAGGCAGCTTCGAATTCCATCAGCCATCTTTATTTCTATAAAAGCTCAGTTCACCATGCCTCTATTATTTACTGGTAATTCCAGTAGAAAAGAAAATTTACTGTATTCATCCGAGGGAGGCACACAATTGTTATTCAAAAAATTAGTAGCTAAGTACATACAAATGATTTTGATATATTAAATGGTACAGTTGACTAAATTTAGTTCCTTGGTATGATTTTTAAATGCAATACTAAAGAAACCCAATAGATAATATGAGTAACTAAAAGGTCTAAGAAATACAGGTACATACAAAGCTGGTTGTCAGTTCCTTTAAGTTTCCAACAGCATATGCAAGGATTTACCAGAATGCAAACTAGTATACTAAAATGAGTAAATGTTATAACATAATCCAATTGATCATTAGAAAAGTAACATCATTCACTGTATTAAATTATGAACCAAATCTAGACCAAGTAAAGTTTATATTATACTGACCTCTTTTAAATTGTTCTGGTAGGATTATTTTGTCTGAATGTCCTCCTGTTCACCTGCCTCCCTCCTTTTATCTCTCCTACTCTTACCTCCCTCATTCCCCACCTTCTTTCCCTCCCTTTCCTCCCTCTTCATTCCTATCATCAAGTCACTATTCAAAAAAGAAATAGTCCAGGGGCTGGGGATGTGGCTCAAGTGGTAGCGCACTCTCCTGTCATGCGCATGGCCCTGGGTTCGATCCTCAGCACCACATACAAATAAAATAAAGATGTTGGGTCCATTGAAAAGTAAAAAAAAAAAAAAAAAATAGTCCATGGTTTTGAGATTATGTAAAAACGAATTCTACTGTCATGTATAACTAAAAAGAACCAATAAATAAAAACCTGCATTGTGCACCCATTATGTATCAACATGTTTTAGCTCTTAGAAAAATAGATGGAAATACAAGAATCAATAAGACTCTTACATGACAGTTGAATTATGAATCACCTGCAACTTGACACATTTTCTGTTGAATAGATTCCTAGAAGTGAAATGTCTGGGCAGAATGGTATGTGCCTTTGGTACATTTTTCTTTGCCTTTTTTGATTTGTGTTTTTGGTGGTACTGAGGATTGAACTCAGAGCCTCATGCATGCTAGACAAGTGCTCTAATAGTGAACTACATGAAAGCCCTAGGTATGTGTGTTTAATATTTTGATTGTTATGGCTGAAATAATCTCCCAAATGGTTGCACCAATGAAAGTTTCATTTGCCATGCATGAAATCACCTATTTCCTCACAGCCTATATAAAACTGTGTGCTGTCAGACTTTTGGTTCATTCACAATCTAGAAAGTAGAAAATGATGTATCATTTTATTCTTAATTTCTACTTGTCTTATGTGAGGTAATAATTGACAAACTTTTAGTATACCTAAGAAACATTTTTTATACCTTTTTCCATGAATTATTTATGTCTTTTTCCATTTTATATTAGATTTTATCTACTTATTTTTGATTTGTTAGACTCATTTATTTGTGTAAATTAGGCTTAGCCATCTTTTTTGCTAATATTAATTTGCATTTGTAGTTTGTTTTTATCTTTCTTTGAAGCATTTTTTGGGCATTTTTAAAATTTTTCACATGGACAAATATAATAATAATTTGTTCCTACATTTCAAATTCCTTAGAAAGGTAACATTTACTCCAAGATCAAATTTAAATATTATATACTATTTTGTCCAATGCTTTCACATGTTTGACTTATACATTTAAATATCTGACCCCTCTGGTACTTTTTTGGAATAAGGCAGGCATCCTCCTTGTTTTTTTTTTTTTTTTTTTTTTTTTTTTTTTTGTTGTTGTTCAAATTGTTAGTTTATGAAAATTAAATAACATCTTTTCCCTTATGCTTAGAAATTCTATTCTCAGGAAAGTAACAAAATTTAAAGGGGAAAAGTCCTAAATGTGACATTGAGCTTATTGATTCCCACATGTCAGTTTGCAGTTTTGTGTTTTGCTGATCACTTCAGGGTCTCAAAAAGATCTCACCAAAAATACAAGACCTCAAGCTTTAGATTCTCTTGTTCTCAGGGCTCATGTAGGGCTCGGGTAACTATCTACATTTCCCTACCTGTTTATTTTTAAATTTTAGGCCAAGTTAAACATTTCATATGTAGCTCAAAATACAACTATATAAACTTTTTCTAGATTCACTGCTATTAACCCTGTTTTACATTTGCTGTATATTTCTTTCTATTTTATATGCCTATGCACATATCCTTATATTTTTGAACACTTTGAGAATTAGAATTACTTTGCAAATATAATTTTACCTTATTTTTACATATGGCCACAGTTTAATTTCAACTTCAATAATATGTACCTACATAACCATAATACAATATAATACTGAATATTTAACATTGTTACAAGACTATCATTTAACTAACAATCCATGTTCAAATTTCCCCTACATCTTTTAGATTTAATTTTATTTATTTTTTCAATCTAGGATCTAGTCAAGAATTCACAATGAAATTAATTTTCATGTTCTTTTTTTTCCGTCTCTAGCCTAGGACAGATTCTAACTTTACAATTTCATTCTTTTTCTATCTTTAATTGCTTTGACATTATTGTTGTTTTGCAGAATGTCCCCCCAATTTTTATTTGCTTGTTTCCCAAAGATTAAATTCAGGTTAAGCATTTTTGGTAGGATACTACACCGATAAGAATTTGCATCAAATTAGGAGGCACATGCTATCAATTTATCTAGTCATCTATGGTGTCAAGTTTAACTGCTAGGTTAATGTGGTGTCCACCAGATTCCAGTCATCTGTGATTTTTAAATACTGTCTAAGTAATTCTGATGTCATTCCAGGTTTGAGAATCACCAGTTTTTTTGAATTTACTAGCTAGAGATGGAAATCTTTTCTATAGCATCTTTGAAGGCTGGACATTTTTCAGGAATTTTAATAATTATAATAAAGAGGAACTAATAGTCTTCAAGAACAGATTCTTGTTCTAGCTTAATTCATAAAAACATTTAGATACTCAAAAAATGAATGAAAAACACAGATACAGAAAATATCTATATACCAATATTCATAGTAACATTATTCACAAATTCCAAAAAGTGGAAGCTAACTTATATGTCCTTTAATGGATGAATGAATGAACAAGTTCATAAAGGTAGAAACTAAAATAATAATTACCAGGGGCTCAGAGGAGAGGAAAATGGGCAGTTATTTTCCAAAGGGTACAGAATTAGTTTAGGAAGATGAAAGTCATCTTTGAAGAGACATTATGGCTAAACAACAATGTTAATGTATGCAATGCTACTGCCATTATGCACTTAAAAATGCTGAACATGATAGGTTTTATTCAGTTAGCTATTTATTTGTTTTTTGCAGTACTGAGGACTGAGCCCATGACAATCAAGTGCTGTACTACTGAACCCCGTCCTTTTATTTTTATTTTGAGACAGGGTCTCACTAACTGCTGAGGCTGGCCTAGAATTTGCAATCCTCCTGCCTCAGTCTTCCAAGTAGCTGGAATTACAGACATGTGCAGTTGTGCCTTACAGTTTTATGTTCTGTATCTGTAGTGTGTGTATGTATGTGTGTGTGTATGTGTGCGCGTATGTATAAAGATATGTATATATAAAACCACAATTTCAAAAAAAATCAAAACAATACATTTGTTTATAATAGCATAAAATCTACCCTTCTGTAATTCCTTCCTCATTATGGCTTTTAGCTTAAGAAAATGCACTTTGTCTCTCTTCTATATGATATTCTTTCAAACTAGTCTCCAGATAAATGCATAATGTATTTAGGTGATTATAACTTATGCTGTTAAGAACAGTCATGTAGAGACTTGTGTGGGCATATATTTATGTATCTTTATTTTTTCCATAAGTGAGATTGCTGATTCATAAGGCATGTTTATGTTTAACATTATAAGAAACAGTTAAATTGTTTTACAAATTAGTTATGTTATTATTTCATTCTCACCAGCAATAATTCAAAGTTCTACTTGCTCTGGATTCTCATGTTGATAGTTATTTGACTATTAACTGTTGTAATAGAAGTGTAGAAGTACCTCATTGTTTATATTCACATTTCCCCAATGATAAATGATGTTCAACAAATTATTACATACTTATTGGCATCTGGGTATATTTTTAGGTGAAATGTCTGTTCAATTATTCTTCCTCAATTTTTTTTTGCCCAGACTTTTTTGTTTATGGTTATTGTGCAATTTTAAGAGTTATTTGTATATATTCTAGATCAATATATAGTCACATATATAATTTGCAAATATTTTTTTCCTAAGTTGCTGGCTTAACTTTCATTTTATTAATAGTGAGTATAAAAAAAACAGAGGTTTTAGTTGTGATGATGTTTAATTTTTTTTCACAAAATCAACATCACATATATTTCTTTCCTTGTGTTCTTCAAAGGGTTTTGTGATTTTATGTTTTACATTTAAGCCTGTATTCCATTTTTGTGTAGGACGATTACTTCAGTCCATGGAAATCCAATTAATACATCTCCACTTGTTGAAACATTTCATTGCCTTTGTAACTTTATGAAATATCAGTTGATGTATTTAAGTCAGGTTAGTTATCAGTCATCTATTGTGTTCTATTGATCAAGATATTTTCCCATGTATCAATACCATACTTCCTGGATTACTGTAGCTTTATGGGAGGTGTTGGAATGGTAGTAGAGCCCTCCAATACCAATTTTCTTGTTCAAAATTGTCTTGTTATTTGAGTTTCTTTACCGTCCCATAAAACTTTACAATCATATCATCAATACGTACTAAAAAAAAAGCAGAAGAAAACAAAAAACTATGCTAAAATATTGATTGTTATTGCACTAAATATATGAACAAAGGAGAAGAAAATAGATATTTTAACAAAATTTAGCCTTCTAATCCATAAATAACACTTCATTTATTATATTTTATTTGGCTTCTTTATTAATGTTTTATAGTTTCAGCATAAAGAAACTGCATGTTTTCTTATACTTATAAAAAATATTCAATTATGGTGTGCTAATGTAAATTTTCTAAAAATTCCATTGGTTAATTTTTTTTCTAGGGTATGATACTTTGTCCTATCCAGCAGTAGTGTTGGGCTTATATTTTCTCGTTTTTTCTTTCTGAGTTCATTTAAAGTTTTTCAAAATTTTATTTTGTTTTTTTTTTTCCAACACAGGTGAACTTTCTGTGGTTTAATCAAAGGTATTTGACAAATTCTGCTCAGTCTGGCTGTTCAGAACTTAGACTACCCCTAGTTCTAGATAAAATGTTATGGTTTAGTTAGTCTCAATAATATTTCTTTACCTTTTATTCATTCTTTTCCCAGATTTATCAAGGCCCACTCCATACATACATGATATATAACTATATAGTTATTTGTATTTTTAAATATCCATGCACCAAATTTTATTGTATGTATTTAAATGACAGCTGTCTTCCTTTCTAATAATTCTATGTTCTTACATTCATCTTGTTTGATGGCTTTTCCACACCCTTCCCCTCAAAGTAGAGCATTTAAAACCAACCATATATTCCAATTTTACATACTCATAATTGTTATTACTTTCTCTTTCATGTCTGCTTGTGTATTTGATTTCTGGGGCATAGAAATGGGATCCCTTCTTTTCAGAGACATGACATTTTATACAATTCATCAACATTTCCAAGAATCAACATTATCCACCTTACATTTACTGTGATACACATGAATGTCAGAAAGCACTGTAGCAGATGTTTGATGTAGCATTCTAGTACTAATTGATTGTTAATTTCCTCCTTATACACCATGTTGAACAGGATTTCTGAGCTATGTGGAATCCATGGGGCAGAGTGCCATGCTGCTTTGGCACCATTAGTCATAACTGTGCCAATAAGAATGGTTACATATTCGCTAGTCCTACATGAAGTGGGAGGATCTTCTGATTTCTGTCTTAACATTGTACTATTTCTTAGAACTGTTCCATATAAAAGTAGTAGTCACCCATGGCTATTTAAGATTAGATTTAAATTATTAAAAAATAAGTGCAATTGAAAATATACTTTCTGAGTTTCTCTTATTTTTCATGCTCAATAGGCAAATATGTTTATTAAGCTAACTTATTGGACAATAGAGAGATATAAAACATTTCCATCAGGACAAAAAAGTATAATCAGATGATGAAGACTTAGAGTAATTACAGATTATGCTGATATATAATTGATTTCTTAGTTTAAAATAAAAATTTCAACCTCAAAATTTAGGGCTTATAGTACATATTTTGATTTACTATATATTTTATTTTCTTCTTCTCTCTCAAGTGATCAGGTTTCTAACAGACTTTTCTACATTTTTTTTTAGCTATTTACTATATATGTGAAAATTCATGAGATGTTTCAGCAAAGTAAACATTACTTGTAAAGGGAGGTATTGATTTCATTAGCTTGAAAACTATGTCTTCTGTCATCATCACAGAAGCTATTTTTGTGCATGAGTAAAGTTATTCAAATAATATAACTGGGAAGTTGTTTCATTATATATGAATTACCAGCCTGGACAATGAGTTTCACTAAAGAGCTCAGGGTATAAAGAAGACTAATCTGACCAAATTTTAAAAGTGCTTTATGAATGGATATTACAGTTCATGAAAGAATAGGCAATTGGTAAGTTAAACTTTGCCTGAATACTTTACATGGAAAATAATATTAAGTACTTAAATTTTAATATATTCCTTTTTTATCTGGCAAGTATTTTATAAATGTTCTTTATTTTAGCTTTTGGAAAATCATTTGTGATGGCCCAGAAAATAATATCACATTTATTAATTTACAATATTTTTTCTTTCTAGGTTGCTTTATCCTGTTATTATGTGAAAAATTCATTTTTAGTTCATGAAGATTCAACTAAATAAATTATATTGAGGGATTTTAAGTATCACATTTTTTTGTACCTAACAGTTTAAAACAGAGAGAGAGAGAGAGAGAGAGAGAGAGAGAGAGAGAGAGAGAGAAAGGAAAAAAATCCTAGGCTAGTTAACACTGGCTTTTCCAGTTAAGTGCTCACTCTTAATCTTCTTTCTTTGATAATAACCTAGACATTGTAAATTTGTCTATTAGTTTATTCCAAAATATTTCCTGAGAATTTTCACTGTTGATTCTGTATCTATATTTACTTCATTGTCATAGTTTATTTTATGAAAGTTTTCAAAATATATTGGTGAAATAAAATATATTGGTGAAATAAACATCATATAATTCTCACCCACCTAATGTGCCATTTCAGTGCAATAGACTGATATAGTTTTGTACTATATAGTAATGGATAGGCTAAAACTTTCATTCTTCTTGAAGAATAAAGTAGAAAAACCAATGTTTTTAATTGGTTAGAATCTGGTTCCAAGTGAACTTGTGTTTTTATCATAGGGACAGTTTCAGAACTGAACTTCTAATGAAGAAATCTTGATGCAGCAGTTTGATGTTTGCCATTGACATTCAGCTACCTCCTACTAGAATGAGTCAGGTAGGAAATTACTATAAGAAGGAATGTAAATTCTTTGGGACTTAAAACATTTTAAAAGAACTTTTTATGAATTTGTACAACTCCCAGATTTTTTTCAACATCTAGAAATGACTTATCATGATATTCACCTAAAATAGGCATTTATTCTTGTTTGTCGTGCACCTGATCCCCTGCTCTGCTGGCTCTCACAGAGGACAATTCCTTGCAGTCTCCCATGCACCCTAGATCTTAGGTAAGTCTGGCCAATGGAAGACATGTAGAAGTCAAGAGGGCAGCTGGAGAAAATAAAACCAGATCTTCTGTGCTGAGTCTGTCCTTACTATGTATATTAAATGACACTCAGCCTCTCACTTCAGGTCCCTGGTTTCTATGACTATGCATTCATTTTCTAGTAACTTCTGTTATTTTTCCAATCCTAAAGATGATAGCAGTTTCTTGCACTTGTTAATATTTAGGTTCCTTTTTAAAGTATTTCTTCTATATGAAACTAATTTCCTATGTAAAATGTTTCCACAAATAAATTCTTAAAAAATATTATGCTTATTTACCTGACCCATTTATGGTATTTTTTTTAATCTTTATTCTATGTCAGAACATATAAGATTTAATTTGAGTTCAGGAAATGAGATTTTTATTTTTGTCAGTGCTTATACTAGCAGACATTTAACAATCTACCCAAATAAAGTATTTTTCATATAATTTAAATCATATATAAAGAAACATACCTTTTATCCTTTTTGTTACTAAATAGAAAATAACCTGAATATTGAATAAATAGTATTGATTGCATATTTCACTTATATAATTTACTTTTTAACTTGACTCACAATGGTCTTTATATTTATTTATTTTTGGATGCCAGGATTTGAATTCAAAGGCACTCAACCACTGAGCCACATTCCCAGCCCTATTTTGTATTTTATTTAGAGACAGAATATCACTGAGTTGCTTAGTGCCTCCCCATTGCTAAGGTTGGCTTTGAACTCACAATCCTCCAGCCTCAACCTCAAGAGTCCCTGGGATTACAGGCATGCACCACCAAGCCCAGCAACAATGGTCTTTTTCAAATTCTATTCCATAATATTTATTAGATTGCTTTCTGTTAACTTACTTAGGAAACAGGCTCTGGATTTACAGTATGGCTCATGAGAAAAGGAGAGTTTTTTTCCAATTATAATTTTTGCTAAATTTACCAAATTTCTAATTTTTACCCTATTAGCACCAGTAGAAGAAAATACCGAATAAGTATTCATCTATTAATCACATCTTTTGCCAACTTTTTTTGTCAACAATACTGTGTAATTAGCATAATTACTATTCTTAACAAAAATATGAGATTTATTTTGACAGGACACAATTTAAGTTTAGCAGTACAGAAAGTATGGTCATTGTTTAAACATCCGAACTGAATTTCAAATGGCTTCACATAAAGATAATACATATCTAATCTGGTTTGCATTATTCGGTTATTTTATTCTAGACAAGAAGTAGACTAAGGGGAATGAATAGTACTGACAAATGTCCACATTATAAGTTGAAAGTAGCAATCAATGTGTAGCAACTGATGGATCTGGTGTCAAAATATAAAGATTTTACACATTATGTATCATACCTTTTGTTTAAAGAAATTTCTGAGGGCAGTATTTGTGGTACTTTCAGAAGAGGTCTATGCCTAAGAGATATCATAGTAAGTAGGGAAGATAATTTTGGCCGTCATATTTTGCTGAGGAATAATCTCTCTGGCTGACCTTATGAAACCTGTGGAGCACTAACAGCAAGCAAGAGGGATTTTATTACAATCAAATACATATTTTGCTGTGTCTCTTTGGGAAATTGCTTGACTGCTACATTTTTTTTTCTGTTAAAATTTCAAAGTATGAATGCCTTTTATTTCAAAGGTCTCACCTAAATGGTCTGGTTGATTATAGACAGAACTCTGAATAAATACCGGAATATTTTTGAGTATAATATGTAAAAGCTTGTTTTCAAAGGATAAGTTGAAGGCTTATGTAAAGCATTTGAAACAACTTTCAAGATAAAGAAAGCCAGTCAGTTTCTTCCCAAATCAGTAATTGAAATATACCATTTCTTAAAACCCGCAACCTTCTGTATCATAATTGATTTAGTACTATGATTTCTGGCCCAAGCATACTCCTAAGCATTTTTCACAGTCAGGCACATTCCCTAGCAATGCTGCCTCATGTCTAGGTATTTCTAGTATGTCAAGTAAATTTTGGAGAAACAGCATACATACATCCTTCTCTTGAGAATAAATAATGATTTGGTTAAAAAGTAATATTTTTCACTATGGAGTATATGTCATTATAACATTTACGTAGTCTTTGCCAGGCTTCCCCATGGACAGAGAGATGAACATTTATCTGCAAATGACTTATTGACTGAGGTATCTGAGAAGCATGAGAATAGTGAATTAAGACAAGTAGAGTTTATAGCAAACAAACAAAACAAGCTAAGCAAAGATGTCTTCCCAGGGAATGGGAGGTCTAAAATGCAAACTGCAAGTGAGCAAGGCAATAGTTTGTGCCATGTGAGAAAGTCATTGGCTGTTGGCAACTCACACAGGGGAAGTGTGAAGCTTCCCTGGAGGGGGTACTCTGCATCTAGAAAAGGGGCAACTGTGAGGAGCTAAGAGGTAACTAGAGTATGAGTCATAGATGCATTGACATAGTAATGGTTATGTGAGCAGGACAGTAATCCTTCCTTCAGATGCTCTCACACTTGGATATACTTACTCTCCCCTCCTCTCCACAGGAAAATTTTTTTTTATTTATTGTAATGCATTATTAGACACGTGAACAAAGAGGAATATTAGAAAAAATGCCAAAGATGAAAAATTACCCACCCAGTGTCCAGTTTTTCTTCTTGGTTGTAATTGCCAATGGATTATTTATTTATTCAAATTTGTGCTGTTCTGAAATCTAAAAGGCAACCTCTTCAGGACATGCAGACCTTGTCCATGAATATAAATCCTACCTAAGACTGGATATCTAAAGCTGTAAATTATTTTACATTTTTACAATTCATGAAAATATTGGAGGTGCTATCTCACAATCAGGATACACTTATTCTTTAATATGAGTTTTTGCATTTCCCCCGAATGATTTCTGCTGGATTCTGTCAAGGATCAAGGAAAACTTGAAGAGAAAAATTAGTGAGATAAATTGTAGTTTCCAGTGCTGTACATGGTATGCATACATCCCAGAATATGTGCCAAAACCAATATGGAAAAAGCATTCCTACTTCAAGTGTACCAGGACACAACTTAAATCACTTAACACCAAGTTAGTTTTCATGAGAAATGGCAGGGTGTCAGGGGCTCAGTCTTTATCTATGTTTCTGGCAAGTAAGATATTCAACAGCAATAATAAGTAGATCTACTTTGGTTTGGGGTGGGGGCGTGCTTTTGGATAGATGGAAAGCTTCTTAGTATGCATTTGTTTTTCTTTTCCTAAAACTACTATTCAAAAACTGGGGAGGCTCTGAACAGAGGCTGTTGATGCTTGCTGACTAAGTGATACTTTACACTCATTAATTTAGTGATTTTTAAAGCAGTAGACAAAATATAGGGGTCTTAATATATTATTAGTAGATCCTAACACTTTGTTTCTACCCCCATGATGCCACATATCTGCCTCTTTCTTACATCTCCTTTCTTTTGTTTTCCAGTCTTGATGCTTCCAGGACCCCAGTTAAACATCTATCAATGACAAGTGCCAGTGACCACAAGCATATTCTTACACAAAGCCATCTTTTCTCCACCCAAAGCTGTTATCAATTTGCACTATTTGCACATTGATCATTAGTGACATGGCCTCTAATTTTAAACAGCACCCCGTTTCTACTCTGGTACTGTCTAACTCTGCTTCCCTCTTATTTTTTCCACAGTGCTTACTACCACATAAATCACTATAAAACTAGTTTTATTAAATATATTATTTATTGTTTTGTACTTTCCCATCAGAACATAAATTCATTGCATTATAATGTAAGTACTTTCAGTGTTTTTGTCTATTTTAATCTCGTAAAATGCATAAAAGGGTTCAGTCTTAAAATAAAGGTTCCATAACACTCAAGAATGCGTAAATTTTGACAAAAAAATCTCCACAAAGAAGGTGCTGCCACTTTTATCATTTGCAGATATAGATTTTGTGACATGGAAAGGTTAATTTACTTCTCAAGTCCAGATAGCTACTCCTTCATGGAATTCGAATTCACCATGGACAGGACAGCTTCAGACTCTGCGCCTTAAGCTCTACAGTGTGTTGATAGTAGCTGTTGACCCTGTTATGTCATTGCATTCCGTGATGGGATATTTGAAACTGTCAAATACATAAACACCTCTATCTTGAGATGTCAAGTGAGTGGAATCTAGTGTTCCTTTTCTCCCCTTGCATTTGATAGTTATAAAACTTATTTTTGGAGTCCTGTGCTTATCTTACAATTTACAAATCTGCAAAAAACTGAATCTTCTTAGTGCCATCTTGTCTGTGGCCAAATTTGATTGTATTTGTTACCCCTTCTTTAAAAGTTATGAAGGGACATTGTAAATTAAGAATCCTAGATGTCGGGGCTAGAGATATAACTCAGTTGGTAGCCTGCTTCTTTCACATGCACAAAGCCCTGAATTCAATCCCCAGTACCACACACACACACCAAAAAAGAAAGAAAGAATCCTAGATGTCTTCTCTTGAGTTGTCAGGTCTTATATTCTCTTTGGATATATGATAGAAAGAAGAGTGAAGCATAGATTCCTTGTCTTCAGCATAAGCCTTTCCCTCCCCCACTCTCTCTCTCTTTGTATTTTATCTAGAGACAGGGTCTCAGTGAATTGCCAAGGCTGACTTTGAACTCGTGATCTTCCTGTCTCAGCCTCCCAAGGTGCTGGGATTACAGGCATGCTCCACTGCTTCCAGCTTTCATTTTCTTTTGTAGTGGTCATATGTACTTTCAGCCATTCACAATATATTCACTATCCTTTGGGTCATAACAACTTTGGAAACCACCCTAATTGCTCTTCTCGTAATATCACTTTCTGTAAAAGTACACATTTACTCTAGTTGCTAAGATTGGATCATTTGCATAAAGTTCCAGCAACCTCCTTTACCCAATCAATGGTAATTTCTTCAGAGACAGACACACAGAGAAGAAAGGAAACTTCACCATAAATCCAAGACAGAGCCTTAACTTCTACTGAAGGAAAGTGTGAGGAGGCATAACAGTTGCCAATTTTTTAACAACACGCAAAGACTGAACCTAAAATTAGCACAGCTTGAGAGAGACAAGAAATGGAGAACAAACAATAGAACTTTGATGAAATCATTTGGGCCATGAGTTAAGACAAACCAGATTTAGCATTGTTTTAGATTCTACAAGCAAACAAATATTCTTTCACTTAAGGTTACATAGATTGTTTCAAATTTCCTTTAAAGAATGAAGGACTTTAACTCATAAAAGTCTCTCATAATTTAGTTTTCATTTTCCCTTCAAACATGGATATTTATTTAACTGCACTGTAGATCTGTTTTTCTAACTAGAGTCTACAATTTGAAGAGAACTTTCATAAAAATAAATGCTTTTCAGATTGTATATCCATTAATTTTCAAAGATATGGTTAAGGAAACAACTTTGATTTTATGTTTATGCATTGGTGTTGCAGTCTATAATTTGTCTGCTGATTTGTAGAGATAAAATGAAATATTTACCTCATATTTCATTAGTTTTCTACAAGAATGATGATTAGTTAGAAGGATTGTGACTAGATTGAAAGCTTCTGTCATGAATCACTATAAGGCAATTCTTTTCCTAGGTAACCAAACTCTGTTATGTTAAAACATATTTACAAAAATTTATCTTGTGGAAATGGTTCACAAATGAAATATTTGAAAAAATAAAGAAATTATTTTATATCATGAGATGTTTGTACCTGGGAAATCTGACACAAATTTTCAATATATACAATTTTTTAAAAAATCATATTTAAAATGTGAATTGAAGCACAGAATTAAGAAAAACATACATCCATTATATAATTCCTGAATTATAAAATTTAAAATGTTAACAATGAAAATATGATTATTGGAAAATTTATAATCACATGATAGTACAAAAATATTTAGACCTTTTTAAAAACCCAAAACATACATATAGCTGTTTTCATATGCAAAGATATCAGTGTCTGAATCTAACTTCAAAACCATAAGGGTAAAAGGCCAAGGTGGGGATTATGTTTTCATTGCTGTCACCAAAATATCTGATAAGAACAAATTGGAGAGTTTACTTTGGCTCATTCTTTCAGAGGCTCAGTCCATGGTCAGCAGAATCCATTGCTGTGGGCCAAAGATGAGGCAGAATACCGTGATGGAAGAAAGCTGCTCAGTTCTTGACAAGAAGCAGAGAGAATAAGCCAGAAACAAGGACATTCCCCCTGTGACTTATTTCCTCCAGCCAACCCCCCATAGTTATTACCCAATAATTCATTCAAATAATTCTCCATCCATCAAATTGATTAACCCAGGATCAGGTCACAGAAAGTGATTAGATCACAGCTCTCATAATCTAATCTTCACCTTTAAATATATTCTTATATTGTCTCACAAGTGATCTTTGGGGCAATACCTCATATCCAAATTATAAAAAGTTGCATACAAAATATAGTAAATAGATATTATTCTAATAGAGAGAGATACAATGCAGAATGGTTGATCTTGGGAGACTAGAGTGTTTGATGGTCTAAATTAGTGAAGAATGGTTTTTAGGTAAGTTTAAAACATGGTTTCTCAAAACTGCTGAAAGATAAAAAGAAAGGGAAAGAGTTATTTGTAAGTAAAATTATTTTAATGATGAATGACAATAATAAGGAACTCACATGGTTTTCTTGAGTCTCCTCTTTTATTTTTTTTTTATTTCTGGACTTCTTTTCTGTGTGTGTATATGTGTATGTGTGTGTGTGTGTGTGTGTGTGTGTGTGTGTGTTTTAACATATTTTTAGTTGTAGATGGACACAGTATCTGAGTTTTATTTTTTTATTTTTATATGTGATACTGAGGATCAAGTCCAGGGCCTCACACATGCGAGGTAAGTGCTCAACCACTGAGTCACAACCCCAGGCCATTTTTCTGTGTTTTTGCCTCACTTTTTCCTGCTTGACCAATCCCCCCACAGCCAAAGTTCAGGGAACAGTGTAACCAAACTTACTAACCTTCTGTGATCCCAACATGCGTTTACAACTGAAGAAATTGGAGCTGGTCGGGGGACCTTGTATTAAATAAGTGCATATTAATTCCACTGAAAAATCAGAAGATTTTATTTTATCCTCTCTGACATAGGTGGCCAGCCCAGAAGCAATCATTGTTCTAAGTGTAGGTGGCGGTATGCATAGCCAGGCTGGATTCGAGATTCTCAGGTGAAGTTAGATAAGGGAAGAGGGACTCATGATTGTAAGGCAAGAACAATTAGAAATGGAAAAGGATATTTCCCAAAGGGCGAGGGTGGGGGTGGGGAACAGTGTTCTTAGTAGAATAAAGGGTAAAATATAGAGCAGGCAAGGGAAAAAAAGTTGACTGAAAATATCACAGTGGCCAAGATAATATTCCAACATGACTTATTTTTGGAAAAAATTTAATATAAAATAAGATCATGTGACAACCAATCTAGTCCAACAAGGTGGAACTGTGAAGCTCACCAGGCGCATGCTAAGACCTGAAAATCCTCAAGGGATTGGTCTGTTGGAGAAAGCATTCCAGGGAAGATGTGTCTGTCCTTCAACTTCCTCTTTTCCAGCTCCACTAAAATGAGGGAGAAAAAATGTCTTCTCCAAGTTCTCAAAGTCCTAAAATAATATCAATAAAAACTTAGAAAGATTAAATAAAAAGCAAAACTATTTTGTAGAATATGTTGTCATCCCATTTGTACTATTTCATCACCATTTCAAGAGGCCATATTACTTACATAATTAAATAACATTTAAAATAAAATTAAATAGTTGTAAAAAATTGGTGCTAAACTTGTTTTCAGAAACATGAATATTTTAGATACTTAGAGGTTTTATAAGATTGCAGGTAGAAAGAAGATTCAATATGAAGGGCTGGAGTGAAAGAGAAGGGGTTGTCAGTGAATCATAGAAGAAAGAAATTTGAAAAGGGAAAAGAAGATTTAAAAAAAAGATCTAGTGAATTTTACTTGGCATTGCACTTAATTTGCTAGCAGTGATCCACCTCTGAATAATATGCTTAGGCCCTTTTGGACTTATTTTTATTGCCTTTTTGAAAATAAATAAATAAATAAATAAAGCTTTAAACCTCTAGCTCTCTTTATGGGCAATTAAAAGAAACTCATGATTAAATGATTTAAAGTTTAAAAGATGAAATACAACTATTAAAAATCTGTTATCATTCCTGCATTCTAACAAGACTGTCATGTGCCACCTAGACCTGGGATCATTTTGAGAAATGGTGGTTTTAACAACAACATCAACAACAAATTAGCACTATTTTCCTGTAGTCATGACATTCATTCATGATCATGGTTACCTCTTGTCCATGTATAGTTCTGTGACTCACAATGTAACCATTACTCCTGTGGGAGACCCAATATTTGTCATGCTGTTAACTAAGCCTGGAGGGAATATGGAATGCAATTTTGTAAATTTAGTATCTTCCTCCTTGTTTCCAAAGGTAGAGAGAACAAACATCATATGGAGAATTGAGAAATTAACTTGTTTTCTGAAGGCCAGAGTTCAGAAATTCAGAATAAGATTATTACACAAACAAATCGATGTTATTTTTTTCATACAATTGCTACAATGAATCTAAATTCCTATCTCCTGTTTCATCATTTTCTATTAAAGGGTCATTATATTCAAATCTTTTATTTGTAATCCCAAATCAAGTGAACTTATTCTTGATAAATCACCTTTGAATCATTGATCTATGTCAATAACCATAGCACTCTGTACCTATTGTGACTAAATTCACAAGGATCATGGATACAACACACTACTCTGTCCTTGAAACTTGTATTTTGGCTTCTTTTTTCTTCTCAACTGGTTTTCCTCCTGTGTTTCCTACTTTTCCTCTTCATGTGCACACTCCTCCAGTGTTAATGTTCCCTCTATGACAGCATTTGCATTCCAAATTGGTCCTTTGGCTCTGTCATACTGTAATGTATCTGCTTTCATTACCATGATATTCTCTCATTCATTCCCACCCTCTCTTTTTCTTTCCTTGTTATATCTTATAAATAAATTTCACACTCTTATGTGGGACTACACCGTTTTTGCTCTACCTTTTTTGCTAATTTGGGACTGCAACAAAAATGATGGTGTCCACTTTGGCCCTCTTTGCCTTGGATACCATCGCTGTGTTCTTCCTTGCTTTCTACTGAACTTGAGCCCTGGTGGCTCAAAGAATTGTTTAAGACTCAATTTCGCAGGTATCCATGCGGGATCATGATGTAGGTCACTTGTGGATTTCACAATTTCTTTGAAAATTCTTTAACATTCTAATTGAAGCTAATTCTTCAATTGAAGTTATAGGGTCCTTCTCTAAAATTCTGATGACATGAATTTTATTATTTTTCTGTTTATTCTTTCTCCTCCAGTAGCCTAGAGAAATATGTTATCCCTCAAATTTCAGGAAGGGGGTTAAGGCAAATAACAATCATTCTCCTTAATTCTATTAGTCACCTGGAAAGTTATTTTTTTAAACTAAAATCTAATATTGAATGCTTATTTTTTGTGACTCTGCTCTGATTACCAAATTGGGTGGCAAAGAAGTCCTGACGTCAAAGGCCTAATAGGGAAAAATTTTACTGCTTAAAAGGAGTGCAGATAGAGAAAAATTCATGTATTGGTTATTAATACATATTAGCATCCCATTATCTCCATTATTACAACATCTGTGTTAATTATGTTTATATAAGGCTTCAATGTATATTAAAGACCTGCATCCTGTTATTATCCTCCTGTGAAAATATCATAGTCAACTTTCATTTATAAAACTCTTATTTTTTAGGGCTAGATTTTTAATTCAGTATAAATCTCTTTTTCATACTATGTCAAAGACTCATTTCATTAAAGAATATGAATAAATAAATCAGTCTCATCCAGATTCTCGTTGTAAAGTATTCCTTTTCCTTTCTCACACATATTGCTTGGGTATAAAACAAATCTTTAAGTTCATATTAAAAACAAGAGTAAATGGCATAATTCCCTAACCCCAGCTGCTTGGGAGAGTGAGGCAGAAGGTTTGCAAGTTTTGTTACCACTGTTGACCGGTGACGAGTTCTTGCTCCCCGATGTTGAAGAATAACACCAAAGAAGCACGCCGAGGCAAGGTCAGAGTAGAAATTAGAAATTTATTAAAGGACAGAAGAAAAGACTTCTCCCGGAGGAAGAAGGGGACCCAAAAGGTGGAATCCAGTTAGCGGGCAATGTGTTCCCCTTTTTATAGGTTTGGTGATGGACTGTAGGTGGGAAGGGTTTGGGACAAAGGAGTAATCTAGTCATTTCCGAGTCAAGTTTGCTGTTCATTAACATTTCTTTGGGGTGAGCTATCTCCAAATCTGTTGGGGGCTGTATCCTGGGCTTCATTAACACTTCTTTGGGATGGGCTGTCTTCAAATCTGTTGGGGGATGTTCATTAACATTTCTTCCAGGTGGACTTTGGCCTAGGGCCTTTATTAACATTCCATGAGTTGTCCTGTTTTCCCTGAGTCATTCCCAGCATGGCCTCCATTTTAGATTTCACTCGGTATTAGACCCGATTTACCTAACTACACTGACTACCTAACTTTAAATCTGGCTTCAGTTTGATGGGGAAATTTGGTGAGACTATGTTTCAAAATGAAACGTAAGAAGGTTTGGGAATGTAGCTAAGTGGTAGAACACTTGCTTAGCATGTATGTTCAATCCTTAGCTCTTTGAAAAACAAAATAAATAAAATAAAAATAAAAATAAGAAACAAGAGAATAGAAGTGAGAGAATTTTGTTAGAATATTTGCCAACATTAAATTTGCACAACCCTCATCTCCTAACATAGTAGATTTCTTTTCTTTTGCTAGTATTTTAATCTTTTGTGCATATTTTTATGTTTTTATATAATGATGATATTTTTATTTATTTTCCTTCTGTGCTATTTAATACATATAAATTTAAGGGTTTGATAGTGATAATTTGACTTAAGTCAAGATACAGGTAAATAAGTATTCTGAATATCATTACTCTCCAAAGGTGAGTGACATTTGTTCTCAATTGTAATGCTTGTGTTCATAACTTTTGTTTCTTTTTAAGTATGTTAGTAAGAATTCACTTTTGGCTTAATATCTGAATGTATTTTTAAATTTTTATTTTAATTTTTTTATTCTAATTTGTTATGACAGCAGAATGCATTACAATTCATATTACACATATAGACCAGAATTTTTCATATCTCTGGTTGTATACAAAGTATATTCACACTATTTGTGTCCTCATACATGTACTTAGGGTAATGATATCCATCTCATTCCACTCTCTTTCCTATCCCCATTCCCCCTCCCTTTCTCTCCCACCCCTTTGTCTATTTAGAGTTTGTCTAATCCTGCCATGCTCCCCCTCCCAACCCCACTATAAATCAGCCTCCTTATATCAGAGAAAATATTTGGAATTTGGTTTTTTGGGATTGGCTAACTTCACTTAGTATTATATTCTCCAACTCCATCCATTTACTTGCAAATGTTATGATTTTATTCTCTTTTAATGCTGAGTAATATTCCTTTTTTATATATACCACATTTTCATTGTCCATTCATCTACTGAAGGGCATCTAGGTTGGTTCCACAGTTTAGCTACTGTGAATTGTGCTGCCATAAACATGGTTGTGGCTGTGTCCCTGTAGTATGCTGTTTTTCAGTCCTTTGATTCTGAGGAGTGGGATAGCTGGTCAAATGGTGATTTCTTTCCAAGTATTCCAAGCAATCTCCATACTGCTTTACATATTGGATGCATCAATTTGCAGTCCCACCAGCAATGTATGAGTGTGTGTGTTTTCCCCACATTCTCACTAACACTTATTGTTGTTTGTATTCTGACTGGAGTGAGATGAAATCTTAGAGTAGTTTTGATTTGCTAAAGATGTTGAATATTTTTAATACATTTATTGATTTATTGTATATCATCTTCTGAGAGGTGTCTGTGCAGTTCCTTGGACCATTTATAACTGGGCTATTTGTTTTTTTGGTACCTAGCATTTTGAGTTCTTTATATATCCTAGAGATTAGCGGTCAATCTGATGTGCAAGAATGAAAATTTGCTCCTGAGCTGTAGGCACTCTATTCACTTCATTTATTGATTCTTGATTTTAATTTTTCCATTATAGGAGTCTTATTAAGGAATTTGGAGTCTAATCCAACATGATGGAGATTTGGGCCTGCTTTTTTTTCTAATAGACGCAGAGTCTCTGGTCTAATTTTTAGGTCCTTGATCCCTTTTGAGTTAAGTTTTGAACATGGTGAGAGAAAGGGGTTTAATTTCATTTTGTTTCATATGGATTTTCAGTTTTCCCAGCACCATTTGTTGAAGTGGCTATTTTTTATCCAATGTATGTTTTGGCACCTTTATCTAATATCTAACTGTACTTATGTGGGCTAATCTGTGTGTCCTCTATTCTGTACCATTGGTCTACCAGTCTATTTTGTTGCCAATACCATGCTGTTTTTTGTTACTATTGCTCTGTAGTATAGTTTAAAGTCTGGTACAGTGATGCCACCTGCTTCACTCTTCTTGCTAAGAATTGCTATAGCTATACTGGGTCTCTTATTTTTCCAGATGAATTTCATGACTGCTTTTTATATTTCTATGAGGAATGTTGTTGGTATTTTGATTGAAATTGTATTAAATCTGTATAGTGCTCTTGATAGTATGGTCAGTTTGAAATATTAATTCTGCCTATCCAAAACCAAGGGAGATCGTTCCATCTTCTAAAAGGTCTTCTTTAATTTCATTGTTTAGTGCTTGTAATTTTTGTTATAGAGGTCTTTTAGTTGTTTTTTTCCCCAAGTATTTTATTTATTTATTTGTTTGTTTATTTATTGAGATTACTATAAAAGGAGTAGTTTTCCTTGTTTCCATTTCAGAGAATTTGTCACTGAAATACAGAAATGTCTTTGATTTATGGGTGTTGATTTTGTGTCCTATTACTTTACTGAATTCATTTCTTGTTCTGGGATTTTTTCTTGTGGAAGTTTTTGGGTCTTCTAGGTATAGAACCATATAATTGGCTAATATTGCTAACTTGAGTTCTTCTTTTCCTACTCGTATCCCTTTAATTTCTTTTGTCTAATTGCTCTAGTGTTTCAAGAACTATGTTAAATAGAAGTGGTGAAAGAGGGCCTCCCTGTCTTGTTCCACTTTTGAGAGGGAATGCTTTCAATTCTTCTCCATTTAGAATGATGTTGGCCTGGGGCTTAGCATAGATTGCTTTTATGATGTTGAGATATGTTCCTGTTTTCCCTAGGTTTTCTAGAGTTTTAAACATGAATGGGTGCTTTATTTTGTTAAGTGCTTTTCCTGCATATTTTGAGATAATCATATGATTCTTATCTTTAAGTCTATTTATGTGATGAATTACATTAATTGATTTCCATATCTTGAACCAACATTGCATCCCTTGAATAAACCTCACTCAATTGTGGTACACTATTTTTTTTGAATTTGATTTGCCAAAATTTTATTAAGAATTTTTGCATCAATGTTCATTAGAGATATTGGTCTGAAGTTTTCTTTCTTTAATGTGTGTTTGCCTGGCTTTGGAATCAGGGTGATATTGGCCTCATAGAATGTGTTTGGAAGTGTTCTCTATTTTTCTATTTTATGAAATACTTTGAAGAGTATAGGTATTAGCTCTTTTCCATAGGTCTTGTAGAACTCAGCTGTGTATCCATCTGGTCCTGGGCTTCTTGTTTGGTAGGCTTCTGATGGCATCTTCTACTTCATTGCTTGAAATTGATCTGTTTAAATTGTATATATCATCCTGATTCAATTTGGGCAAATCATAGGGCTTTAGAAATTTGTCGATGCCGTCAATATTTTCTATTTTTTTTTTTTTTTTGGAGTACAAGCTTTCAAAATAATTTCTAATTATCATTTGTATTTCTGTAGTGTCTGTTGTGTTATTTCCTTTTTCATCATGTATGTTAGTAATAGAGTTTTCTCTCTCCTTCCCTTTGTTAGCATACCTAAGGGTTTGTCAATTTTATTTATTTTGTCAAAAAAACAACTTTTTATTTTGCCAAGTTTTTCAATTGTTTCTTTCAGCTCTGATTTTTTTTTTTTTGGTCTTCTACTGCTTTTGGTGTTGATTTGTTCTTCTTTTAGTAGGTCTTTGAGAAGTAGTGTTGGCTCATCTATTTGTTGACTTTTTCCTCTTTTAAGTAATGAATTCCATGCAATGAACTTTTTTCTTAGTACTGCCTTAATAGTGTACCAGAGATTTCATTATATTTTATACAGATAAATGATAAGAAACTTATCTCATTAACTTCTAAATTTTTTGAATTTCCTCCTTTATGTCTTCTGCACCCATCGTTCATTCAGTAGTATATTATTTAGTCTCCAGGTGTTCGAGTATTATTTGTTTTTTATTTTATTATTGATTTTTAATTTCACTCTATTGTGATCTGTTAGAATTCAGGGTAGCATCTCGACTTTTTTTTATTTTTTATTTTTTAAGAGTTGCTTTGTGGCATATTATATGGCCTATTTTAGAGAATAATCCATGTGCTGATGAGAAGAAAGTGTATTTACTCATTAAAGGGTGAAATATTATGTATATGTCAGTTAAGTCTAAGTTATTGACTGTATTACTGAGTTCTATAATTTCTTTGTTCAGCTTTTGTTTGCAAGATCTATCCTGTGGTGAAAGAGGTGTGTTAAAGTCACGCAGAATTATTGTGTTGTGGTCAGTTTGACCATTGAACTTGAGTAGAGAATTTTGATGAATATAGATGCTCCATTGTTTGGGGCATATATTTTTCAATTGTCTTGTTGTGGTGTATGGTTCCCTTGAGCAGTATGGAATGCCTTTTTTATCCCTGTTGATTAACTTTAGCTTAAATTCTACTTTATTTGATACAAGGATGGAACCTCTGTTTGCCTCTGTAGTCAATGTGAGTGGTATGATTTTTCCCAACCTTTCACCTTCATTCTGTATATGTCTTTCTATGAGATGAGTCTCTTGGAGGCAGCATATTGTTGGGTCTTTTTTTAAATCCAATCAGCTAGCCTATGTCTTTTGATTGGTGAGTTTAGGCCATTAACATTCAGTGTTATTATTGAGAGAGGATTTATATTTCCAGCCATTTTTGTTATTGAAATTGACTTGTTTTCTCCTTTGGTCAGTTTTTCCTTTAGTGTAATACCTCCCTCTGCTGACTTTCATTGTTGTTTTTCATTTCTTCTTCATGGAATATTTTGACAAGGATGTTCTGTAGGGCAGGTTTTCTATCTGTAAATTCTTTTAACTTTTGTTTATCATAGAAGTTTTTTATTCCATCATCAAATCTAAAGCTTCATTTTGATGGATACAAGCTTCTTAGTTGGCACTCTTTTCTTTCAAAGCTTGATATATGTGGTTCCAGGATCTTCTAGCTTTCAGGGTCTGGGTTAAAAATCTGAAAGTAACCTAATTGGTTTCCCCATATATGTAATCTTATTCCTTTCTTTCGTGGCTTTTAAAATTCTCTCCTTATTCTGTATGTTAGGTATTTTTATTATAATGTGCCTTGGTGTGGATCTGTTGTGATTTTGTACATTAGGCATCCTGTAAGTCTCTTGAATTTGGTTTCCCAATTCGTTCTTTATGTTTGCTTAATTTTCTGATGTTATCTCATTGAAGAGACTGTGTATTCCTTTGGTTCGAAACTCTATGCCTTCCTCTATTCCAATAACTCTTAAATTCAGTCTTTTTATGCTATCCCACATTTCTTGTATGTTCTGCTCATAGTTTCTTTCCATTTTCATTGTGTGGTCTACATTCTTTTAAAGATCATATATTTTATCTTCATTGTCTGAGGTCCTGTTTTCCAAGTGGTCTAATCTGTTGGTGATGCTTTCAACTGAAATTTTAATTTTCATTTTTGCTTATTTCATTTCAAGGATTTCTGCTTGGTTTCCCTTTAGAACCTCTATCTCCCTATTGAAATAATATTTTGCTTCCTGTATTTATTTATGTAGCTCTTTGCAGAAATGATCTTTTGCTTCCTGTATTTGTGCTCTTATGTCACTTTAAATTACAGAACATTTTAATTGTGTACCTTCTGAACTCCTTCTCTGTAATTTCATCTGCTGTGCTGGCCATGGACTCTAATTATGCAGTATCTTGATTTGTTTTGGTCATTTTCTTTCCTTGTCTTTTCACGTTGCTCATGTGTCTTCCCTTCTAGCACTGTGGATCCAAGGTGTTACTGTTTTTACCCTATAGGCTTATAGCACCCCTGTAGGGTTCCAATACCTCTCCTTTGAGTGTTAAAACATTGATAACAGATCCCCAAATAAATAATATACTACCTAAAAACAAATAGTTGCTAATAGACATTTACAGTTTGGTCACAATGTACAGAAATGATGAATTAAATTATTATTATTCACAATATAATCAGTAGGTCTGTAAAAGGTTTTACAGTTTCTGATGGTAGACTATGAATGGGGGGGAGGTGTAGGAAGCTATGCTGAGGAGGTAAGAGGTGAGGATATAGAGTTATTATATCTTAGGTAATATGAAATAGAAATCTAAAGAAGAATATTAGTAGCAGGCGAGTAGAGAGGAAGTAATTTTGGGTAGACAAGTAAGTAGAAAGACAGTAGAGTACATAAAATAAACATACACATATATTAAGAAAAATTAAAAAGTTAAAATTGTATAAATTGGAGAAAAACAACAACAACAAAAATAATATACAACACAATTGTAATATACTGCTTCTCTTCTCATCCAATAGGTGGGGTCTTCTGTTGTTACACAGTATCTCCACCCCCAGGATGGTGAAGGTAACCAGGAAGGTAGGGCTGGTCCTGGGTGGAAGGCACCTGGAAGTGGGGTGTGGCATTTGCCAGTTTTGAAGGGAGATTGCACCTCAGGAATCTCTTTTTAGGCCTGTTCCCATGATGTGACAGCCTGGTCTTATCTCCTTATCTCCCCTGAAGACCTGCCAGTTCCTGGTTTCTGTTAGTCTCTAAACTGTATCACTCTCACCCTCTCCTTTATTGCTTCCTAATAAGGGACCTTTCTCTCCCAGAGGCTTGTGTGTGGCACTTTGGGTGCACTGCACCCTGCCCTGCTTAAAGCTGCTTTTTTGTTGGGCAGTCACTGTGCCAGGTAAGCAGCTGCTGGGATAAGGGGGCGTTAGAAACTGGGTACCTGGCAAGCCGGAGTTTCAAACTGGGAGTTGCTCCCATTAACGATGGTGATGAAGGTGACCCAAGATGGAGGTGGCTGCTTTCAGTGATTGGGTATTGGGTCAGATGGGGTGAGCTGGGGGATGGCATTGGATAATGAGTTCAGAGACAGGGTCTATGGCATGCAGCTTGCAGCTGTGTTGTCTTCAGAGCCTGTGTGAAGTTCCCCAGTGCAGGCCAGCTATGGAATGTAGCGGACTATCTCCAAAGGTGCACAGTCTTAAGATGGAGGTGACTGGGGGAGCCCCTTGTTGGTTATGGGGTTCTACATGGGAGTGTTGGCTGGTGATCCTGTGCATGAGTGTCCTGCATGGGAACTGCATCAGGGATTTCTGCTCAAGTGGGTGGCTGAAAGTTTTGTGTGGGTGCTGATGGTGATGGTCCCGCATGGGCACCCAGTAGTCCTGCGTGGACAAGTAGTTGGAAGACCTACTCTGAAGCTGAGGCCTGGAGCCCTGCTCAGGCATGGTGGCTTATGATTCCTCTGTGGAAGCAGGAATATCACATGCAGAGATACAGTATTATCACTTCTTGAGTCCCAGGTCAGGAGGGACACAGAATTCTGCCTCCCTGTTGCCTGCCATCTTGGATCCCCCTTAATATCTGAATCTATTCTGCATATATACTCATGCTTTCTACATGATAAGTGAAACGCTACCCTGCAGAGACAACACTTAAGGAGAAAACTTTTGGATATTGTGAAAATAAGAAGGGTCCATTCTATATTGTTTGAGAGTGAATTTCATGGTCCACTACATTTCCCAGATTGTTGGAAGACTTGAGGTTCTTCCTAATTTCTCATCCTTAGATGCTTGTTCACAAGTGATAGTTAGCTATTTTCCTACTTTTGCTTGGATTTTTTTTTCTGTGATTAGTGTTCAGTATGACATATAGAGCATCAGTAGTTCTTGAATAAATGTAATTGTCATATATACTTTCAAAGAGTCAGTAGATACTAAACATAAAAAGAACTGCCAAAAACTAGTAATTTCCAAAGTCTTCCTAGAAATCTCTCCAGGGCACTAAACTGAGGTTGTAAGGTGATAATTCGACATGCTCACCAATATTGGAAGAGCTTAGCTTTCTCCCCAAAGAGCAGCTAAGCTTTTTCATTGAGCAGCTCAAGTTGCCTCTAGTGTTCTTGCAACTACCAGACCTCTTGCTGAACTATTTTTAAATTTGAAATGCTTTGTTTCTGTATTGCCAAACCCCTAGAGAGCATAGCCACATCACGAATAAAGTTTTTATATTCTTTAAGGATAAAGAAGGTTGTTAGCCCAAACAGTGTGGCCAGGACAGAAAACCTGTAGCTTCCTGCAGAGAACAAGTGCATATACATGGTTGGTCCTTCCTGATGAAGCTCATAATTGCCAAGATGTTGAAAAACTAGAACAAGTAATGTAGACAAGGAAGTCCTCCAGGGTATAATTTAGTAGTAATACCCCCAACTATAATTGTCAAACACATTTTAAGCCCATTAACCTAACCTTTATATTTCAGCTTTTTCTAAATATTTCTTATCTCTAATGAACATGGAGAAGGGGATAAACTAACTTTATTCATTTCCCTACTCTAAAGAATAACCAAACTGATATATTTTTTTAAAATAACATCTCTTATGTTTCTGCATATATCTGAATATAAATCAATATGCATAATTGAATTTCACAGCAACTTTGATATTAAATAAATATTACTTCATTTGAAAAAAATATTAATATATATCTGGCTGTTCTGTTTTCTGATTGCCTGATCATGTTCAGTTTTATAGTTTTAACCAGATGTATATTTAATGTATTAATATCCCAGTATTAATTTCTTAAGTTATGAGAAAATTTTTAGTTCTAACCAATTTTTTTTTTTTTTTTTTATCAGAATACAGACGCCTACATACTGTGGTGACGGCTGTTGATCATGGCCATAGTTCAAAGCAGACTTTCCCTGGCTTGCCTCCCTGCATTAATTTTGTATTTGTATTTTGAAAAGGGCAGAAGAGAGTTCCCAGGCAATTTGCCCAAAGCAAATACTGAGAAGTGTGGTGAGAGTCACAAAAAAAGTGACCTAGCAGGAAAACAGGAGGTATTTTCTGAACATCTCAGAGCTGTGTATGTTTTTGGAAGAGTGTAGCTAGATCCAAAACCCTTTGATATGATTTTGACAACTTTCACTAATATAGAAGTTAGTAAATCTGAATCAAAGTCAGGTCACAAGGGAAATGTTACTCTACCGAGTACATATTGAAATCACCCAGTTTCAGTGAAATAGGCTAATAGCTTGGAGTATCAATTACCCAATGTTTAAATCAGTGATACAAACAGGACTACAGTATATATGGCTTGGAAAGCCTTCTTTAAAGGACTGACAGATGATTTAGTTCATGTATAAACCATAGTTCTTGGAAGTTCACTGCACTAAATAAAACTTGATAGTATTAACTGCTTCAAGAGGAAATTAGGAACTGTATATTCAATAATCTCTTTTCAATAATAGATACTTTATTTCAATTTGATATGTAGACTTTAAAATAGATTGGTAATAATTTGAGGCTATTTTAAAGAAGGTAGTAATATATTTAATAATAAAAAATAATAACAATTGAAAACAACTTAAATGTCTATCATAGCTAATTTAAATCAATAGAAATTCTATCTCAATAGTTATAAGAATAACCATAATACCCATTATTTTTATGCAAAACCTTGTGATAGTCCACTAGCCTTGTTTTAGATAGTGGTGTTTTTAAATTTGATTTTGAAACAGAGCTGATTTTAGAGGATAGAAGTGTTTTCATAGTGGTTAAAGATAAGAAAAAAAGTGAATTGTTTTCAAAAAACTTCTATATTGCTTATTTCTCTAATTTTCTAGTTTAACAATGTCTCATTCTTTTACCATGTGATTACTGACTTAAGATGTCTACTAAGTGGTAGATTAATGCACTATTCTATATAACTGACATTAGCATAATACACTATTATATTAATCAAATGGAAAAGTAGGCAGAATGAATGAACATATCTTTAACATGTCAGTGCATTGCTAATTGCCAATAATTGCAAACAAAATAATTACTAGTGGTTATTACTAATGGTAATTATGTAGATTAATATATCTGGGCATTAAACACATTAGGATTTACCCATACTATATTTATCAATAGTTGTTACTGTGGAGAATACATATACATGTATACATTGTATATATTCTACATGTATAAATCACTAAAAATATATACTATAATGTGTTTATCAGTAGTATATACCTGTCCATGGACATTTGAATTGTTTCCAGATTTGGGCTAAATATAGATAACATTCCTATGAATATTCATATATAAGTTTCATATTAATAATGCTTTTATGTTTTTATTATCATTAGAAGTAAAAAAGCTACATATATGATAGGCATATGTTTAATTTTAAAGAACCTGACAAACTGTTTTCTAAAGTGATTTTATATTTCATACTCACACCCACAGTGCATAATTGTCCTGGTCCCTCCATGTCATCACATAAACTTTGTTTGACAAGTTTGTGACAGTTTTGGCTTTGGGATAGTTAGTGATATTTCCTTGTAGCTTTATTTTGCATTTGTCTAATTACTTAAGATGTTGGCATCATGTTAGGTTCTTATTTGCCACCAGATCTTTCCAATTTTGTTGATTATTGTTTTATTGTGTTTTGAGATTTCTTTGCATATTCTTGTTACAAGTATTTGTCAGACACAATTTCTCCAGTTTGTAGCTTTACTTTTAATTCTCTTAATATCTTTCTTACAGCAGACACTGTTGATATTGATGAAATTCAATTCATCAATTTGTATTGTATGGATTGTGCTATTCATGTCAAGTCTAAAGAATCTGTTCCTAACCTCATGGTCAAAACTATGGTATCTATGTTTCTTAACAGAAATTTTATATTTACATATATGATCCACTTTTACTCATTTTGTACATCTGATATGATACCTGAAATGAAGTTCTCCTTTTTTTTTCTGCAGTACTCTATTATTCCAGCAGCATTGGTTAAAAATGTATTGTGTTTTAAGATTCTGTTTTATCATATATGTTGTCCTACTGAATACACATTTTATTTGCTTTCTTAAATTTTAGAACTTGCTTTAGGGATTATAGTATTCCACTTGAACACACTCAGTCTAACCTGAAATGACTTTAAATCATACCACAGATAGCATCAGAACAATGCAGCAAAATATTTCCTCTTCTACCCTCCCAAATTTTGTGCTGTTAAAATTTCAATCCCAGGCATTGTAACTTTTGTCTTGAAATTAGATTTTTGGTGTTTCAAATATGGATATGCATATAATTTCATGTTTCTGTTTAACATCCATGATGTTTATCTTTCAGAACAAGTGAAGTAAAATGGTAATGTCTGTTCTAATAACAAAGTAGATCTACTCTGGTGTTTCTAAAACTTGTATTCCTTCTGTGTTCCTTTGAATTTTCTTCTCATGGGCAGTATTCATTGAATGCCTGGTAATATTTGAGTGTTAGATACTGTGGAGTTCACCTTTTGGAGCATTAGCTATATTTATATGGCTAAAAATATCCTTGAACTTTATCCTGGAAACAGTTTTGAAAAAAAAAAAAAGTTTGAACTTTTTAGGTCTTGTTTTAAGGTTTATTTGATATAAAAAAAATAATGTTTTGTCTAGGTCTAATAATTTCCCATTACTAAGAAAAGACCATTGTGAATTCTATACTTTGCCTATTATGGTTTAGAAACATTTCCATTCTGGCCAGTGAAAACAAGTACTCTTCCCAGTACTATGTGAGCACCAGCTACTGCTCTCTCTGATCAACTAATCCCTGTAATCCTTTGGATAGTTGCTTTTCCAGGTACTGGTAGTAAAAAAACAAGTACCTGCTGAACATTTGTCGGTTGAATAGTGCAGGGGATACCTCTGCAGCAGAACCCGTTCTAGATAGAGTTATTCTCCTGCACTTCCCTGCTTCCTATTTCTTTGCCATCTGATCTAAACCCTGTCTCCAAGATAACCAGCTTTGTCTCTTCAACTCAGGAAAAGCACTGGTTTCTATCAAGGTCCCTACAAACCCTCTCCTGCAGCCTAGAAACTGCAGGAACTGAGCTGAGGTATTTGTAGAGGTCACCTAGTTTCTTGCTCCTATCTTTCACCTCACTTTATCTTGTTGCCCTGTGTCCAGTGTTTTGCAAACTGTTGTTCGATTTTTCTATAATTTTAATTTTTCATATGAAATAAGTATGGTCTCTGTTATTTAATTTTGGTTTGAAGCAGAAGCCTCACATTATTTAATTTTATTAATCTTATAAGTAAAACCTGTAATAGAAAATATTTTATCCAATGAACCAGTATTCTACTCCAAAATTTGTTTTCTATAAATTCATTTATATCTGCCACAATTGCTTTTGAAAAAAAATTAAAATTCAAGAGGAATCTTTGGGGACAAGTGAACTAAAGGATGCAGTGTAATAAAAATCTGAGGACAGTAAGTATAGCAAGAATTTATAAGTAAAAATTATTAGAGTGGATTTGAAATAAAAATAAAATATAGTAGTAAAAATAATATAATTAGAAGAAAACACAGAGACTCGAAAATTATTTTACATATAGAATCTTCTGAAATTACTGTTTTGTTTTAAATATTTATGAACACTGAGGGAAAGAAAGAAATCAAAATATAATATTTTTTCTTCAAGTGTTGTGCAAATTATTTTACAAAAAACAATAATGTGTTACTTTTTTTGAAGATTATGGAAATAAGTAACTGCACATATTCTCAAGAACTCTTCAGTTTTAGGGCTCATGTAGTGTCTTTCCTTATTGAAAACCCTTTATGTACTCCTAAATCTATGTTTTGTGCAACATTAAAATAACTTCAAGAAATAATGGAAACTGTTAATGCAATTCAGACCTTAAAAGTATCACTTTTAATGAAATTGTCATGATGTTTAAATGGATTTATTCAATAATTATTTTAATATTTGGTATTAAAATATTATTTATATTGACATAATTAATTTGCTATTATCAATAATTTTCAAAATATTCTTATCTAAAGAAATAATTTCATTATATATTTAAAAGCAAAATAATCACTTTAAAAACCAAAACTATAAATTCTGTAGATGATATTATTTATCCATCACTTTTTTTTTATTACCTACACATGACATTATAATGATCTTAGCATTTCATACTATCCATCACTTTTTAAAAGCATTTGTGCTTTCTCTAGGGATATCAATGCAATTTTTTGCTTATTATGATAACCTACAATTTATATATAGTATAAAGTCCTGATGCATGTATTATTTATATTTCCTCCTTTCCTAATTTTGTACTATTTTATTATTCATTATAATCTCATATATGATGACCACCACCATATAGAGTTACTCTTATATAGACAATCAATCATCTTTAGAACAATATAAAAGAATTGGACTTTTAATTCTTATTTTATCCACTTTGGCTCCTTGATTTTCTTTGTGTAGTTTCAATTTCCATCAGTTTTGGTATTCCTTCTGCCTTAAAAAAATCCCTTTAACATTTATTTTAATGCAGACCTGTTAGCAGTGAGTTCTCCTTAGGTGTAGAATTCAAGCTTTTGCCTTAATTTTTTTTTTTTTTTTTAAGAATTTCTATCAGTTGCCTTCTGACTTTTGTAACAAACAATTCACTTGCTTGTGCTTTGTGGTTTGTTTTAGGTTACATTCTTATTTCCTGGGGCTAATTTTTTTTTCATTATCTTTAATTTTTAGTAGTTCAACTGTGATTTTTCTAAATATATTTATATTAATTTTTAATTAATCTTTCTTGAAGTTCTCTGAATTTACTTGATTATAATCTACTGTCTCAAAACATTGAAAATCCTCAGTCATCTCTTTCAAGATTTCTTGCTTCCCATTCTGTTTGTTGCTGCCTTCTGAGGTTCCAGTTAGTTGTATTTTAGTCTATTCTGTATTATCCAAAAAATTCTTGGATCCATTGCAGGTTTTTATTTTATTTTATTTTTTCCCATTCATGGTTCAGTTTAATAACTTACATAAGCCTCCTAAAAATGTGTTGATTCTTTATTTAGCTCTGATTAGTCTGCTAATTAGCTTGCTGACATAATTCTTTGTTTCTATTCTCATGTATTCACTTATTTGTAGCATTTGCCTTTTCTTTTTTATTATTCTTAACTCTACTGAAATTCTCTATCTGTCCATGCATGTTGTCATTTTTTTTTTAACTAGAAACATTGACACTTTCAATCATTATCATTTAAAAGATTTTCATGAGTTCCAACATCTGAATTATTTCTGAGTCTGATTCAGTTGATTTCTTTATCTCTTGTGCCGCAGTCTGGCTGGGCACAAACCACGAGCCACTGAAGCAAGAACAAACTTTATTTTTGAACTGCAAGAAAACACTTCACACATGTTTCAGGGGAATTCTCCCGAAATCCACGTGGCTCCTCCAGCAACCAGCCACCGGAAATATCTCCTCCGGAAATCTCTCCTCCTGCACTTCCCCAACCAATGGGAACTCTCGGGGAATCCCCAGGAGAACTCCAAAGTAGCTAGAGAACTCAAAAGTAGTGGCCAAGGCGCATAGTAATGCCTCGCCTGTCAACCAATACTGTTGGCAAAATGCCAGGGGCCATACAGACTCGGCCGTGGCTCTCAGCACTCTTGAAAATGTTTTCACTTGCTTGTATGTGAATCTTCTAATTTCTGAAGGAATGCAAATCATCTGATGTCAAATAGTAGGTCTGCAAGCAAATTGTTTATGCCCAGATCTTTCCATATTCTTTGCTTGTTCATTTGTTCTGTTTTCCCTGTCATGCTATTAGTGTGGGCATAAAGGCCTTGACTTAGAAAGGTCTGAGTCAATACCTTCAATAGTTGACCTGTTGTAGTTTTTATAGCCCTCAGTTATCCATAAAATTTAAATTTTTCCAGCAGTAGGTTGCTATTATCCAGTGTCTAGTACAGGGTCTGAGACTCTGTATTGTGTATGTTAATGCTCCTGCTACACCAAAAGCTCTCAGCCATCCCTGTATCCCACTGTCAGAGAGAGAGACTCTTCATTTTTTTTTTGTTTGTTTCTCTAGCTGTAGAAGACCATTTCCTGAGACTAAGCACAATATAATTATTTTAGAGAGAGGAATGATACCCTTATTTTTGAGAAAACGAGCATTATACACTCAGAAGTATAGCATTCTGCCAGGGGCAGTGGCCCTAGCATGTAATTCCAGCCAACTGAGAAGCTGAGACTGGAGGATTTCAAGTTTAAAGCAATTAAAATTTGTCTCAAACTTTAAAAAAAATACTAAATGGGATGTGTCTCAGTGGTAAAACATTCCTGGGTTTAATCCTCTGTAGAAACAAAACAAAACAACAAAAAAGGAACATTCCCAGTACTTCTCTCATTCACATGGGAGTCAAATTATCATATATCTTTATTGGGTTTGATGCCTGAATTAATATCTTGCTTCCCTTCCCACCATAGTGGTACAAGCCTCTGCTTTATACTACTGCAAGTTTTTTGACCCTCAACAGGGGAAACCAGTTCCACTACTCTTTTCATAACAGCAATGTACCTGTGTCTGTGGTCACTGGTGGGAGGTTTTCCTGCCCTCCACCACAGCAGCACATCTCTGTGTTTAGAATACAGAATCATGGACTCAAAGAATATCCCCCGCCCTCTCTTTATATGCAGAAACAATTTTCCTCCACACCTTGCCTAGAAGCAGTGATCCTTGCCTGGTCCTAGGTGGAATGAGATGGGGTGTGAGAAGTTAAGTTGCAAGCTATGCATTTCATTCTCCTAATCCCTCTTAACCAGTGGACTTGTTTGTGGCTGTGTTTGTGGAACCAGCTAACTTTCTGCCCTTGTCTAGCAAATTGAGATACTTGATTTCTAGGACAGAAGAAACTGTTCATGTTAGTTGCAGTTTTTTTGCCTTTAAGTTTCCTTATTACAATAATGATGAGTTGCATCGGATGATTATTTTCAATTTGAGCCTCTGGTACAACTCTAAAAGTTACTTTTCATAAGTCCTTGTTTGGCATTTCAGCTCTAAATCAAGTTCAGATAGTCATCAGTTATGTGAATAGAGTTATTTGATAGAGAACACAAATGTCTATGGATGCACAATTTGGGATATTAATCTTTTTAGTACCATATGGTGCTGGTTTAAAGTGTAACATCCTACTTATTCTTAACAAAATCGACTCTTGTAACACTTGTGCCCCTTTAACAAAACATAACTCTTGATGCTTTTCATCTTGTGTTAAGATTATTATAAAACATTTCATACCTGGTCTTCATTTTATACTCTCTCCCTTCAAAATGTTTCCTGAAAACCACATTAAATATTAGTCTGTTTTGGACCAAGTTAGAATAAATTGCCTCATAAAGTTCAGTTCTCCCTTCAATTTTTCATAAGAATTGCCATTCTTTCCGAATCCTAGTTGGGCTGAAAAGTCTCCAAGAAATCTCTCTAATGTCACAGTCTTGTTTTATCTTCCCTATCCTTGCTCAAGTTCATTGATGAGTTCTGTTATTACAACACTCATGCGTAACTTGTTTTGCTTTCAATTAAGTACATAGTAATTTCAGTCTAGACATAAAATAGTGCCCTAACTTGCAAACAAATTCTTCTGGAAATAATTGAATATTTGACATATATTTTCTTATCATCCAAGGACTACAATGAGGAGAAACAAGAACATCATCATTATTATAATCCATTTTCCTGTTTGTACTAAAAGTGTTAGCAAATATATTTATTGAAAAATTCTTGTATGCCTGACACTATAGTGTGTTTAATACACATTACATCATAGGAACTGAATCGCTAGGTATTATTGTTTTAAAAGTTAGAATATTGAGTGTTAATGATATTAAGTAATTTGCCTAAAATAGCACAGGGAAAATTGGAATTCTTAAATTCTGCTTATATCTGCATATTATTGCCTAACATTAGATATGAGGTCATCCTAGGGGTTAGGAGGCCTCTCAACAGCAGCTTCAAGAAAGTGAAACAGTGGTGTTACTGCTTAGTTAATCAATTTTGTTAAAATAAAACTTCAGATCTAATATTCCAAGGCTTTTTGACCTAAAAACATTTTTATTCTCAAGTTCAATAAATCTATGAGATTTTGGCTAATATAGGATACAGTTTTCCTTATCATATAATTCAACTTACATTCTTTATTTAAGGCAAAAAATTAGGATTTCAATTAAACTCAAATGTTTAGCAGGAAATTAAGTTTCTTATTCATAATTGCAAAGCCATGTTTAAGATACAAATGTTGAATAATATCACTAGTTTCAATTAGATTAACCAAAGGTATTTTTGTTTTTAGTTATTATAACAGAATTAGGAATGTAGTAATATTCAGTTACTATGGTATACTATGTATTTAATACATAATAGTGTCAGACAAACAGGAATTTTTCAATAAATACATTTGATAATATTTTTGTACAAACAGGAAAGTGGATTATGATAATAGTGATGCTGTTGTTTCTCTTCATTTTGATCCTGGGTCAATATTTTCTGGACTTTCTTGTCCTTAGCTTTGTTGTTTTCTTCTTCCTCCCCTTCCTCCCATCTTCCTCCTCTGCCCCATCTTCATTTTTCTCTACAACCCTTCCCTCTTCTTTCTCTTCTCTGTTTAGAATCCCATATAGGTACAGAATAGTTTTGGAGCTCAGCAAATGCTTCAATCCTTATAATTAAGCTAAATATACAGAACTTACCAATGTAGGATGAAATACATTGTTATTATGATTTGACCATTATTAACTGTGGTCTGGAATAAGCTGACCATAGAGGTAATGGAAGGGAAGGAAAAGCTTCCTTTCAAAGAGAAGCTCTGCTGTACAATTAGGAATCTCAGCTTCTTATTTTCATGTAAACTGTGGGAATTTTGCCATAGACAGGCCATGAAAATATTTTTACCTTCAGGAAAGACTCTTAAAACCCTTAGTGTTTCTCCATTTTCCCCAGAGATTTTTCCCTCCAAAATTATTACATTTTTATAAAAATGTTCTCAACTTGAGAAAAACAGATACCAAGCTCTTCTGCTTGATATTTTTAACAGCACAACTTTATTTCATGTTTAATTTATTTAGGTAATATTGTAGCACCCATTCATGCTGAACACATTTCTTTTTTAATCCTGTAAAGGTAGATGATATGATTTATGGAACACCAGCTGCATCTTGGGCTTTTTAGTAAGAACTTAAAAAGAAATAGATGCAGAAGCAGCTTCTTGATCATGTAAGATTTTGTGTCATGGAATCATTTCAGTAGCATCTTATTAAATGTAAACAGAAGATTAGGTGATTTATTCAAAACATGGAATATCTATTAAAAAACACTACCTGATAAGAAAATCAGTTTAGCATTATTTAAATTTGCATCCTATTAAAAAATTAGGCTTTTTAAAATGTTTTACTTATATGGGCAATGTATAAGATCTGTTTTTAACAAAATAATTTTTGTGGACATAGGGTAATGAAATTTTAGTCTACTTGTGTTCTTCACACTTTTATTAGTAGAAATAAGAATATTATACTATTGATAAACAAAATTGACTAAATTTGTAAATTTTTCTAACAAATCTGATTGCAAATGGAGACCATTCAAGTGTTTCTTAAATCTATGTTAGGAAGTCCTGGACTACTTTATTTGAAATCAGGGCTCTGGAAATGCTAAAGACACACAAATATTTTTGGTAAGATATCATCACCAACTCTATAAATCATATTATATTTCCATGCTGTGCTTGTATTTTTTATTCTGAAAATATATACACAGTGTAAAAATTGCCTGTTTAATAATTTCTAAGGTTACAGTTCTATGGCATTAAGTGTATTCTCATTGTTTTGTAGCGATCACTTCCATTCATCTCTAGAATGAATCTCCTATTAAACTTTGTATCAGCTATCCATTCCTCTCCTTTACCCAGCCTCTGACAACCACCTTTCAGCTTCTCCATGAATCTAAGTAGGTCATATAAGCTGCATCATACAATATATGTCCTTTTGTGACCAGCTTATTTCAATTAGTATTCTGTCTTCAAGGTTCATCCATGTTGAAGCACATGCCAGAACTGTTATCTTGTCAGTAAGGTATAAGATTCCATTTTAGTACATATCAAATAATTTTGTCCAGTCATCTGTTACTATTCAGTTGGGTTGCTTACTGCATTAACTCTTTCAAATAATGCTGCTATGGATATGATGTGCATGGTAACTCTTGGAATTCCTGATTTCATTTATTTTAAATACTCATTTTCACTCTTAATAAAAAATAATACATGGCTTTTAGAAAATGTCAAAATAAAAAGAACTCACCATTGGTAAAATATTATAAAATGTGTTAGAGGAAATGAAAGAGGATGAAATAAATAAAAATTCAGCAATTAGTATTAAGGGAATTTTTAAAGGAGGAAAGAGAATGTAAACAAGAAGTAAAAAAATGATTATATTAGTTTGTAGAAAATATTCAGATGTAATTATGCCTGCCTAAAAACTGGTATTTATGCTATTTCATTCAGTTTTTTAAAAGTTTGTGCAATTTTAGAGTTTTATGATAAAAATATAATGCTTTTGAGACCAAGTTGTATCATTCAACTAAATCATTAGAGAAAAAATTAAAACAATAATATTTACAGTAAGTTTATAATACTCAGAATTAAATCTGAAAAAGATGGAACTAATGTGTACGTGGAAAACTACAAATTATTACAGAGAGAAATTAAAGATAAAAATAAGTGGAGCTCATAAGTTGTAAGTGTCAACATTCTTAAGATGTCTACTCTTCCCAAATCCATCTGAAGCAATCCCAATCAAAATCCTAGCTGGGTTTCTTCTTTTAGAAATTGACAATCTGATTCTAAAACTCAGCTTGAAGTGCAGTAGACCTAAAATGACAAATCATATTGAAAGAGAATAAATTTGGAGGAATAACACCACTTGGTTTCAAGACTTACTATAAAGTTACAGTAATTGAAGCAATGTAGTATTAGTGTAAATACAGATCATAGAAAAGGAAAAAGCATAGAAAGACTGAAAACAGATGTAAACATTTATGGGTAACTGATTTTTTTTTAGAAATTTGTAAAATAATTCAAGGGCATAAGGATATTTTGAACAAATTATTTTGTAAAAACTAGATATCTATGTTTGTGTGTTTACATACACTTACATGTATAAGTGTGTATGCTAGAACTACATATTTAAGAGGAATGAGGAGGATTTACAAAGGAGAATAAGCTACTGAGGTCATAGACATTTTCATTATCTCTTCATAATAATTGATCAATGAGTTCATATTTATGTCAAAATTCATATATTTTAAGCTTCAAATATATGCAGTGTATTGTACATTGATAATACAAAAATATGGCAAAAAAGTAAAAATGTTATTCAGATACACATTTAATATATGTTTTATTTAACTCTACCTAAATATAGCTTGTACATATAAAGCACAATGGAAAGATATACTTCATATCATGAATATAGGCATGTAATGTTACTGGGACTTTTCAGTGCAAAGCTGATCTTATATTACTATTAAAGGACACTTTTATATTCCTAAATAGTGAAAAGAAAATTTTGTCTGTTAGAAAAGCAAATAATTCCTGTCCAGTGGAACAGATAACTCCCAAATATTTCAGCTTCTGGTAATGTTGGATATTTACCAGTTTTATAACTGTCTCAATAATCTTATCTTAATATTAGCTATAAAAATTAGCTTCTTCCTAAAAATGTCTAGGAATGATTTTAACATGTTACTGGAAATCTCCACACTTAAGAAGATGTTTATTTATAGCTGTAATATAGTCATAATTTTACCTTTTAGAAAATTATTGATTACCAAATAAACAACTGAAACTTTATACATTTAATGTATCAACTATGGTATGAATCCTTGCATATATTTAAAGCTTTTATCTGATGAAGGGAAGCTGATACAGAATGAATTACTTTAATAATAGTTAAAAAAATAAGAAAAACAGAACTGGTAAAATGTGTTAAAATGAGCTGGGGCTTGGGTCCCAGATTGGATTCTTCCTGTGTAAAATATTTAATTCTAGAGAGATTTTTTCTGCTTTAGAAGCAAACATATCACTTTAAAACTTTGAAATAAAAATTCCTATCTGCATGGTTCGATCATTTTGTCCAAATTTTGGTTATCATGATAAACATAATATATTTATATTATTTGGGTATACTGCTAAATTACAATGCAATAGCATTCACTAAAATTTCCAGCTTCCAAAAGATTTTCTGTTATGACTTGAATTATAATATCTTACAAAAATCTTTACAGCTTTTAAGGTAAATACGTATATTTTTCTTTAGATGGGTTGTTTAAAATATAAGTAAACTGTATTTTCCCATATTTCAATAGGGACATTTAGCGTTCACATTTAATACTCAAAGACAGGAGACAAATTGAACTACTCTTAAGGTCACGATATTTTTAAACATTTTAAAATGTTTAAAACAACATTTTTCTTCTTCAGCACAATACTTTTTAGTTTTATTCAAAGTTTATTCATTCCTGCTAGTGTAATATAGTAGCTAAGAGCATTAGTTATATAATTAACCTGCAAATATTTAAGTATTTAATAACTACACAATAGTGTACAATTTATTTATTCTCAGTGTTTAAATTTTTATAGTTATAATAATGATACTTGTCAGATAAATTATGCGAATTCAATAAGAAAATATTTTTCTGTTTGATTAGGTAACTTAAGAACAATGAAAAATCAAAGGAAACACAGGCTCTTCAACTTATGATGGTGTTATATTCTACTAAAACTACTGCAAGTTGAAAATATCATAAGTCAAAAATGCATTTAATTCACCTATCCAAAGAGGATCATAACATAGCCTTGCCTGTTCAAAACATTCTCTGAAACTTAGCTCATATTTGGGGGGAAATCACCTAAAACAGCCCATTTTATACTAAAATATTGAAAATATTACATAATGTATTAAATACTGTACTAAAAGTGAAAAACAAAAATGCTTTATGGTTATTAGTCATGAACATACACAGCTGAAAGCACATTGTGAACTGTTGAATCAAAATTAATTGCTGAATAATGGGATCCTATTGCAGCAGGGTCAATTAATTTGATGGGAAACTGCAGCTTGCTGTCATTACCTAGCATCATAGAAAATATTATATTATATATTGCTAGCCTAGGATAAGATCAAAATTCAAAATTTCATGTAGAGCTTAGAGTGAATGCATGTTGCTTTCATACCATCATAAAACCAAAAATGTTAAGTCAAACTATTATAAAAGGGGGATTGAATGAAGTATGTGTATATGCATACACATGTACACATGTACAGTATTGCCATAGTCTGAATGTTTGTGTCTGTCCAAATTCATGTGTTAAAGTAAAATCCTTCATGTGACAATAGAAAAAGATGAGTCCTTTGGACAAACAGGATTTATGATCTTATAGTTAGATCCCAGGAGTCCTCAGTCAGATGCTGAATGTTTCTGTGCCTTGACCTTGGACTTCTGAGCATCTAGAACTATATAAAGTAAAATGGTGTTGTTTATAAACTATTCAGTTTATGGAAATTTTGCTATAGTGGTTATTTAGCAATCTGATCTTATTAAAGCATATATTTACATTGTGCATGTGTGTGTGTGTGTGTGTGTGTGTGTGTGTGTGTGTAAAATAACACATTGTAAAGTCTGTTTCAAATTAAACAATCTGCAGAAACTCCATTCCAAAGTCACAGAAGTCCTTACAGGGACGCACCTTTCTATATAGATTTCTGTTTCTGAGATCTTGATCTGCTATGCTCGTTGTTAAGAGATCTGAGATCAGAATATTTATAAGGTTTCCCCAAAAATATGTCATTTGATACACACAAAGCTGAAAACTCCAAAGGAATACATCTTCACAGTCAAGGTAAATGAGAAATTTATGCAAATCACAGAAATAGATGGCAGGAAAATATTTCTTTGCCTTAGAACTGAGCAGGGGAAAAAATACTTTAGAAATTTGTAACCATTTGATATACTGAATGCAGTATTTGGAGTGCAGTTTCATGCTACCTTGCCTGAAAATCCCAAGCAAAATCTACAGGTTAAACTGGTTGCAATTTGATAGTGGTTCCCAAAGGATAGTAGCAGCAAACAGAGAGTTCTTTGAGGAAGAACCTAACCTTCAAATAGGTCTTAGAGAATTCCCATGGGTAAAGTTGTAAAGAAAAACAGAAGTTCACAAGTTAAAATAACAATAAAAACAACAACAATGACAACATCAGATAATCATAGCTCAAGCAGTAACAAGAGTTACCAGATAGAGATTCACAAAGACTTCAAAAAAAGAGATATGTCAGACATTTAATTGAAAAAAAATTTTTTTCTTCAAAAAAAATAATAGAGAATCTTGAAAATACAAGGTTAGAAATGAACAATGTTTATTGTAGCACTATTCATAGTAATCATGAAAGAAAGTGTCCACAGACCGATTAATGAATGAATAAAGAAAATGTGGTACCTATGTACAAAGAAATACCCTTTAGTCACAAAAGAGAATGAAATTCTGTCATTTATGAAAATATGTAGGAATTAGATCAGTATGTTGAGTGAAATAAGCATGGCACAGAAAGAAGAGAACCATGGATCTCACTCATATCATATATGAATCTAAATATATTATATCACAGACATCAGGCATAGAATGTTGGTGACCACATGATGGCGAAAATAGTGAGGATGAAGAAATGGGGAGAGGTTGATCAATGGGAGCTAAGTTACAGTGAGATCCTAAGAAGCTCTGGTGTGGAAATGTATAGTAGGCTAATAAGAAGTGAGAAGAGAGAATTTGAATGCTTTCACCATAAGAAAAGATTAGTGAAGAAATAGTCATGTTTAATCCAATTTGAACATTATACAGTGTGGTTGAGGTATATCAGTAGTACAACACTCACCCAACATGTATATGACCCTGGATTCAATCATCAGCATTGCAAAATTAAAAATAAACAAAATAAAATTTTACACAGTATATGCATGTCAAGAATCAGAGTACAACATTAATATGTTATTTTTATGTTTTTATCTATCAGAAAAATTTTAATTAGTAAAAAGTTAAAAAAAAGAACAATCAGAAAGATTTGAGAGTAAGAACCAATTTAAGATTCTTAATAATACAAATATAATTATTGTAATTTAAAAACATAGCAAAATTCTGATCCTGATTAGAATATAGAATATCATGGTGCCCCATTATCTTTACTGCAACAATAAAAAAAAAAGATAAATTTATAAATGTCATATTACAGAGCACCATGGATGCAATAAGAGCTGCATATTTTAAAATTTCGGAGAGGAAAATCTTTTCTAAAATGATGTGATAATTTCTAAGTATCTTTTCCATGGAGAGTTGCTTATTTTAGGTATCATCTGAACTTTGGGCTTATTTGGAAAGACTTCTGTTAGGGTTAAGAGAAACCAGAAATCTTTCAATGGTTTTAAAGTTCTGGAATGCCAATTATAAAAGTAGAGCAACTTAACAGTATTTACTCAGGATCATTTGCTGAGTTGTGCATCTGCATAAAAGGATTCGAATCTTGACCAAATGTAAAGAAAGGCAGTATGGAATCTCCTATTGTCTCCTAAGGTTTATAAGAAAACACAACTATTTAGATCATAGTGGTATTGTATATGCTTATGCAAGTTAGTGTGTGTGTGTGTGTGTGTTTGTGCGCACGCTCACATAGTACAAATTAGTCTCCAAATTAAAATGATTTAATTAACTGGTTTTTTTTACATTATAATGGTGTTAGAGCAATATACTCTAGTGCTTTTACTGAGACAGTTGAATTAACATCAAAAATATTTGTTTTAGCGCCTAAAACAAACTGAGACTTCAAACTAACAGTTCCTCCAGTTTTTTAGTTTGTTTTGTTTTGTTTTTTTATTTTTTATTTTTTTTCAATTGTCCACATTTAGGATTGCTATACAGCTCACCTGGACTATTGCAATAAGCTCCAACTTCTTTTTTTTCTTCTGTTTGCATCACTCATTATTTGCATAACTACCAGAGTTGGCTTAAAATTTATGTTATTTTATTGTACACATTTTTCAACAATATTACATTGTTTACAAATAAGTTCAGACTTCTGGGTCAGACAAAGGAGGTGCATCAAATGTTATTTCAGTCTACCTTCTTGTATTTACATTCATTATATTTATTTGATCCTTCCTCTACAGTATTTCTGGATTTCTTAGTGTATGTTACTTTATCCCTCAAAGGGCACTTTTCAGGCAAGCATGGAAACTAGAACAACTTGAGGGGCTTTTTAGAATTTATTTCACCATTTATTTAAAAGTTATTCAACATTAATAGGGTTTTTATTTTAGCCCAAAATGTATTTATGAACAGTCTATAGTAAGTACTCAGTGACAGTTTTTTTCAATTGATTAGTGAATAAGTATATGTAGAGATATAGAAATAACAAGTTGAACTATGTTTATAGCATACATCCTTTAAATTTATTTTCACACAATTTTAATATAAAAAATATAAAATATAGTTTGAACAGAATAAGATTTACAAAGTAAATTTACCAATGCATTTGTAAGTTGCTACTTTATAAGACATTAAATTGAAACAGTAGTAATTTTCAAATTATCTTACTGATTTATAAGTTCACTAAGTATTGAAAAACCATGCAAAACATTTCTTAGGCAGCACTAATTTCTCAATTCTTTTTCTTCAAAATAATTAAGTATTGCAAAACTCCTCACTATGTTTAACAGCATTTTAAACATAGAAGCCAAATAATAAATTTTTCTAATGTCATTTCAGAAAACACAATGTTACCAATTTTACACATAATAGGGACTGAAGAAAGCTCATTTTATTGTATTTTGGCAAGTGATTCAGCAAAGGATCAATTATTCTAAGCAATTTCAAGGCTATAACCAGCCCTAATGGCCTGAAAATTAGGTAATAGGAAATTCAACAAAATTTAATTTGTTGATTAGACAATTTAACTTAGAATATCTTTACTTCTGGGCTTTTAAAATTTCAATGGTTTCAACAGCTAATTAACATACTTTTTTCTAATGAAGAATGATAACAAAAATAAATTAAAAAACCAGCATCAGTTTAACAGAAGAGAATTTTGAATATATATTTCTCACTTGACATAAGGACTCTGACCGAGAAATGCACTATCATCTTCCTATTTCTGAAATATTACTAAAGCTTGATCAAAATGATATAACCTACCTATAATAAGATATATTTTTGTACATTATATCAAGATGAATTATACTGTCCTATATAACTAAAAAGAACAAATAAATAAACAAATAAATAAATAAATTGCAAAAAATGACATAACCCTATTGCAAATTTTTTTTTTCCGGAGAGTGTTTTCATCTTATGTATTATATTTTCAGAGGTCATATAAATATATAAATTTTAAATAAAATGCCTCTTTGGATCTCTCCTATAGCTCTATCTTATGGATTTTTTAGTATTATGGTTTTAATTTAGAAAACTTTAATATTTACAGAAATTTTGCAAGGACTATTCATACAATCCCATGTCATGAGCCAGTTTTCCCTATAGTTAACATCTTACATTACTATGGTACATTGGGTCACAACAAATAAGAACTCATTGACATGGAGTCACCTGTATAGGTTATGGACTTAATATTTTGGTTATAACATCAAGAGATGTGGAAAACTCCCATCTATATAGGATTTAAAAGTTTAAAATTGATGGCTCATGATGACAAAGTAGAAATGCCTGAGTGGCCATGGTGTATAATCAAAGATGGAATAGAAAGTTTCAGAGAAATGGACATGCTAGAATGCACCTATTTTTGTAAGGCTATGAGATTATGTACATTGTAAAGATCTATCTGTTGGGGGCTGGGGATGTGGCTCAAGCAGTAGCGCGCTCGCCTGGCATGCATGCGGCCCAGGTTCGATCCTCAGCACCACATACCAACAAAGATGTTGTGTCCACCGAGAACTAAAAAATAAATATTAAAAATTCTCTCTCTCTCTCTCTCTCTCTCTCTCTCTCTCTCTCTCCTCCCTCACTCTCTAAAAAAAAAAAAAAGATCTATCTGTTGTTACCCTTTAAAAAAATACAACAAGTGGATTATGAACTCCCATTTATACCCCGTATACAGATTGCAATATCACACTGGTTACACATCCACATTTTTACATAATGCCATATTAGTAACTGTTGTATTCTGCTACCTTTCCTATCTAAAGTATGAAATATGATATGTCAAGAGCTTTGTAATGTTTTGAACAACCAATAAAAAAAAATAAAACAAAACCTTAATACTCTGAGTAGAACCCAAAGGACAAACTACCCATCCAGATCAAAAGAATGAATTGATGAAGGGAGTGCAACATCACTAAGTCCAGTGTTGGCTCTTCTCTTTAGAGAAGATCTGATGGTAGAAAACTAGGTCATAGAGTTATGCTTGTTCATAGCAACAAGTATGACAGAATTTTTAATAGGGGGCAGGTGAAGTGCTTAGCTCCCAGAAGCCATAATGCTACAATTAAAATGGCAGGTTGGTGGGCATGACATAGAGTACTAAAAATGCTTAATAGTATTTACCTAAGATGCACAAAGAAGAAGAAAGAGAAGAAGAGCAGAATGGGAAGGAAAAACAAAGAAGATTCTGCTTAACATCTGAAGTCAGAAGAGGCACAGATGGTGAAGCAAGAAACTAAGGTTATTGTTCCGATAATAAGTCATAATCATTTTTAAGTACCTAAGCTTGAGCCAAGTTTTCTGATGTGGAATATTTGTTATATTTCCAGTATCAAGACTTACTATGCTAAATGATAATTAAATTTTATTAAATGTATTTTTTTGTCTATTAGATGATCAACTCATTTTCCTGTATTAGTGTTAATTCATAATCACATTTATAGTTTTTTAAAAAATACTAGAATACTATTTTGAGGACATAGTACACCCAACTCTTGTTTTATTTCTTGTCATAGTGTTAAATTTGCTTAGCTGATATCTATATTTTTAAGAAATTCCCTTTTATTTTTTTATTTAGTTTTTTTTTTTTTTTTTTTTGTAAAACAAATATATATATCAAGGAATTCTCTATTGCTGCAACCTGCATGGTGAGTGAACAGTTTTCCAAACACAGGTGGTGGGCAGATTAGGAAAATAAGAAATTGTAAGAAATAAAGACAAAGACTCAATCATAGGTGAAAGCGTGACTCAGTGGGTCAATTAACCCTGATGGTATCTGATTTAACCATGAGTACTCCGTGCTCTGTGTGTTTATTGCATAGGTTTTTTTTTTTTTTTCAGTATTAGCAATTTTTTTTTCTAGTTTAAAATTTTTATTTGATCTGCATTTTCTTTTTTTTATTATTAGTTGTTCAAAACATTACATAGTTTTTGACATATCATATTTCATACATTTGATTCAAGTGGTTTATGAACTCCCATTTTTACCCCTTATACAGATTGCAGAATCACATCGGTTACACATCCACGTTTTTACTTACTGCCATACTAGTGTCTGTTGTTCTGTTGCCTTTCCTATCCTCTACTATCCCTCCTTCCTTCCCCTCCCCTCCCATCTTCTCTCTCCACCCCATCTACTGAGACCCTCATTGTTATACAAAATTACATATAAAAGGAAGTGAGGGGGAAGGGAAAAAAAACAAGGGAGAGAAATGAATTATTGCATAGGTTTTAAACATCAAAGGGATTCACTGTGAAAAGGCTTCTTGAAGTCAACAAGACAAAGTTGTGACCAAAACAGTTTAGTTGGGGCTTATTAGTTTCTGTCCATGCTTCTACCTCTGGGAAGTTGGTATTTGAATTCAAGGCTTTTAAATCAGTAATTTCCATGACAAGCATCAAATTCTCCCTATGAATAGGCATCACCTATAAGTGGGCATTTCAAAGCTCCCAACAATTCTCTATCTTCTAATCTCTAGAAAACTTTGTAAAAGATCAAAATGACCAAGTTTAAGAAAGATTATCAAATTCCTAGTAAAATATTAGTCCACATAATTTGTTAATGTATTTTCATTTGTTAATGACTTTTAATTGCTGTTTTATCATCAATGTCTGTAGACACTACATAATAGCTTCTATATTATTTTTCTTCTTTAAACACTTTAATAAGGGAATGTCCTAGCATTGCCTTCAGAGTTTGAGACTAAATGAGAGTTTGTGAAAAAACATTTTACAGTAGTACAAATGAAAGAGAAATGTTAATAACGCAAATGGACTTTCATGAAGAAAAGAGTGACTAAGAAATTTGGGGCAACAAAATATTTAGAGCAGCAGTTAAGAATAGAAATCTGAAGAGATTAACTGAGCCTTGGAATATACAGTATTGTGTAGGGAAGATATTAGTGAGGAATAAAATTAAGGCCCTAAAATATTTGGGGCACCAGTATATTAGTTATGTTGTGGTGCTATGACAAAGTAACATAGACTGAGTGGCTTACAAACAAAAGAAATTTATTTCTCCCAATTCTGTAGACTCCAAGTCTTAGATTATTGTGGTTTCCATATTAACTTTAGAAAGGCTATGTTCAGTACTCTATAGCCAGTTTCTGTAAAATATAAATAAATATTTATGTACTCAAAGTGTTTCATAGTATTTCCCCTGAATTTGTTTCATGAACTTTCCTATTGTCAGTCAGTTTCTAGAGATGGAAAAAAATCAACAGCAAATCCTGTGGAATGTACCCTTTCTAAAGTTTTTAGTGTAAAAACAACAACAACAAAGGAGAAGTAGAGGATCCCATATAATCCTCTTAGTTTGGTGTTCGTTATATTTATCTTCTCTATGAAGTTTAGCATATGAGAATGTAATGGAAACTATCATTAACACACATATTTCACATAAACAATTTTTCTAGGGGATAGGATATACATGATATTCCTCTAGGTATTTGGAGGCTACACAATTATTGCTATAGGTGAAATTTCCTCAATAGAGGAAGATGTGAGGTTTTTTTTTTTTTTGGATATCAGCATTTTTGAAATATAAAATTTCTCAAGATCTTGACACTTATGTGACTGAATACATGCATTAGTGACCAACTGCAGTGTTGATTAATGTCATCAAAAGATAGGTTGTACATCATAGTATTTCAAGTGACTGCAGTTATATAGCTGAATGTGCACGATTACCAATCACAGCGTTCTGCATTTTTACATTTGACTTTTTTTACCTCTTTCTTCGAGAATAAAGTTCATTTGTTCATAACTGTTATAGTAATGTGACTATTGTTACAATAACTATTTATACTTGCAAAAATATGCATGTTATGATTGCCCGTTTTCTACCAGGATACATATTCAAAGTTTGAGAACCATAGCCTACAATAAAATAAGTGGAAATGCTGATTCTATTTGTAGGGTCTGGGATAGAAGATTCTGTAAGGTGAAGTAACTATAAAAATTAGAAAGTGCTTACTATATGAGATCAAATGGCATATTTCCCAGGAGAGCACAGAAGATAGAGCAAGGAGAATGCAGAATGATACTGTCATCTCTGAGCAGCACATGGGTCACAGAAAACATCAATAAAGCATTTTTAAACTTAATCAGTTTTTGGGAAATCAGAAAACTAATAGGACTTACTTGAAGTCAAACATGAAGTAAAATTAGGCAAATGATTTACAAGGAGCCAGGTAAAATGATGAAACCTGTCATCTAAAATTAGCTAAAATATTAGTGTTAAATGAGAGGACAGAAGATAAGGGAGAAAGCTAAAGCAAAGGCAAAACTTGCTCCTTGTATCTGGTCTCTATTTTCTTTTTCCAGAAATAATTTCTGTTTCCTGAGGTTGTTACCTTCAGGAAAAACTGTGGCTTCAAAGACTAGAAAAGGTTAGGAAGATATCAGACCTATATCTTTGTAACCCTCATCCCATTTCTTAGGAAAATGAGATAGGAAAGAGAAACTTTAAGTAACAAAGTTAATAAACTTATGACCATAATATAGAAGTCAGATGAGGGTGTAAGCTTTCCTTAAAGCACACTTTTAACGTGGTAAAAGAAAGTTGAGAACAAAAGGACTTTAGATATAATAATCAATATCACTTAGGGAATAATTTTTACTGGTAGAGAGTGAGGGACACTCATTTTATTGATGAAAAAGTTCAACTAAAATGAAATAAGTGATTTGAGCAGTGTCATGTGGTAAGCTGGAATCACAACCATCCTCCAATTCATCTTGAATGATGATTTTCAACTGTTACCCACTGCAGGCATGCATTTATGTCCCCATTTAATGCATTATCAGATGATGGCACATTATTTATCTTTAGAATTTTCTTATTTTCTTTTATTTCAATATATATTTTTTAGTTGTAGGTGGACCCAATACCTTTGTTTTATTTTTATGTGGTACTGAGGATTGAAACCAGTGCCTTACACATGCAAGGCAAGCATTCTACCACTGAGCCACAACATTAGCCCCTAGTCTTTCTTCTTGGGTATTTTTTTTTAATATTTATTTTTTAGTTATAGGTGGACACAACATCTTTATTTTTTTATTTTTTTGTGGTGCTGAGGACCAAACCCAGTGCCTCACTCGTGGTAAGCGAACATTCTGCTTCTGAGCCACAACCCCAGCCCCGTGTGTTAGTTTTGTAAGAAGAGAGAAGGCCTATAAGATTTAATGAGCATACAACACCTGTTAGGGGTATAGTAGATACTGGATAGTTGCCATGTTTAAATTTTACAGGAATATTAAGAAACAAATCCTAGTGCTTCTGTATCTTACAGATGCCAAAATTTGGAAATGAGGGAAACATTGGTTTTCTATGGCTATTATAATGAAGCCCAGACTGGGTGGTTTAAACAACTGAAATTTATTTTCTCATAATCTGGAGGCTAGAACTCCAAGGTAAAGTTTTTAACAGTATCTGTTCTGAGGCCTCTTTGGGGACTTATTGGGCTATCATCTCCTCTTTGTCTTTAGAGGTTTGTGTCCTAATCTTTTTATTAAAACTCCTTTCAAAATGGATTAAGGGCCATCTTACTGAGTTTATTTTTTATATTTAAGCACTATATCTCCAAATAGAGTTGAATTCCATGTTCCTGGGGGTTTTGATTTCAACATATGAATTTTGGGTGAGGGGCACAAATTAAGGCCACAAAAGAGGTTAAATACCTTTAAGAAACTTTTTGACCGAAAATGGCAATGCCAAGTTGATTCACACTTATTTGCACTAGCTTCTTGGTAACCATTCAAGTAAAGATTGGAGTGGTTTGGATAAAGAGAAAGATCAACTATCAAATATTTAATAGCACCTATACATTTGTGACATTTATACCAATTAATTAGTAACAGTTTCTGCTCTAGAATATACAATTCGATTTTCCACAAAGAAAGGCTAAACAAAAATCTTATTTTTCTGCTTTATATAGCTACCAAAATTTTTACAATTTGGCAATAACTTACTCACTAGCACCCTAGAAGTATAGAATTCTGGCTGTAACACAGTAACTCAGGTGATTATACAGATCTTGATATGAAAACTCATTCTTTTCTTTTACTAAATTCTAAAACATTATATTTTGACCTTAAATTACTGATGAGAGTACTAATATTTATTTACATTCAATTTTTTAAAAAAATATGTTGACATAGTGTGTGCCTTTAACATATTTATCTAATTTACCTTCCTTTGAGAACCAAATAATATTTTAGTACTTTCAAAAATTGTGACAAGGCCTGAGATTTTACTTTACCTTCAAACTAACATTGTTTGACAAAGTTTCATGGATGCTGATAAGACAAGAGACTCCTGATCAAAAAGAAAGACTTTACTATTCATTATATGAAAGCAGTATGAGCTTCATTTGGAGTTCCTTATTGTCTTTTAAATTCCCAGAATGAAGTCTCAGAGGGACCTACATGGATACTATACACATAGTGGATTTATTTCTGCTTATTTAACAGCAGAAGAAACACAAGTTTATGAACCTTTGATAATAGACTGCAAGTAAACCTGCCTGAATTTTACCAGATAGGAAGATAATAAGCAAAAAATGAATTTGTCCTTTAGTCTGGAGGGTTACACTATTCCTGTTGTCTAAATTTTTCACTACATAATCATTCTTTAAAAGTTAATGTGTGTGCAGTTGTGGCTCAGCAGTATAAAACCCTTGCCTCACACATGTGAGGCACTGCGCTGGATCCTTAGCACCACCTAAACATAAATAAACAAAATGAAGGCATTTTTTTAAAAAAAGTTAATGTATGTAATCACTCTGGAAAGCAGTATGGAGATTCCTCAAAAAACTAGGAATGAAACCACCATTTGAACCAACTATCCCACTCCTTGGTTTATATCCAAAATATTTAAAATTGTATACTACAGTGATACAGCCACATCAAAGTTTATAGCAGCTTATTTCACAATAGCTAAGCTATGCAACCAACCTAGATGCCCTTCAACAAATGAATGGATAAAGATATTTAACTGTTATATAATTGTTATATATATATAATATACATATTATATATACATATATATAACTCAGCCATAAGAAGAATGCCTTTTTTGACATTTGCAAGTAAATGGACAGACCTGGACTATCATGCTAAGTGACATGTCAGTCCCCCAAAATAAAAAAAAAAAAATCTAATGTTTTCACTGATATGTGGAAGCTAACTCAAAATAAAGTGGTAGAGGGGAAGAATATATATCGGGATATTAGGCAAAGGGGAATGAAAGGAAGGAAGGGGGATAGAAAGAGGAAAGAGAGTGCAATAAATCTGAAACAATTTCCTTTATACTTCTATGAATATGCCATAATGAATCCCACTATCACATACATCCATAAGAATGGAGTCATAACTAGAATAGGATATATTCCATGCTTGTGCAATTACATAAAAATGAATTCTGCTGCCATGTAAAACTTAAAAAGAACTAATTAAAAAAAGAAAAAATAATGCAGCATTGATCCTTTTCCTCTCTGGAGGATCTACTCTCTACCTTGAAAGTATCCCCTTTCCCTTTTCCTAACCCCTTCATAAACTCATTCCTATTACTCAGAAAAAAAAGTTAACAGGGAATAAAAATAGTTAGTGACTCTGCTTGCAAGATGTACAGAAATTCATGGAAAACAGAGATATCTCAATATGGAGAGTCTTAAGCAAGTAAGAAAATATCTTGTATCTGCTCATTAAAAGTCATACATCATGAAGTATGTACCTCTTAGAAGTAAACTTGGTTGAGAAATACAAATTGAATATCTTTTAGTTAAATTACTTTTCAAGCTTCGGTCTGTATAATAAAGCCATTTCTCAGTATGTGACCAGAGAGAGAGAGAGAAAGAAAGAGGTTCCAGGTTCAGAAATTTCTAAGAATAGTATTTGTTATTCAGACATACTCCTTTTATATAAAAACCAACAAACAGGAGTTTATATTTCAAAATGTTTATGTGCAGCTAATGCGTTATTGAATTCAACTCCTCAGATAATAAGTAATATTTGGATAAGGTCATATTTATGGAATATTTATACTCAAATAATGTTCATGCATTTTAGTTAGAGCATAATATCAAATCCTTGCGGAAGAAGTGCAGTCCTTGTTTTTTCTACTTAGTAACAAACTATAATTTGTAACTAATTAGCTATTTGGGAGAGAAATCTACTCTTTTCCCTATTCCTCTGTACACAGTCTAATTTCCTGTTTATTTCATGATAGGGTACATGTATACCATTCAATTAGATGCTCTCAACAATTTTATTCTTTACTTAAATCTGGTGAGGATGGCAGTATAATTGCTATAATTTGGTTGACCAAAGGTTTCAACTAATTGGATGATAATGAATAAAACAATTTTCCATTATTAGGTGAAATTGCTTGAGGCTAGAAAAATCATGTTTCTGTTTTTCAATTTTTTGTTTGTTTGTTTGAAGGTCTCTATAAAGCTCTTTGATAAAATCAGGAGAAACTTGTTAGTATCTACTTTTGATGAAACCTATTTTATGTTTTCATAATTTTTTTTAAAGTAACATTTGTCAATTTTTTCAAGTTCTGAAAAGATGTTGCATCTGGTAATGCACAATAGGTCCATTGTTTCTTTTGAACCTCCAATTCATCTGGATTCATCATTGCATGGTGACTGAGCCATATATTATACCACACATCACATATATGTCTCATGGATAACTCTATGTTTATACATATTACATACACATAATTTTTATTGGGAAAGAAGTTCAATCTGGATTTCTTCCTGTTGTCAGAGGGAAGCTCTCCTATCAACACCTCCAAATATTTCCTTTTAGTCTCCAGTATATTATGTAGCATTTACAAACTTAAAATTTCCATCATGAAAATAACCTTCCAAATAGACAACATATTAATAAATTATAGGCTATTTGGCTTTCCTAAATCCAAATCTCATATAGAAGAAAATGCTTTTAAATCTCCCAATTTCTTCAAAAGTTCAATTTATTTTTAAATTATTGGGATTTAATCTGATGCTATAACTGTGATCTAAATCTACTGGGTTACCCAGAAGCGGAATGTTACAATCGTTATGTGTTTTATCACACAGATTTTATCACTTTGATATGATAATGGGTCATTCTCAAACACTACCAAAGCATGACATTTTTACAATCCCCATTACCTCTGCAGTACACTTAAATTTGATTTATAGGTACTGTTTTATGGCAAGTTTGTCCTTAGCAGGCACTGAGCAATGAGATAAAGAATACTAATGTGATTGGCTATCAGAATAAGTAGATATCTTAGTTCTCATTGTCTGTGATGCAATACTGACAGCAACAAAAAAAAATATAAAACTTCAAAGCAAGACAAAATAATCACATTGCTTATTAAAAAAAACACTGACACAGATGCAAATAGGAAAAAGGTCAATGAGTGAAAAGTTTTTAAAAATAAAACCTAAGAATGCATGACAGTGGAATGTATTTTGATACATTGTATACACATGGAACACAACTTCTTATTCCTCTGGCTGTACATGGTGCAGAATCACATCCATAATGTAATTATACATGTATACAGGGTAATAATGTCTGTCTCATTCTACTTTCCTTCCCATCCCCACAACCCCACCCTTCCCCTTACTTCTCTCTACATAATCCAAAATTCCTTTATTCTTCCCTAAGAATAAAACTGGAATTATATATTTGGCAGTAGCAATAGACATATAATATGCATGTATAAGATAGAAATCAGAAAAAATGACGATATTGGCTTTGAATTTATGTTTTAAATCAGTTTTGATCAGTAATTTTAGAGGAACAGAAGAAAAGGACACCCATCTAGAAGAAATAAGGTCTGAAGTATATTAATTTCTTTCTTATGGTAACATAACTTGTATTCAATTCCATATGCAATTACATATTAAATTTTTAACTACATACTGATGTTGGCTCATGTAAAGGTGTTTTTTATATATCACTGTCTTATACTTAAATATGTCACAAGGACTGACATAAAATGATCATTGCTGAATAAGGGATTAAAATGAATACATAAAATAGATTGCAATAAACTACAAAACAATTTTGTGTTGATTTCCATTTTAGCATTGATTTTGCACTTGTTTTTATTTTCTTTTTTAATCTAAAGAAGAAAATACATATAACTATATATCTTATTTGTAATTTGAGCTACCATTCAATATTGAAAGTACCCAAACCTTTAAAAATGTGCTATGAATTTGAAAATATAGAAATTTTTATTAATTATAAATGTAATTAAAATATGAATTGATTGATAGATCTCCTTATGCCTACATAAGCTGTGACTTTAATTATTTTGTCTATGTAGTAATATCATTAAGGCATGCTTTACAAATAAGATTACTTCCATAAATAAAATGATTGTTTTACTCGCTCACTACTCTTAGTACTTTGCACATTGCTTTAGACCTATACACATTCATCAACACCTGATCACAGAGACAGAGAACAAATGAAGGTTTCTGAGTATGATTCACAGCCTATAGAACAGGGTTTGGAAAAACAGAACAATTATTCACTATGTTGTTTAGTGATTCTGAATAAAATCCACTATTAAAAATAAATTTGGGGAATTGCAAGTCAGTTCTTTGAAATGTTTTGTTTCTAGTAATATGTGTGTGAAAATATATGTCCTTATGTGCATGTATAGGTCAAATATGAATAGTAGTGTTGCTTATTGTATAGCCCTGAAGAAAAATATACATGCATATATGTGTTTACACACACATATTCATACATATATATGTATATATTATATACATATATATAAATACTTATTTTGTCTGAGTGATTAGATAATTTATGTACTACAAATCAGACTAAGACTAATTTCATCAATATAATAAATATGTCTAATGTTCTTCCTACTCCATATATATATATATATATATATATATATATATAAAATCTTCTTTTATATTTTGGTTTCAAAAATTTCAAAGGAATTTTAATAAAATATAATCAGGTTTAATGATCTAAATCTATGTAACTCTCTCTTCTCTTTTATATTACTTATGCATATGCCTAAATTTCATCACCTAGATAGATAGATGATAGATAGATAGATGTATGTTTCTCTGTGGAATCAATGTAAGGGCTTCGGATCCTTTTATAAATTGGGTCAGGCATTCATAAGTAAGGGTTCAATAATCAAACACAAACAAGTAAATGTTGTCTTGTTCCAGCTACATTTTACTCACAGGAAGAACGAAAATCATAAAGATAAACACTATGGGATATTGGCTTAGATTACTCCTTCTTCTGTGAACTTATTTACCTCTGTCAATAAATTCATGAGAGAACCACCCCTCCCTGACACATGGAAGAGGCAGAGCAGACTGACCACACATGCATGGAGGAAGAGACTGACTACACTGTGGCCTCCCATCTACCAAGACATGGCTGTCCCAGCTTGCTGCTGTCTAGAGACAATAGACAGGACAAGAAAGACCATCATCAAGGTCTTCTCAGGCTTGGTTATACCAGAGACAATGTAAAAGTAACCTGCAAGGACACTACAAATTATAGCATAGAAACTGTAATACCTCAGATCCATGCTGCTAGAAAGGAGACACATGAACAACATAAAAAAACAAGGGAAGAAATACACCAAATGAAAGAAGACACTACAATAATAGAATCAATTGACAGTACAGTAGATGAAATATCAGACAAGGAATACAGAATGCATATTAAAATGATCTGCAAAGCTCAGAATAATATAAGAGAGTAATTATAGGCAGTAATTAATCAATTCAACAAAGAGATTAGAGAGCAAATACAGGTAGCACAAGATTACTTTAAGAAAGAGAAAGAAACTCTGAAAAAAAATTAAACAGAAATCCTTGAAATGAAGAAAAAAAATAGACCAAATAAAAAATTCAATAGAAAGCATCACTAACAGAATTGATCACTTGGAAAACAGATACTCAAGCAATGAAGACAAAATATATAATCTTGAAAATAAAGTTTACCATACTATGAAGATGTTAAAAAGAATGTCAAAAAATTATGAGATAACATGAAAAGACCAAATCTAAGAATTATTAGGATAGAGGAAGGCACAGAGATACAAACTAATGGATTGTACAACCTCTTTAATAAAATAATATCAGAAAATTTCCTAAACATAAAGAATGAATTGGAAAATGAAATACAAGAGTCTTGCAGGACACCAAATATACAAAACTACAACAGATCCACACCTAGGCACATTAATATGAAAATGCCTAGGATACAGAGTATGGACAGAATTTCAAAAGCTGCATGAGAAAAATTTCATATTGGAGGAAGCCAATTCAGATTGCAGCAGATTTCTAAACCCAGACCCTCAGAGCCAGGGGATCCTAGAACAACATATACCAAACACTAAAAGAAAATGGATGCCAAACAAGAATTTTGTATCCAGCCAAATGAAGCTTTATATTTGACGATAAAATAAAATCTTCCACGATAACCAAAAGCTAAAAGAATTTACAGCAAGAAAGCCTACACTAGAGAATATTCTCAGCAAAATATTCCATGAGGAGAAAATGAAAAACAAAAACCAATAAAATCTGCAAAGGAAGGAACTGTACTAAAGGAAACGCCAATCAAAGGAGAAATCAAGTCAAGTTAAAAACCAAAAGTAAACCAAAATGAACAGGAATACAAACTATATTTCAATAATAACCCTGAATGTTAATGGCCTAAACTCATCAATTAAAAGACATAGATTGGCAGATTCGATTTTTTAAAAAAATATACCCAATAATATGCTGCCTTCAAGATATTCATCTCATAGGAAAAGACATTCACAGACTGAAAGTGAAAGTGATACTGCCCAGTCATGTCCAGTTCTGTTCCCTCACATGTTGAAGTTTGAACATTAGAGAAGCACACCTAGACAAGCATATAAAACAGGGTTTATTTAAAAAAGAGTAACATAATCTTCTCCCAGGAGGGAGAAGGGGGCCATAGCTGGTATCTTGGTATCCCCAGAAGCAAGGTGTTTTGCCTTATTTATATGTTCTAGACTTTCTTGGCTCTACTGCCCTCTTCCCCTTATCTTTCTCTTTCTTTCCTTCATAAGTGACTGGGCCCAGGAATGCTGGGTGGGATGGCCAAAAGGTGGCAAACAGGTGGGCTGAAGGGAGAAGGGCAGAGTGGTGCAGCCTAGGACACATTAATTAACAACCTTATAGCTGTCTGTAGGGAGAGGCAATTCCTGGGACAGGTTACTTTAACAAAAGATTTGAGCAAGGGCAAGTTCTTGATAAGGATGGAGGAAGGGCTCTGAAAGAATTAACATTTCATACCCTCAGGGACAATCTTCAACTTCCTGGACTCAGTCAAAATTGGCCTCCCTGATCCCACCTGAATCCATTGCCTTGACTTGATTTACCTGTCTATTCTGACTGCCTGTCTAATTATGACTTCAAAAGGGTGGTAAAAAATATATCACTCACATGGACCACATAAACAAGCAGGGGATTCCATGCTCATTTCAGATAAAGTTGACTACAAACCAAAGATATTCAGAAGGGATAAAGAAGGTCATTTTATATTGCTTAAGGGAATCATACATCAACAAGACATAAAAATCATAAATATCTAGGCTACAAACAATGGAGCATCTATGTACATCAAACAAACCCTTCTTAATTTCAAGATCCAAATAGATCACAACATAATAATACTGGGTGACTTTAACACACCTCTCCTACCAAGAGACAGATCTTCCAAACCAAAACTAAACAAAAAAACTGTAGTACTTAATAATACAATCAATAATGTGGACTTAACAGAAATATACAGAATTTTTCATCCATCAACAAGTGCACACACTTTTTTTTTACAGCACATGGATTTTTCTCTAAAATATACTATGTAATATGCTAAAAAGCAAGTCTTAGTAAATACAAAGAGAGAGAGAGAGAGAGAGAGAGAGAGAGGCCATCATGGAATGAAATTAGAAATCAATGGTAAAATAAAAAATAGAAGCTACTTCAACACCTCGAGACTAAACAATATACTATTGAATGACACATGGATAACAGAAGAAATCAGGGATGAGATAAAAATATTCTTAGAGGTAAATGAGAACTCTGATACAACATATCAAAATCTCTGGGACACTATGAAGACTGTATGAAGACTGTATTAAGAAGAAAGTTTATTGCATTGAGCTCTTTCATTAATAAAAAAAAAAAAAAAAGAAAAATGTCAACAAATAAATGACCTGACGTTACATCTTAAAGCTCTAGGAAAAGAACAATGAATCAACACAAAAAGAAGTAGAAAAGATAGAAAATAATAAAATAATTAAAATCAGGGCTGAAATCAATGAATTTGAAACAAAAGAAACAATTAAAAAATGACAACTCAAAAATCTAGGTTTTTTTTTGGAAAAAAAATTAAATAAAATTGATAAATTCTTAGCTACCTTAATAAAAAGGAGAGAGAAAACTCAAATTAGTAAAATTTGTGATGGAAAAGGAAATATCAAGACAGACACTGTTGAAATACAGAAGATAATTAGAAACTATTTTGAAAATTTATACTCAAGTAAAATAAAAAATACTGAAACTGGGCCGGGGATGTGGCTCAAGCGGTAGCACGCTCGCCTGGCATGCGTGCGGCCCGGGTTCGATCCTCAGCACCACATACCAACAAAGATGTTGTGTCTGCCGAGAACTAAAAAATAAATATTAAAAATTCTCTCTCTCTCTCTCTCTCTCCTCTCTCACTGTCTCTTTTTTTTTTTTTTTTAAAGAGAGAGTGAGAAAGGAGAGAGAGAGAGAGAGAGAATGAGAGAGAATTTTTTTTTTTAATATTTATTTTTTAGTTCTCGGCAGACACAACATCTTTGTTGGTATGTGGTGCTGAGGATCGAACCCGGGCCGCACGCATGCCAGGCGAGCGCGCTACCGCTGAGCCACATCTCCAGCCCTCTCACTGTCTCTTTAAAAAAAAAAAAAATACTGAAACACCAACTATTTTCTAGAGGCATGTGATTTTCCTCAATGAATCAGGAGGACATACACAATTTAAACAGGTCAAATTTAAGCAAGGAAATAGAAGATGCCACCAAAAGCTTACCAACAAAGAAAAGCCTAGGATGAGATGGATTCTCAGCTGAGCTCTGCAAGACCTTCAAAGAATGATTTGAGGAGTATTGGTATTAATACTCCTCAAATCATTCCATGAAATATAAAAGGAGGGAAACCTACCAAACTCATTCTATGAAGCTAGTATCATCTTGATTCCAAAACCAGACAAAGACAAATCAAAGAAAGAAAACTTCAGACCAATATCCCTGATGAACATAGATGCAAAAATTCTCAATAAATTTCTGGCAAATCACATATAAAAACATATTAAGAAGACAGTGCACCATGATCATCTGGGGTCCATCCCAAGGATGTGAGGTTGGTTCAATTTGTAACATTTGTTATAATTTGTAACATCAATAGAGTTAAAGACAAGAATCATATAATTAGCTCAATAGATGCTGAGAAAGCATTTGACAAAATACAGCACCCTTTCATGTTTAAAACACTGATCGTGGGAACATACTTCAATGCTGTAAAAGCTATCTGTCCAATTTTTCTCTAAATGGAGAAAAATTGAAAGCATTCCCTCTAAAAACTGGAACAAGACAGGAATGTCCTCTTTCACCACTTCTATTTAACATAGTCCTTGAAATTCTAGAGAGAGCAATCAGATAGATGAAAGAAATTAAAGGAATATGCATAAGAACTCAAACTATCACTATTTGTTGATGACGTGAGTCTATATTTAGAAAAGCCAAAAATTCTACCAGAAAACTTTTAGAACTCAAAATAGTCAAAATGTCCATAGTCAAAATTTTATAGTCAAAATGTCCATACTACCAAAACTGTTATATGAATTTAATGTAATTGCTATAAAAATCCCAATGATATTCTTCACAGAACTAGAAAAAGCAATCATAAAATTCATTTGAAAAATAAGAGCCACAGAAAGCCAAGGTAGTCCTTAGGAAGAAAAGTGAAGCAGAAGGCATCACAATACCAGACCTTAAACTATATTACAGTGTAATAGTAACAAAAATGGAATGGTATTGGTACCAAAATAGACCTGTAGACCAGTGGTACAACACAGAAGACACAGAGACAAGCCTACATAAATAAGGCTATCTTATACTAGACAAAGGCACCAAAAACATACATTGGAGAAGAGATAGCTTACTCAACAAATGGTGCTGGGTAAACTGGAAACCCATATATAGCAAAATGAAGTTGAATATCTATCTCTCACCCTGCACAAAAATCAACTCAAAGTGGACCAAAGACTTAGACACTAGAACAGAGACCCTGGGCAAAATAGAAGAAAAAATAGGCCCGAATCTTCATCATGTTGACTTAGAACCTGAATTCCTGAACAAGACTCCCAAAGTGCAAGAAGTAAAATCAAGAATCTATAAATGGGATGTATTCAAATGAAAAAGCTTCTTCTCAGCCAACAAAATCATCAATAATGGATGAGAGAGCCCAGAGAATGGGAGAAAATCTTTACCATATGCACCTCAGAGAGAGCACTAATCTCCAGGATATATAAAGAACTAAAAAAACTTAACACCAAAAAACCAAATGGCTAAGGAACTGAGCAGACAGTAAAACAAAAGAAGAAATATGATCAGTCAACAAATATGAAAAAATGTTCATCATCTCTAGGAATTAGAGAAATGCAAATCAAAACTACTCTCAGATTTCATCTCATGCCAGTCAGTATGTCAATTATCAAGAATAAAAGCAACAATAAATGTTGGTGAGTATGTGCAGAAAAGATACATTGGTACATTGTTGGTGGGACTGCAAATTGTTGCAACCATTATGGAAAGCAATATGAAGATAACTAAGAAAGCATGGAATGGATCCATGGGATGACCCAACTATCCCACTTCTTGGTTTATACCCAAAGGACTTAAAATAAGTATACTATAGTGATGCAGCCACATCAATGTTTATGCAGCTCAATTCAAAATAGCTAAACTATGGATCCAACCTAGTTGCCCTTAAAAGGATTAATGGATCAAGAAAATGTGGTACATATATACAATGGAATATTATTCTCATTAAAGGAGAATGAAATTATGGAATTTTCAGGCAAATGGATGGAACTGGAGAATATCATGCTAAGTGATATAAGCCCATCCTCAAAACCAAAAACCTAATGTTTTCTCTGGTAAGTGGATGCTGATCCATAGTGAGGTCAGGGGTGGATAAGAATGAAGGAACTTTGGTTTGTGTAGAGGGGATTCAAGGGAGGAGTGGGGTTGTGGTGTTAGGAAGGACAATAGAAAGAGACAGACATTATTTCTCAATATACATGTGTATCACACTAGTGAAGTAACCCTGAACCATGTACAACCAGAGGCATGAGAAGTTGTGTTCCATTTGTGTACTATATGTCAAAATGCATTCTACTGTAAAATAAATAGATAAATAACTTGAAAAGAAAAAGAACAAAAGAAACTAGCCTCTTATCTTCTCTGAGAACTACCACCATAAACATTGTAGTTATCCTGACAGTATAAATTATTGTTATCTCGTTTGCTTTCCTTACTACTCTTACTTATTTATTTTAACATGTCCATGTCCATGATCCATAGTGAGGCAAGGGGATAGGGAAGAATGAAGGAACTTTGGTTTGTGTAGAGGGGACTCAGGGGAGAGGTGGGGCTGTGGGGAGGGAAGGACAGTAGAGAGAGACAGACATTATTTCCCTCTAAACATGTATGATTACAATAATGGAGTGACTCTGAACCATGTACAACCAGAGGAATGAGAGTTGTACTCCATTTGTGTACAATGTGTCAAAATGCATTCTACTGTAAAATTAATTAATTAAAAAGAAAGAAAGTTGTAGTCACTAAATACTTTCCTCTCTCTTTTTATATGGATTTGAAAGTCAGTGGTTATGTTTTCTATTGTAACTGGTTATGTATAATTTTTAAGATCTAGACTTTAATCAAGATTATAGACATCTTACTAAATTTGTATAATATCCAAATACTTAAAATCAAATCACCTTATTCCTTGCTATATTATTAATAATCCCTTATGTTTATACCTAAAATACTCCTCTTCCCTGTTGACAGCCAATGTTAATTTACATTCTGATATATGCTAATTTTATTACCTACCTTTGCTATTTTTTTCTTCATTTCCTTCTCTCTGCAAATATTGTTATTAGTTCATTTAGCATGAATCTGAATATAAAGCTGTTTTGATTAATGTGAAAATGTCTGTAATTTTTCTTCAATTCTGAATTATTATTTACCTCGGTATAGAATTCTAAATCTATATCTGTCTTGCTTTAACATTTATAAGAAATTATTTTGATATCTAGGAGTATGAATAGCTTTTGAGAAGTCTGTTGTGTTCCTGTGTCAATTTAATCTGCCATATGGCCAGAATTGCTCCTTATTTCTTTAATTTCACGGTAGCACCTGGAAACCTTTATACTTTTTTGATCAAATGATTAACTCAATTATTTGATCTGATTGGATGATTAGATTGAACAATGAAATGTGACAATCATGGGACAGACACATTTAATATAAGAAATGGAGGAAAATAATAAACCCAAGCAAGGCAACATGAAAAGCATATGCCTAAATAATAGTAGGATGATATCTAACAGGATAAAATTTACTTAGCATCTAAATAGCTATAAAAGAAAATTGTAGAAAATCAAAACTAGAACCTGACAACATCATAAAACTCAAAAACTCACTTGCAGCCTACACAGCATTGCAAAAATTGAGGAAGTACTAGCTAGAAGAAAAGTGGAAGTTTAGGAAACCTTAATGAATATCATTTTTATTAATTTTATTTTTTATTCTAATTTATTATATATGACAGCAGAATGCATTACAATTCATATTACACATGTAGAGCACATTTTTTCATATATCTGGTTGTACACAAAGTATATTTACAAATTCATGTCTTCATACATGTACTTAGGGAAATGTCAAGCATTGGTAATATATTCAGTTATAGCACCTAATCAATTACTGAAAGGAAATAAAGTTACAGTTTTAATAAATTCCCTGTATGAGGGAGTGAAGCAGAATTGGGTAAATGTTTCACCCATAAGAGCATAAATTCTTGTAATGGCTTGGTGTATCTTCCTCCCTTCTGCTTGTCATGGTCGTTCAGCTAAAATTTGGGGGCCAACAGAGGTGAGGCAAAGAACCTCACCCCCCCACACTGGTACAAAGACCTATCCACAGGTGTGGCTGTATACTGGACTAGTAGTCAGTGACAGGTAAGATCCAATTGCAATGGTACCAACCTAAGACAGGAGGCTGACGCCTTGAGGTCAGCTCATCCGATAACGGGTAAGGACCATATGTACTATTGGACAACCTAAGGCAGGCACGGTCCCTAAGCCACATGCTTGTTTAAACAAATGCTGAAGTCTGGCTGGGCACAATTCAGGAGCCACTTGTCAAAAGAAACGAACTTTATTTTTAGAACCACACACGCCAAACAAAACAGCTTCTCAGGAAAAACCTTCAGAGCCCAACTGCCACCACCGGCTTCCCACAAGCCTCTCAACCTCCCCCACTCCTCCTGCTCTTGAGGCTGATTGGCTGGGTCGTGTGAGCGGAGCCAAAAAAGGTCCCCCAATGAGCAGCTCCGTGGTCTGAAAGGGCAGGGAAACAGCCCAATGAGCATCACCACAGAGGAGCCAATCAGTTGGCAGCTAGAAGTTTGCTGGGGCCGCTGTGAGCCAATCATCAGCTGGCAGCTGGAAGTTTGCTGGCAGCTGGAAGTTTGCTAGGGCCCCTTTGGCTGTGGCTCTCAACAATATATCTTTGTATGTATTTCAATATGGCTGATATTTTGAGTATAATATGACAATTTTGTCTTGTAACAATCCGGCTCACAACCTGCTTAAAAAATAGTCTATTTTCCATTTGGTTTTCTATAAGACCCACTATAAATTTAAAGTGTTCTGGGACAGTAGTTCTCAAATCACCAAGAGGGTACATTGAACAGATTGCTGCCCTTCTCACCCTGTAGCTTTTGATTCCATAGCTCCAGGAGAAGGCAAGGAATTTCCATATACTCAGTTTTCATCAGATGCTGATGTTCCTGGTCTAAGTCATTCATTTTGAAAACTGTGGCTCTCAGGAAAACATGGCCCTTGGCTGAATTAACACAAAATACCAAGTATTAATTCTCTAACAGTATTTTAAGAATTTTATGTATTTTAGGTTGCTGAATCTTCATAAGAACTTCATGAAGTAGGTATGCAGTTTACTTTCATTTAAATAATGTATTAATGTCAAGTAGCTGATAAATGCTAAAGCTAAGTTTGAACCTAGATTCAAACTTAGCTGTTTAAGACTCAAGTCTCCATGTACTTTCTCATGACAATGGACTGATTTGAAGCATGAGCAGAATTTGAGAAAACTTTTTATTGTACCTTCTTCCCACATGGTATTTCTCTTCCTTCTCATATTTCCAGCTCAACCTTAACCCTGGGTTCAGATTAACCTTCAAATGGATCACTTTAACAATGTTATTGAACCTTTGTTACTTGCCCAGGGAAATAGATTTAAAGTCACACACAAAACCTGTGATCAGAAAACTATTATTTCTTAATCGTAGCTCTAGTCTCCTTTCCTATCATGCTCTGTTTCCACAATTCCAAGCCATGTATTTGTCCCATTCACTGGCATTCAACTCTATGTCCTCTTTGCTTATGATACCAGGATTCTCTCCCCAAGGTACCAGCTCTTTGATATTTCTGTGCTTTCTCTCTGTCTGACTGATGGGTGACTATTTACTTCCATAGCCTTAAGTCTCATGTTATCTTTCTTTTGCATCAAACCTGCACCTAATCTCTCAGACAATTATTTGTTGTTCTCTCTCTCTTCACACCACAAACTATACAATTCAATATCTGAGCAGGTAATTGTGTGGCATATATGTGTCATAGAAGATACTTAAACCACAAAATTTAGAACTACTATGACAGGGTACTTCATTTTTTTATTTTGCTTTCAACTCTTCATTTTATTTTGTTTTAGTTTACATGTAATAATTTTACCTATGAGGAACAGCATGGGGTTTTTATGAATATATTGTTCATGTAATGAAATGATCAAATCCAGATACTTAGAATTACTGTCAGCTCCAGCATTTATCATTACTTTTTAGCAAAACATTCAAAATTTTCTTTTCTCACTAGTTTGAAATATACATCATATTACTCTTAACTAAAATCACCCTATAATACAATAGAGCAAAATAACTCATTTCTCCTCACTGTAATTTTGCACCCATTGACCAATCTTTCACCATTCCTTACTCTCATTCCCAATCTCTACTAACCTCTATTCTACCATGCATTACGATGGGATTGGCTTTTTTTTAGGTTCTAGAAATTAATGAGATGATGTGTTATCTCTGTGAGTCTTATGTCACTTAATGAGATTTTCATCCAAGTTGCTACAAATGCCAGAGTTTCATTAATTTTTGAGGCTGAAGAATACCCCATTGTGGATATATACCACATATTAAAAATATATTCATCTGTTGATAAACCCTTAGCTTGATTCTGTATCTTGGCTATTTTGAATAATGATTTAGTATTAATAGTAGTGTTGATAACCCCTTGAAATACTTTTTTTATTTTATAACTCTATTGAACAATAATTTTTAAAAATTTATTAGTGCATTATAATTATACATAATACTGGAGTTCATTTGCCACAATTATGCAAACATGGAATTTAATTTGCTCCAATTCAGTCCCCAGTACTTCCCCCTTTTCTTTCCTTCCTCCCTCTCCTTATTCTCTTCCCTCTATTTTATTGTTTTTTTCCAGTTATTTATTTATATATTTTAATTAGTATATAATAGATATACATAAAAGTTAAGTGCACTATGGTATATTCATATATGTATATAGGATAATTTGTTCAGTTTCAACTCACTGTTACTCCCTTTACCATCCCTCTTCCCTCTTTCTCAATCCACTTCCTCTACTCTGCTGATCTTTCATCTATTTTCATGGATTCCCACACACAAACCCTTCTCCCCCACCCTCCCTTACTTTCCTCTAACTTTCACATATGAGAGAAAACATTCCACCCTTGGTTTTCTGGCTCTGGCTTATTTCACCTAGCATGATGTTCTTCAGTTCCATTCATTTACTGGCAAATGTCAAAACTTCATTCTTCTTACACACTGGATTTTCTTTATCCATTCATCTATTGATGGACATCTGGGCTCATTCTATAAGTTCTGTGCTGTGATGTCACTGCTCTAAATATGGAGGTGGCTATAGCATGGTGATTTTAGAATTATTGGAAATATGCCAATAAGTGGAATAAGCTGGGTCACATGATAGTCCCAATGTTACCTTTTTGCAGAATCTCCATACTGCTTTCTAGAGTGGTTGTACTAATTTGCAATGCCACTGACAATATTTGAGTATACCTTTCTCCCCACATGCTCACCGACATTGAATGAGATGAAATCTTAGTGTAGTTTTGATTTTTATTTCCTAGATTACTAGAGATGTTGATATTGATTACTAGATATTGTTTTTATATATTTCTTGTCCATTTGTATATATTATTTTGAGAAGTTCAGCCATTTTCCACATTTACTATTTTTTATTGTATTAAGTTTTTTTGAGTTGTTATATATTCTGGATATTAATCCCCAGTTGGAGAAGTGTGTGACACAATCTTCGCCCATTCTGTATACTCTTTCTTCATACTCTTAATTCTTTCTTTGCTGTGCAGAAGCTTTCTAATTTGTTGTCCTCTACTTATTTATTTTTTTTGCTTTGAATTTTTGTGCTTGAAGCAGTCTTGTTAAAAGCCAGGATTGGTAGCACACACCTGTAAGCCCAGTGGCTCAGGAGGCTCTTTTCATGATGTAATCATGTACTGACATATTTCTCTGACTATATTCCTATCTTTTAATGACACATGACTACACTCAGAGACAATTCATGCAAATATCAAACATAGGATGCTCCACACTGACTCATATTCTCTTTCAAATGTGTTCTTCCTTAGAGGATACTCTTTGTTAAAATAATTATCCTAGGGATTCAGCTAATATGTGGGGGGTCATTACAGCTCCTCTTCATGGTCTCTAAACCATGAATCCACAAAACATCCACATATTTTATGTCATCTTTACATCTAGATCCTGTCTCCTTTGCACATCTCATTGTCCTGTTTCTAGAATTTATCATTCTTACCTGGCATTTTACAGTAATCCCTTAACTGGTTTCCGTGCTTATGTATAAACCTAACTTTAACTTGATCCTACTTTTCATTTACTCTAGTGCAATGTCCAGCTACCTTCCCTCTATCTGTGGAGGACATAGTCAGTGCCCTGGTTATGTCTGTCTGTTCAGGATTCCCTGAATGTTTTGTGCCTTTCAACAAATTATGCCTTTTATGCAATATTCCCACTGCTCAGCCGACTTTATATTCACCTCCTGTGCTGGGAAGATTTCTAATTACCCTTCAGGACTCAGCATTAGTGTGACCCTTCTCTGATATCTTTCTTAGTACCCTTGGAAAGAATAGTTTTCCTTCCTCTGTATTCAGGGTAATCTGTGCATATATCTGCCACAGAATCTATCAAAATTCCTATGGCATGTTTCCCCTTTCTTCTGCCTCTCCCAGCTTGGAAACTGTGCTGTACTGTGAGGGGCTGCAGTATATAAAGTATGTATTCTTCAACATTTTCTCCCCCAGGAAAACTAGGTAGCTTCAGAGGCAATAAGCTCTAAATTAGGGTTTGAAATGTTCCTTGAATGCATGAGCACATGTCTGCTTCCTTGTTCCAAATGTATTCCAGTGTGGACAATGTACCTCTTAAAAATCTTCAAACATTTTAAAAATAAGAATGTTTTCATATACTACCAAATATTGCCACTTATTACTCACCTGAAGGAATCTCTCTCTCCATATGCACAATAATGTTCATTTTCAGACAGAGTAAAACAATAACAGCTTTCTCTTCATAGATTTTTCAGTTGTTTAGTCTTACATTTTAGACAGTTTTCTATATTAACATTTGATATATTTTATGTCCTTATCATACTCACAACTTACATATTGAGTTTTATTAATATTATGCATAGAAATAAAATTTCACTTGAGAGAAAAGCTTCTTAAATCTGACATTAAAAAAAAAACCTATATTTCCATCTGCTGAATTCAACTCCATTCCACTGAAAAATGGCCCCAAATATTTCAGAGGCACACAGAAGGCAACTTATATCTAAACCACAAATGAAACTATTCATCTACTTGGACAAGATCCATTTTGCTGGTCTGATTGTGCCTGTGTAGACTTCCACTGCTTCCACTGGATCCTGCTGTTTCTGAGAGGCAACACCACCTCCCTGAGTGACTCTGCAGGGAGAGAGCATTAAATTCACCAGGTCCTGCCAATCCCAGCCAGGAAGACTGACCATCTCACTGGTTCCATGGAACTGCTTTGCGGAACACGGCGCATCTTACAAGACACTATGTGTTTGTGGGCATCATCACAACCACTAGCTACCATTGTTCTTCATTTCTTTAGGGTACTGAGACACCTGCAGTTTGATGGCCTGTCAGTAATCACTTCATCTAGGTCCAGATGCACCCGCCTGAGCATTCCAGTGTTTGGTGATCATTGTCATGAGTGCTGTAGGCACTGCCAGCTTTCACTAAACATTCCTTTGCTGGGGTAGAGACATTGTTCTCGGAACCTTCACTGTCCTGAAATGGGGCTTTGTTCCTTAATACTCACCACAGCATCATAGGGACAAGCAATATTAGTAGCATTCCTTACGCCACAGCCACACACAGTTCAACAGTTTATGATCCTCTAATGTGCCCTCACTTGCTTCTTCCTCCCATAATTCATACTCAGACAAGAATTCTTACAAGACTGAACTAAGAGATTTAATTTTAAAACATTATTCTTTAATAAGATTCACTTCATGCTCTCTTCATCAAAGAGAGCCATATTTTACTTTGTGATATTTCTTGATCATATTAGTTAGAGGAAACCCAGCATATTATAGCTTTCTCACATATACTCACATATATGTTGTAAAGCACTCTGTGAAATGCTGCAGGAAGAGAATCAAAATTTTCCTTTTGCAATACTTTGTCATGTTCATTTTGTCACAGGTTACTGTGTGTGTTAGTATTACTTAAGCATATTGATAGAGTCTGTCTCCTGTGCAAACAAGACTAGGGCTTTAGCCTAGTCTGTATAAGACTAGGGCTTTCCTACAGAGCCTAATTGTGTTCTTTATGATTTTTTTCTACTGACTAATCTCTCAAAGAAATATAATCAATCTCTCATGGAGAATAACTTCTGAGAATTCCATCCCTCCCACATACCTCCCAAGCATGGTTAAATGTTATGAATTTAAACTCGATACTGAGTTTTTCTCTGTATAGGTTTAGGACTTTCCCCACCACACAGGACACACACACATATGCATATATATGTAGGTAAGCAATTCAATGTATACATGTATGCAAGGTCTTGTGCATATGGTTGTGTGTATGTACTCATATACACACAAACTACAAATTTTTTTGGTGGGGGCAAATACATAAAAAAAAAGATCATTTTTTCTGCAACTACTTATTACTGTGAAATTTTAAAATAAAGAAAGGGAAAACAAAATTGCACTATTCTAAAAGAATTTTTTTCCTGTTAAAACCATGCAATTGAAATATTGCAACTTTGGTCCATTTAATATCTCAGTCTTTGGTGTTTCTTTCTTTCATTTTTTTCTCTCTGTCAACTGTGTCTCACACCTTTGGTTTGGTTGTACTTCCCATCATTGAGGAAGAATTGTTTCTTTGATTCCATGCCAGCTTGGAAGGCCTGGAGTGCAGTCTTTCCACAGATGCCCATTTATAAGATGCATCTGTCCCCACATCTCACTCTGCCAGCTGGCCTTAGATAAACTCCTGGCAGTGTGCACAATCTCAGGCTGCTGGCCAGCAGTCTGCAGCCTCAGTGCACAGGCTTCTAAATCTTATGGCTCAAATCCCTGAGGACATCAGAGGAATTTGGTGTCCAGGGAAATATTGGCTCCAGGGAAGTCCTTCCATATTAAAGGAATATCAAGAAACATTGTAAATTCAACATGAATATTGGCATATTCACAGGGAACTATTTCAAAAAGGTTAAATCAAGCTAATTTATGTAAGGTAGCTGTGCATGTATGACACCTTATCATAAACAGTTTCTTGCAATGACTTTGAGGACATCTTCAAAAGCATATAATAAACAAGGAAGGAAAAGATATAATAAACCTTCACTACCAGTCAGATACAGACAGGTGGTACTTCTCCAGGGAGGTTTCAGGGTAAACCTTATGGAATGGTTGGCTCAGCATTCTTAAGTTTGAGCCCTGCCTCATCTTCTGTCTTGCTGAGGAGCCAGAAACTACTGAACTGGAATAAAGTCCAAGGTTACCTTGACCATTCCACTGGCAGAGGCATTCTATAAACTATTTCAGGCAGATGGATATTTATGTTACTCCCTAGGTTCCCAGGAAGAACATTCCCTTTCCTTTACTCTCTTATTAACCAGATTAATAAGAGGTTACTAATAACATTGTTTGAGAAATCTTATCAGCCTATTTCATAGGTATAAGCAAGCAATGATTCAGTGAAGCTAGAATGAATTTTATTCCCTCACTTTTTTGGAATATCAAAGGGACTGCTGCATGCCAGGCAGTGGAAGGAGAAGCTGAATACAGAGGCTAAACCACAAATTTCAAGATCTAAGCCTTGTTTCCCATCTAAATTTGATGACCCAAATATTTAGACATCATACTAGTCTAATCTTAGTTTAGGATTAGCAATCATGCTATTTCATTTGAAGCACTAATAAGCATAATATGCAAATAACAAACATCAGTAGCAACATCAGAGCTTTGAACAGCAACATCCTTTTCAACACAGAGACATCCTTTAATCCTCTGTCTGCTGTCATATGGCTCACATAGTCCTCATGGCTCAACCTTCTTTTTGGACATGAGATGTTTTCTATTTTTTTTCCCTCTCACTTAAGGAGGAATCTTTATCTCAATGAATGAGCTTATATTGCTGCATTATTCTGTTGAAGTTTAATTTTCTTTTGTCATTGGGATGAGGAAAGGCAGATGGACCTACTATTATTGGTTGTTGACAATAGCTAATCATGTTTGGGGCAAGTTCCAGATATAGAGCTGGAAACATCTGAGGACTTAGATTGTAGAAAATTGCAAAAGAAAAAATAAAATTAAATTAAATATTACTTTACCTTTGAAATTAAAATTTTCTGCATTTATTTAGGTAGCAGGTCCTTGTAGTCAAACAATCACCCACTTTCCTGGATTCTTGTGATGATGAAATGTAGAAATACTTTGTAAAGCATTGTTGTTCATGATAATTTGCTATGTAAAACAAAAAGACATTTTGTCTTAACAAAGAGGTCCTCAGAAAGAAACTACCCTCTCATGTGTTCAGTTTTATTACAGTAATGGAGAAGAGACTACTTTTGTTTAGATAAGATTTTTTTTTTCTAAAAAATAATTCTCTTTCATTGAACAGTAACAGGTGACTCTCAGTTTAGTAAAGAGAGTGCAGACTTATTTCTTCATGTTCCTACCTAATAAGAAGTATTTTTAAAAAACCCTCAGATAAATATTTTAATAAGAAATTATAAATAATCTTGAAAGAAATAAAATCATAGGAAAAAACAAAAGAGCAAATGAAAAGTAAAAAAAAAAAACCTAAAAGATGTAGAAATAGAAATCTGAAAATTTTTACTGGTTGAGCTCTACAGTACAGTGAAAATGACAGAGAACAGAATCAGTGAACCTGAGGATCAATATATTAACTTTTCCCAATCTGAATAACAGAGACAAAAAATATGAAAAATAAAATTAACAGTATTTTAAGTCCCAGAGGAGAGGGAAGAAAGAAAAGGATTGAAACAGTATTCAGTGAAATAATGGCTAAAAATTTCCCAAATGTGGTAAAAGATAAAATTCTACAGATTCAAGAAGCTGGGTGATTGCCAAACATGAAAATCCCAAAGATATTCATGCCAAGACATGCATTTTAAACTCCTGAAAAGTAACAATGAGGAAAGAACCTTGAAAGTAGCCAAGGAGAAAGGAGACACTGCTTACAGTGAACATGAATTCAAATGACAATGGATTTCCACAAAACTACAACTATCTTATATTTGATAAAGGGGCTAAAAGCATGCAATGGAGGAAGGATAGCATCTTCAACAAATGGTGCTGGGAAAACTGGAAATCCATATGCAACAAAATGAATCTGAATCCCTATCTCTCGCCATGCACAAAAGTTAACTCAAAATGGATCAAGGAGCTTGATATTAAATCAGAGACACGGTATCTGATAGAAGAAAAAGTTGGTTATGATCTACATGCTGTGGGATCGGGCCCCAAATTCCTCAATAGGACACCCATAGCGCAAGAGTTAACAACTAGAATCAACAAATGGGACTTACTCAAACTAAAAAGTTTTTTCTCAGCAAAAGATACAATAAGAGAGATAAACAGGGAGCCTACATCCTGGGAACAAATCTTTACTCCACACACTTCAGATAGAGCCCTAATAACCAGAATATACAAAGAACTCAAAAAATTAGACAATAAGATAACAAATAACCCAATCAATAAATGGGCCAAGGACCTGAACAGACACTTCTCAGAGGAGGACATACAATCAATCAACAAGTACATGAAAAAATGCTCACCATCGCTAGCAGTCAGAGAAATGCAAATCAAAACCACCCTAAGATACCATCTCACTCCAGTAAGATTGGCAGCCATTAGGAAGTCAAACAACAATAAGTGCTGGAGAGGATTCGGGGAAAAGGGCACTCTTGTTCATTGCTGGTGGGACTGCAAACTGGTGCAGCCAATTTGGAAAGCAGTATGGAGATTTCTTGGAAAGCTGGGAATGGAACCACCATTTGACCCAGCTATTCCCCTTCTCGGTCTATTTCCTAAAGACCTAATAAGAGCATGCTACAGGGACACTGCTACATCGATGTTCATAGCAGCTCAATTCACGATAGCAAGACTGTGGAATCAGCCTAGATGCCCTTCAATAGATGAATGGATAAAAAAAATGTGGCATTTATACACTATGGAGTATTACTCTGCATTAAAAAATGACAAAATCATAGAATTTGGAGGGAAATGGATGGCATTAGAGCAGATTATGCTAAGTGAAGCTAGTCAATCTTTAAAAAACAAATACCAAATGACTCCTTTGATATAAGGGGAGTCAACAAGGACAGGGTAGGGATGAAGAGCTTGAGAAGAAGATTTACATTAAACAGGGATGAGAGGTGGGAGGGAAAGGGAGTGAGAAGGGGAATCGCATGGAAATGGAAGGCGATCCCCAGGGTTATACAAAATGACATATAAGAGGAAAGGAGGCGTAAGACAAGATAATACAAATGGAAGAAATGATTTACAGTAGAAGGGGTAGAGAGAGAAAAGGGGAGGGGAGGGGAGGGGAGGGGGGATAATAGAAAATAGGACAGACAGCAGAATACATCAGACACTAGAAAGGCAATATGTCAATCAATGGAAGGGTAACTGATGTGATTCAGCAATCTGTATACGGGGTAAAATTGGGAGTTCATAACCCACTTGAACCAAACCGTGTAATATGATGTATTAAGAACTATGTAATATTTTGAAAGACCAATAATAAAAAATAAAAAAAAAAAACAAATGACAATGGATTTCTTATATAAAACCAAGGAGGTCAGAAGGGAATTACACAAGGCTTTGTAATCTCTGCAAGAAAGCAACTGTCCATTGTAAATTCTATCTGCAGAAAATCTGTTCTTTGAAAATAAAGAATGAAATAAATATATTTTAGGCATAGAAAAATAAAATAATTTGTCCCTAGCATAACTATTCGTGAATACCGGCTGAAAAAAGTTCTGTAAGTAAAAAAGAAATGATCAAAGAAACCTGCCGGGCATGGTGGTGCATTCCTGTAATCCTAGAGGCTTGGGAGGCTGAGGCAGAAGGGTCTCAAGTTCCAAGCCAGCCTCAGCAAAAGAGAGGCGCTAAGCAACTTGGTGAGATCCTGTCTCTAATATAATACAAAATAGGGCTTGGGATGTGGCTCAGTAGCCATCTGCACCTGAGTTCAATTCCCAGTACCCCAAACAAAAGAAACTTCTACCATATGGTTGGAAGAGTAAATTTATGCAATCATATTACTTTAAATTTAAATTATGGGAAAGGTTGTGATATTTGTTTATAAAATAGACTATTCTTTTCCTAATGAATTTTATATATTATATAATATAATTAAAACAAAATTTAACTGCTACTGTTTACTAAAGATAATGGTATTTAAAAGTGGGTACAGTAAGAGAACCTCATTTCCATTATCTTTTTACCTTATCTACTTTTAAATATCTTTATCTTACCCTTTCACTTGAAGTGGTAAATTGTTAATACCAATAAACTGTAATTGGTCACCAATGTACACTGTAATACTCAGATAAACTGTAAAAAGCTATACAAAGAGATACACTCAAGAATGCTCCTATGTAAATAAAGATAAAATCTGGAGGAAAAATAATTCAAGTAATCTACAAGAAGGTAAGTAAAGAGAAATGAGGGGAAGATAACCAAAGGAAATAAACAGACCATGAAAACAGGACAGACTTGAACTTGAATTATATTAATAGTTATCTAGAAGAAAAGATCCAAATGTACAATCAAAAGATAAGCAGTGGGAAAATGGATGAACCCACCATAACTTAGTATTGGAATATTTGACAAGATTCAGAAATCAAACCTTTATGAAAATCTGCTATTCCAACTTTAAACTTTTTCCTGTCATTTTTCCACAAGAGATAATGGTTTCTTTACATGTTTCCAAATAAGCTCTCTAATTTTTACAATTCAACTTCAGTTAGTAGCTACTTATCCTGTCCTTTTTTTTTGCCTATATTTTCCTGTTTTTTTTTTAAATTTGTTCTTTTCAGTTACACTTGACAGTAGAATGTATTTTGATATTTTATACATACATGGACTATGGCTTCTCATTCTTCTGGTTGTTTATGATGTGAAATCACACTTGTTGTGTACTCATATATGAACATAGGAAAATAATGTTTGATTCATAACTCACAATAGGGTGGGATAGGGGAGAAGAGAAGTACTTTGGATTAGACAAATGGGAATGAAGTGAAGGGAGGGGGAATAGGAATAGGAAAAATATGAATGAATCGGACACTTTTTTGCCTATTTGTGATGTCCTGATTGCACCCAGAAAGTGCCCCTAAATTCTACAACGTGTGGAAATACATGGAACTTCTTGAATTCTGTGGTGCAGGATTGAAAGGAGAGATCAAGCTACACACTTAGGAGTATCCTGTTTACAGTATTGTGCATTCTGGTTGAATTGTGAACTATTATTTTATAACTAGTCATATTCTTCTACAAATAAGAAATTGTCCATTGTTTCTATTATTTATAAAAACTATAGGATCTAGGAAAGTGGTATAAGTTTTAGAAGATACACAATGGAGTATTACTCAGCACTAAAATATAACAAAATCATGGCATTTGCAGGGAAATGGATGGCACTAGAGCAGATTATGCTAACTGAAGCTAGCCAATCCCTAAAAAACAAATGCCAAATATATTCTTTGATATAAGGAGAGCAATTAAGAACAGAGCAGGGAGGAAGAGCATGAGAAGAAGATTAACATTAAACAGGGATGAGAGGTGGGAGGGAAAGGGAGAGAGAAGGGAAATTGCATGGAAATGGAAGGAGACCCTCATTGTTATACAAAATTACATACAAAAGGAAGTGAGGGGAAAGGGAAAAAAACAAGGGAGAGAAATGAATTATAGTAGATGGGGTAGAGAGAGAAGATGGGAGGGGAGGGGAGGGGAGGAGAAAGGCAGCAGAATACAACAGACACTAGTATGGCAGTATGTAAAAACATGGATGTGTAATCAATGTGATTCTGCAATCTGTATACGGGGGGGAAAATGGGAGTTCATAACCCACTTGAATCAAATATATGAAATATGATATGTCAAAAGCTATGTAATGTTTTGAACAACTAATAATAAAAAAATAAATTAACACATAAATAAAGAAATATTATGAGGTCCTGAAAGAAGAAGAAAATTGAATCATATTCTGTTTTAGGTTCTTAAATTTGGTATTAAATATGTTATTATTTTCTTTTTACTTTGATCAGTTTATAGAGTTCACAATTTTAAGGTTCCATACAAATTGGGAATTAAACTAGCATGTGTGTAGTTTCAATGCACATTCAAGAGTAAAATGGATGTTTATTACTTTACTGTTAATACACTGAAATTTAACTGATGGTTTAAAATGGTAGATTTTTATTTTTAAATTCTTATTAAATTCTTTATGCATTCATGTTAATTTAAATTTAAATTACTAAAATAGCACCTATTAATTATACTATTGGAAACAGGAACTAGATTAAACCAATAGAGAAATTGCTCATAGGTTTTCATTATTTCAATGATTTTATTACTCTACCATGACATCCAACAGTAATAAAATAATATATTAAAGACTCTTCTTGGAGAAGGGTGTAAAATTTCTCAAATAAATTTTACAATAAGATAGTTTCAATTTACTGTAGACTTCTGTTGAAAAGTGAATTGGGTTTTGCAAATATGAAATTTTAAAGAAACTTTTCATTTAGAGAATTATTATTTTTTCCTGCCAGAGGCAAGAAGAATTAGCAAGGTGTGACCTACCTTTGTATCACATTAAGCCAAGTACTCACTGCATCTTTAACAATGTCTCAAACAAGTCTACACATTGAGTTCATGGAAATGGTGTAGTAGTAATTCTCATTCTTAGCTTTGAATGCAGGATTCATTCCTCTTTCCACAGGATGCAATGAGATTTCTGATAGTTGAATGAAAGAAAAATAAGAGATAAAATGGTTGCATCTGTACATAACCTTTCTCCTAGTTTATAATACCAGCTTTATAATGATACCTTTTATTATAACTTTATTTTATTTATTTTTATGTGGTGTTGAGGATTGAACCCAGCGTCTTGCACATGCTAGGCAAGTGTTCTACCTCTGAGCCACAACCCCAGCCTTCATGATATGCTTTTATAGACTTATTTTACATGTAAATTAGTTAAGCCTAAGAAAAATGGAATCACTGTCTTGAATGGAGCTGAACTTTTCTTGTTTTACTTAAAAACACAGGGAAAATAAAATACTAACTTTCTATTAATACACAGGATGAGGGTCCTTATTCTTTTTTATATAAGATAGCCCAAGGATGCTACATATCAGTTTCTTTTTTGAGTGGTACCCAATATATTAATCACATTTCTTTAAATATTTGAAGATGTGACTGCAACCTAATTTTAGTTAATATTTGTGGAGATGAACAAGAACCGTTGCTTCTGTACTGCAAAATTTCTTAAGAAAATTTTTACTACTTATTGATCATAGATCAGAAATAATCATTTTTATCACATAACTTATTCCCTCACAATAGATTCCTCACAATGCACAATTATGCATCTTGATTGCAAAAGCATTGTTTAATATTTAAATATACAGGTCACATAAGGGCTGGTAAACAAGAGGTATTAATTTGTTTATTGAGATTTAACCAAGGGGCACTTTACTACTGAGCTACACCCCAGCCCTTTCTATATTTCATTTTGAGACAGGGTCTTAGTAAGTTGCTTAGGTCCTCACAAAGACTGGCCTTGAACTTGCAATTCTGTCTCAACCTCCCCAGTCATTGGGATTACAGGCATGTGCTGTGGCACCTAGGAGCAGGTAACAGTTTAAAGAAAAAAAATAATATATTTCATGTGTTTTGAAGAAATCATCTGCATATTCATTTAAAAAGTAGTATTTTTTTGAATTCTAGCACAAGAAGTAGAATAATAGGTAAAAGGAAATGAATGACATGTTTCTGTTAATAAAAACAAAACTCAGAAAGTTTTGAGATGGAATCATTTATACATGGTGATTTTAAATTCCTTGTCATTTCAATTACTTAAGCATTAGCCAGAGATGTGGGTATGATACAGGAGCTTGATATCTGTGGTACAAATTCCATTAAAGCACTTAGATCAACTTTCATAATATTCATTTTCTATACAGGTTGAAAGTAACTTATAAAATGGAGCTGAATTTATAGTGAGAAGACAATAGAACAAGTTTACTGTATGCATTACTGATTTTAAATACACAATGAAATTGCTTGCATAAACAAGCCTGTTGATTTCACTTCTATAACATAATTTGTGCTTTTTAATGATTAAGTTTTATTTTTTGATCTGGATGTTAAAAGTGTGTTTGTTCAAAGGAAGATTTAATTAAATTAGTTCAGGAAAGCCTAAATTGTTCTCCAAGTTTATTACATTCTCAATTACATGCCCTGCACAGCTGTCAGAGTGACCTTTATAAAATGCAAATCTAACCATGTCACACCCCAGCTAAAAATTCTCCAAGAGCTCCCCATAGTATTTCAGATAAAGTTCAAAATCCATAACTTGGCCACAAGATAGTTCATGAGCTAGCCCCCGATGTCTGCCCTTTACTGGCTTAACAATCACCAGGGGCATACAATGAAATCTGCTACGCTATTTTTGGCCTTTGAACTAAGCATTCTTCAATTTTTCCTGGCTTATTCTTATATCCATACCATCTTTGTTTCTAGTCTCCTGAAGTCTTGTCCTGACTCTCTCCTTGATTCTGATTCTGTCTTTGACTTTGAATTTATACTGTCTTCTCTAGCATTACACAGTATTCTCTTATATTTTACACTTGGGTTTTTCCATTGTCTACTACCCTTGTATAACTCTCTGCTCTGATTTCTTGCCTTCAGGTCTTACCATTGACATTCACTTCCAAGGACATTTAGATTCTATTCATTCAGTCTCATTTTCTGGGTCCAACTCATGTTCTAGTACCACAGCAGATCTAACTATGTCTTGAGTTTAAATAATTCTTCTCACCTTTATTTTTAGTCTTTGTGTGCTCTGATTTTTTTTTAGAAATTTCCTTTTATCTTTATAAAGGGCAATTACTTTGCTCTATATAATAATAACTTTATTAAGTACATGAGCCTTGTTTTTCATTCTATCAACAAATTTTATTGAGGTCATCTACTCTTCAGAAAACTAAAGAGAAAAAATTAATCAAATCTTAACTTAGTGGAATTTATAACACAACAATATGCCAGCTTTACCATACCTCTAACTTTACCTATTCTTAGATGGCTTTATGAAGATATAACCCAATTGCAGGTTGCAAAGTTTAATGCCTTTAGGATACCTCCTATTAACCAATTTATAAGTGAAAATAACTTAATGCAGTATGTATGGGTGATTTAAATTGTATATCTCTATATCAAGGTACATTTTGAAGTTGAGATAAAGATTTGGAATAAAGCTAAATATGATTAGAACTCATAATAACCTTTACTGATAATGTAACTATAAGTATTAAGGAAGACACAATTCTGGGCTAGAATTTATAAGTCTAAGTGACAAAATTAGTGGTATACTTTCATGTATAAACCAGTGAACTATGATTATAAAATGAAGGCTTAATGATAGTATTTAAAAATCAAGGTTTATGTGAATAGTTGATATATACTGATTTTAATTTTTTAGGTTATAAACATTAAACATTATGATAGAAGGAGCACTACATAAATGAGATAAAAACATATAGTTTTCATTGTGCTACATTTTTAGTACAATTTGGAAACTATTTTCACAAACTAAATGCTCCTTGCATGTCTAAAACTCTCCCTTCAAATTAATTTATTTGACTTAAGGTATTTTTCTATCAAGAAGTACATATACACTGATAGTGATATTTCCTTAAATTATCAACAAATTGACACGAATAAATTGTGATTGTTTCTCTAAAATGAATTAATGGAAGTGTAGCTCAATTGTTATGAGTCATTCAGCAAGAGATTTCTTTCTGATAATTCATCTTAGTTTTACATTATGCAGCTTTAAGAGTGAGACTGAGATCTAACATATTATGAAAGCATTATTTATATGTTAATATGTAATGCTTGAGCAAAGGTGGCATCAAAGATAGAGAATACACAAGATGGACTGATTCCCATAACCTGGTTTCAAACTTTATACACACACACACACACACACACACACACACACACACATATAAATCTGAGCACTTTTGGCAAATTATTTGCATACTCAATTCAGTCATTCATGAAGCAAACAATAATTGAACATTTAGCATTGCCAAAATCTGTCCAGTTGAAGCTAATAGTGTAACAGAAAACAAATAAACAAATTATTGGAATGATTTAGTGCAGTTGTGATGAATATCATCACAGGAAAATGCCATTTATTCTGATTGAAGGTAAAAGGAAATTAGCTCTCATATGTACAATGTTTTATAGATAGAATATACCTACTTAATGGACTTGAATGGAGGTTACAAAAAGTATATAATGCAGAATATTTTATTACCTTTCAGTTGGTAGGTTCTTACCAACTTTCTAAAGAGAAACCAAAATTTATCAGGGATGTGAGATTCAGATTTATGTAGTAAATCTCCAAGCATCAATTAGTGACTTGTAATTGTGATTTTAACAGCAACTGTTCAGTATTTATATTTACTGTACATTCGAGACAGCTTTTTGTCACTCTGACCAAAATAACTGAAAAGAACTATTTACAATAATATATATATATATATATATATATATATATATATATATATATATATTTGGCTTGAGATTTAAGAGCTCTTAGTCCGTGGCCCAGTAACTCCATTGTTCTGGATCCGAAGTGAGGCAGAACATTATGGTAGAAGGAGGTGGTAGAGGAAAAATTCCCAGAAAATGGCATCCAGGAAACACACACATAAATAGATAGATACATACATACACACATACATACACAGATTGTTAGGGAAGCCAAGGACAAGATATAGTCCTCAAGGACAGACCCTCAGTGACCTCCCACCTCCCACCACACCCACCAATCTACAGTTATCGTTCAATAGTCCAAGAAAATTAATAATGGATGAAATAGATTAATACACTCATGAGGTTACAGTTCTCAGAATCTAATCTTTTCACCTATGAACATTGTTGCATTGCCAAATACATAAGTTTTCTGGGGAACATTCCTACAGCCAATAATAGCCTTAATGGATAAATCATTTAATTGAAAAATGTAGCAATATTGGACTCATGGAAAAAAATTAAAAGGATAGAACTCGCAAACATGATTATAATGGGTCATGACTTTGCTCCATATATTATCCAAATCGTATAACAAACTAAAGAGAGAAAATATCATCTCTCAAGGATTATTCCCAGAGATGGTGCACATCATTCCCTTCTTCATATTCCTTTAACAAAAGCAATCCATATGGTCATCTTTTTCCCTTTCCCATGGAAATTACAATTATCTCCAAAGGAAGAAAGAAAATAGTGTAAATGATAATACTTTCAATGAAATTATAAAGTAAAACTTTCAGGACAGAAATTAACCATTCCTATTTATTTTCATAAAATGCAGAATGTGCCTTAGTATTGTTTCTTTATAATACATGGTTAAATATTTCTTCATGCTTTTAAAAGGAGTTCTTAATAAAATAGAAATCTTCTCATGCTGTTCTGAAGCCACAAAGTACAAACATTCCATATGGCACTAGTATTGTTGCTTAATGTTTGGTGCACTGGGGATATCAGTGATTGACATCAAGCATGATGTATGCACATGACCTTGGGAAACAGTATGAGTGCATTTGGAGAAGGTACAAGATCTTTTCTCATTGATTTTCTATTATTATCTCTTCAAGCCAGTAAGAGATAATAATAATTTTATGAATAAACATAGACTAGAACATGGGTTATATCATAAATTCATTTGAGATTATACATTATGAGGGTATGAAATGAATATATTTAAAATTATTTGATAAAATGTCAATAGAAGCAAAATAATCAAGATGACATAATATTTTGCTGCTAATTTGAGCAAATTAATATTCCATATAAAGAAGAAACTATAACTTTTAGTTGATTTAGTAACACAATGTTTTTAAAGGCTCAAGTTTAGTTAACAGAAGGTAATACTAACTATTCTATTTCTGGACCTACAATTTATCTAATTTCTGGAAATAAAATTTTTCACACTTTTTAAAAAAATTCTCCATTTCCAATTTTCTATTCATTTAATCTCTTCTTATGTCAAGCTCATCTAATGGGGATCTGATATGTGTTCAGAAAATCAATAACTGTATATTATTATGCATTCTGGGGCATACATTTTATCTAAGATTAATTTTTTGTAAGATGCTTTTAATGTTTGAATATTTATTCCATTAGGTATACCTGAACTTAGAAACTCATGCTCATAATTTCAATTCCAGTTCCTTCTTTGAATGAATTAGTAATAATCTTCAGTTTTAATTTTCCAATTTAAAAATAGTTAAGATAATTAAAGCAATGCCATATTTCATAGGACTGTTATGAGAATTAATCTAAAATACAAAATCTTGTAAGTGCTTAATATGTAATAGGTCTTTAAAGCAAAAAAGTAGCAGTCAACCTTCAATACATTCTCTTTTCATGGAAGACTCTATAGAAAAGAAAGGGAAAATACCTTTTTAAATATCCAATCAATCTGTTAAGGACAGAATCCTATAAAACTCTCCTTATCTATGAAATGTTTCATAATGATATACCTAATATATCTGGATCTATTTGAGTAATAAAATTGAATTTACAAATTTAGGGCTCATGACTTTCTACTGAATGTCAAATAAACTATATAACACTACAAAATAAGATGGTTAGTTTTCATGATCAAAACAACACTTTTAGTAAGTTATGACATCACATGTCCCTTACAATTCTCATATTTTTGTTAACACATGAATACATCCTGAGGTACAAAGAAAGATGGGGGAAGTGGATTGGTAGTCTTAGACTATGCCTAGATTTATATGTGCCTCTAAAATATTTAAGGCCTTCAATGTTTTGGTAAAGACTGATTTAATTTTATCACCAAGTATTCTAAAGTTTAATAATCTGATCACAAAATAAGGGAAAGAACGGTTGCTTTTGTTAGAATCACAGACTCTAAAGAACCTGATAGATGTACTTTGTCTCCAGTAAAATATCTACCGAAAATCTAAACATACTTAAAAACCCCTACACATATATCACCATAGTTTTGGTTTCCAGACCAAAGGTTAAGATTCTCAAAAATAAAAGAACACATCAATAAATATGCAATATTGTAGTGACAAGGATTAATAGTGTTGAAATGTATCTGCTTAAAAAGTATAGAGATAGCATACTTAACTTTTATATCTAATTTAAGTGAACCTATGTACTCAATGAAGAGTGACAAATACCCATGAATCAGCTTATTAATAAAAAAATACGAGCAATTTTGCCCCCACTCTAATTTTTATATTAAAAATTTACCAGAGACACAGAGTAAGGACAAATATTCTTTACTCTTTCAGGAATTCCAAATATTTTACTGTTCATATTTAATAGTTCTCGAAAGGACATTTATCATTAAGTATATTGGGAACAATGTGTTTGATATATAGTTCATGTAATCTAATAAATAAAATGTCTACTCTGCTTTTCAAAGAACCTAAAGGTTTAATCCTAAATGTATTCTCTATTTGACAAAACAAGTGAGAATTGTATAGTTTTTCATTGCAAGGCATGTACAGCTCACTCTACCACTTAGTTCTTATGTGGGATGTTTGGCTGAATCTTGGAACCCAATTAATACATGAGCTGATTAATAAAAGAAAAGCATAACAGCTTTTATTAATTTTACATTGCATGGAGATGTCCGTAAAAAAGTAAAGTCTAAAGAAATGACCCAGGTATTATCCTTTTAGAATTCTTTAGACAAAAAACAAGACATTAAGGAATGTAGGTCAATGGATATCTGGATCAGGCTAGTAAATTCTAGGGACATTAGTAGAAGATATATGGGTAGATGAATGTAAGAACTAGTGGAGAGTAAGAATTACTTCGAATAGTTTGTTTATTCAGTTTCACTGCAGCACCAATTAACTCTGGTGATCAATGCTATTTTCTAGCCTTGGAATTAGATGGATTTCACTCCCAAAGAGTCTTTACATCTAGCTGTATGTAGGAAAATACAGGTCAAATGATCAATTCTGAAGTTACATTGCTCAGGTGATTTTAGCTTTAAATAAACAATTAATTAGGAATATTTTGAAATGATACATATTTAACTTCTCCATTTATAAAATAAGGAGAAATAATGATGTCTCTAAGTCAATTCTTAGTTCTTTCCCTTGCATCAGTCTTCATTATGTTGAAGAGGACATTTTTTTTTACTCGCCCCTTTAATTAATAAACAGAAAATAAGTTTTAACACTTCAGCCAGAGATCTCACTTTACCTTCAGTTTATTTAATAGACTCTGATATATCTAGGAAAGGAAACAATGTATAAGCATAACTAAGCTAAAACAAATCTTTTTCTTCTATTTACTTTATTGCTTGAATCCAATGATATAATATGGCTTCATCCACCTCTGAGAGTACACTTAACAAATATAGAGGCAATTTAGCATTTTCCCAATTCACATCTAGTGCAATATTTAAGAAGATTTCATCTAATTGAACACATGTTGGAACAAATTTAATAAAAGCATTCTTGCAAATGCTCCAATGGCTAGATGGCAGACAAGCTAGGCAGGCAGTGAAGTGAACATCATTCTGGTAGGGCTCTCCAGGCTAAGAAGTCATTTGCAAGATGTTTTGACTGCTGAGAATGTCAGCCGTAATCAATCTCAGAGATAGAAGGAGGCTGCAAATGGGAGAGGTAATGTTCAAATTCACTGAAAGATGACTAGTCATAATAAAGGGTAATGGATATGACTGCATTGCTTCAAACAAATTTAGTGAACATTTTAGGTTCACAAAGGATACATTTTTTTACCTTGTTTGAGACATTCGGTCAAGGTAGTTATGTTATGTACTCCTTTTACAGATCTTTGTTTCTCTACCTTTTTTTTCCTTATCTTTGGGAGAGAACACATTCTATAGAAACTCACTTAAATACAAACTTTACTTGATTTCTAATAGAATACAAAAATTGTGGATAAACAAATACATTGTTCCTTTTTATATATCTTTTTAACAGCAAATTTGTATTTTTCCTTTAGTGTTTAATTAAGTTTTGTGTTTGATCAGATCATTCTATGCAAGTTACAGTATTATTGCATCTACCTTTTGACCATATGTCAGGGCAAAGGACATTCAGAATTTAATAAATTTTAATTAACTAGGTGAAACATTATTTTTAAGTTTAAATCTAGACTTTTATAAACACGTTTCAGAGAGAAGAGCAATAATTTTAGGTAATAAAGTTATATTTTTAAGAAAATATTTTGTTTTTATTTAACACATCTCAACTATTTAAAAGATCTTGTCTGCAAATGTTTTCTTCTAATTTATAGAGAAAAGTTTTACTTGACATTCAACATTAATCTAATTCATCAACATTGCATAACTATTTGATATAAGGCACTGTGTTGGGAATTAGGGGTACAAAGTAACACTTAATCCTTGTCAGTACAGTAGATCGGAACATAGCCATAGGGGAACATTCTAACTTTTATCTGCAATATTAGTGGTGGATTCTAAAGTAGCCCTGTACTACCTGTGGAAAAGTGTCCATGGTTAGTCACAGGACCCTTGAGGTAGTTGGCATTGTGTTATGCATTGAGAAAAATATTTGAGGCTTCACAGAATGGAATAAGGTAGACAGTAGGGAATAGGGAGAAAAATAAATAAGTATCTTTCTTATTTTCTGCCCTCTATAATGCCTCAACAATCTATCTTAAATCACTTTATAATACCCTTTGTCTATATAGAAGCAAAAAGAACTAAGTAAGGAAAATATAAAGCTAATCTACAAGTAATAAAAGCTATTATGTGAATTTTATCTTGTCCTAGGGTATCATATGTTAAAGAAAACACCATTAAACATTTAAGTTTGAAAAATTTAATGTTAAGGTCCTATTTTGCAGTGACAAAGCCAATTCAATCACAGTCTTTATTGGTATTGCAAGAGGAACTTGCTTAAGGTCCTACATCTCCGGATTAAAAGTTAATTAGTGCATTATCATTGCTGCTTCACAGCCTTGAGAAGTTACTACACTTTTTTATCAAAAGTGTAGAATTGGCTTAGAATGATTTCCACTACTTTGATACTTCTGAATATAAATGTTTCTCAAAATGTGTGATACTCTTATTTCCAAAACTAATGTAAGTTTTGTCTTCTAGCCATTTATATTACTTTTTTTTTTCATTTCAGTTTTGTTTTGTTTGTTTGTTTGGGGGTAACGGGGATTGACATGTTAAGAAAGGAGGGATTCTTTACTTTGATCTATATAGTTTAGTTTTAGTTATTTTTGTTTTATTGTTTTGTTTTCATAGGGAGAAACCACCATGTCTCTAAATATGCATTAAAAAAAGAGATTATTAGCCAGGAGACTTGAAACAATTCAGTTAAAGTCTCCAGGTTCAAGTATTCTTACCTGTAGAATGGGCTAGCCATCTAAAACTTATTTTTAGTTAATTGATATCAATGACTGTAAAAGAATTTTACATACTATATGGTGTCACTCGAAATATACCTTTTGCTTATTGATTTCATTAATTATGGGGAGGGGAGGCAATTAAGGACCATAAGTTTTTCACCTAGTCACATACACTCTTGCCACAACACAGTTTCTAGTGTAGCAAGATCCACCTCAAAGAACTATAATTTTGAGTTCAAGAAAACTTTTTTTAGATTTTGTTTTTATTAGTAGTAATTGTTATTTTTGATAATTAATTCAGTACACTCTAGCTCCCAAACCTAGATTATATATACTTCATTAACTTTTGAAATTCTGAGATAATGTGAACAGTACTTTGATCTCAGTAGATTTTTATTTTGTGAGCATAATTTACTCAGTGACATGGGTTAGGGGGTATCATCATAATATTTTAAACAGTGAGTACAAACTCATCAGTGTGGTTAAACAGAGGGAAAAAGTAGCATAATAATTTAACAATAAATTTTGTTTTTAGATATTGTCTTAAAATTAAACAACAAGAAAATCACATTTAAAATAGACATTTCACAGGAAGGCACTTAATATTTTTCAGACAAACTATGCTTGCATTTCATCATAAAACTATACTTCTTTGTAGTTTTACTTCATGTTTACTATGAATGTTGACAACAGCATTTTTACAAATAGAATATTTCTACTCTAGGAGAAAAGAGTAGGAAATTAGATTTAGAACTTCATTATTGTTGAGGGATACCAAAATGTATTTCTATGGCTATGAGATTCCATGATGATTCATTGCAAGAGGTGATTAAAAAATAACATATGAATACACTAAGTGAGATGAGTGGTTCGAAAAGGAAGTATTAAAATGATCCCTAAATATTTATTATAATATGACCTAAATATTTCCACTTCAAGACTATTTTTTCATCATTTACAAGATATTAGCATACAAAAAGGAATGAAATATTTGTAACAGGGTTCAAGGCACAGAGTTCATTTTTAACTTTCACACTTTCATTCAGTGACCACTGTGAAAAACGCACATTAATGCAAAAATTAAATTAAACCTTAGACCAATTATTTTGGTCTGAGATTTTTGATATTTTAATTTGACAAAGGCTTTATTTGGTTACTATCTCTGCAAATGATAAAATAAATAAACAATTTTAGCATTTCTAACATTGTTTATGATCAAAACCACATGCATAATTCACTAAAAGTATTTTTAAAAGCACTATGCCAAGAAAACATATAATTTGTATTTTTCCTAAGGAATATTTCCTAATTCTGAATTTAAAAAAAATCTTAAAACTCAATATTTTTACTCTTTTACTTTTGGCTCACTCTGTACTATAGGTGCTAACGTGGAGCATGTAGCACCTCTCTTGATTTTTCTTTTTTCCATGCACTGCCCTTTTCCCATTCCTCTTCTATATCTGTGATTATGTGTCACTGCCTCCTTCACTGGAACATCTGACACTTTGAGGTTGTTAAAACATAAATACATCCAAACATTGTATTGTTATTCTCCTTTGACCTGTTTTTTGTTTGTTTTGGATGCCAAGGATTGAACCCAGGGTCATTTAACCACTGAGCCATTTGTTTGTTTGTTTGTTTGTTTGTTTTGAAACAGAGTCTTGCTAAGTTGCTTAGGGCCTCACTAAATAACTGAGGCTGGCCTTGAACTTGTGAACCTTCTTACTTAGCCTCCAGAGCCACTGGGATTACAGGCCTGTGCCTCTGCACCTGGATCACCTGTTTTATTTATTAACTGTAATTTTGTTTGTTTTCTGGTTTTGGTCTGTTTTTTGTGGAGAGGGAGGGTAACCGAGGATTGAACTCGGGGTCACTCAACAACCGAGCCACATCCCCAGCCTTATTTTTTTGAATTTTATTTAGAGACAGGGTCTCACTGAATTGCAAAATTATTACTCCTTACCAACATATAATTATTTACAGAAGAATTATGTTTCTTGATTGTAGAATTATTGTTTTTAATTCTTTCTACTTTAAATTCACAAATTTTACAATATACTTGTATTTCACTCTTCTTAAAAAACTTGTTCATTCTGAAAATTCAATATTTTATATTCAGCTAAAGACAGTCATTTTCTATATATTTTCCTTTATCATCTCATTCTTTTCAACACAAGAGAAAAATCTCATACACTTATGAAAATTTCTCAAAGTTTTTTGTGAACTTCTTAATTAAATTGCTCATTGACTTATCTAGTTTTAAACTCATTTGGTTTTCTATTTATTCCCATTGACTACGTTATATATGAAAGTATGTCAGTTAACTCAGTTTTCCTTTAATAAATACAATGTTATCTTAAGTAGTATTATAGAGATGAATTGGAAATTTTGTAAAGATTTTCGCCCTCCTTACTATTCTATTTAATGTTGTTCTCTTTCTGAGAATTTAGATTGTTTCCTTCTTTTAAGATGTCTTTTTCTTTCTCTCCCTCTTTCAGTGGTTTTAAGATGATTAATATCAATAATTCTACTTATTGCATTTTCCACTGATATTTAATTTTGGGCAACATAAATTTTCCAAAGTGTTGTTTTTCATTTACTTTTTGATGAAAGTATAGCTTATTATCAAATTGTTCCAATAGGATACTCAATATACTACAATATTTACATGTGTACAAGGAAAAGATTCACTATTAAATAATGTGTCACTAGGAATGTAACTTCTAGGAAAAAACAAATATACATTACTTCATCCTTAATATTGCTCACCTTTTAAATCATAATATAAATTAATACTTTTACCAGCACAATATCAGTAATTCATGCTATGTCTTTGACATACTTTCTAATATTAGTGGTCTTAATTTTACTGATAAGAAGAAAAATGTTACTTAATTTAGAGTTTTAATTTTTATTTTTTCTTGTTAATTCATTTTTCTTCTGTTGTAAATTGCCATTTCAACCCCATTTAATTTTTTTTGTCAGTTTCATATTGATTTTTGTATACTAATCTTTTTTGTTATGTTTGTGATGAATATTATCTTCCAGCATCTGACATTTTTTTAAAAAAATGGTTAAATGGCATATTTGCCAAAAATGAATTTATAACCAAAATTTAAATTTCATGACAGAAAATTCATATGTAATTGATGCCTAATAACTACACACAATGAAGTATACAATTCGGTTCTATTTTGACATACTATACAACCATTAAATTGTAAGAACAATCAAAGCCTTCCAACAAAGCAAAGCTCAGGATTAGATTGATTTTCAATTGAATTTAACAGACTTTGAAATAAAGACTAATGCCAATCTTCCCCCAAATATTTCATGAAATAAAAGGGAGGAAACACTTCCAAACTCATTATTTCTAAAATATTTTGTCACCTATGTAAAAATTATTCCACTTATATTTATTCCTGCAATTTACCTTTATTTAAGATAAGCCTTTGCTCTTTGTTCTTAATGATGTGACAAGTGTTTGATAATTTTGAAATTTATTTTTCATGAAAAGATTTATATTTACCATTTATCTTAGTCTTGTTGCTTCTTAGATTTCAAATTCATTATTTTTTTTCTTATTTCCCTTATTTTCTTTTTCACTGTGTTCTATAATTTAACATCACATTGTAAACTTCTACTATCATTTGTCAGACTTTCTTCTTTTCACTGTAATTCTATAAATGTTCTGAGTACTTCATCTTCCAAGTTTTGGTATGAACTTGGTATAAGATTATACTGACACTGATTTTATCTGATTGCCCCAGGTAAATCTGCAGGATTGATCCAGAGAATCCATGTACTTAAACACTTGCCAGTTCATTCTTCACTTTTCTCTTTTCCTTTTCAATTTAAAAAAAATTATTCTAATTAGTTATACATGACAATAGAATGCATTTTGACACACTGTACGCAAATGGAGCACAATTTCTCATTCTTCTGGTTGTACATGCTGCTGAGTCACACAGGTCATGTAATCATACATGTATATAGGGTAATAATGTCCATCTCATGCCTTCCAATCCCAATACCTGGTCCCTTCCCCTCAATTCCTGCTACCCAATCCAAAGTTCTTCCACCACCCCCCATTATGGATCAGCATCTGCTTATCAGAAAAAACTTTCTGCCCTTGGTGTTTTGGATTTGGCTTATTTCGTTTAGTATGATATTCTCCAGCAGTTAATTCTAATGTATAGTGAAAGTTAAGAAATGACACCCAGGAAAAGCTTAACCTGTATCAGTAATTAATATTGTGATCACCTCTCAAGTTATCTACCTGCAGAGATTCTATAACATCTTCCATAAAAATGAAGTCTTTGGGCTAGTAACCTGCTAGTCTCCTTCAACTCTAGAGTACGAACATTAAATATTTAGAAAATCCAAAATAGATAACTCAAATTTTTGAAGGATATTTATAAAAGCACAGGCATAAAAGAATGTTAAATTGGTAGAAGCTAATCTGTTATTTAAACTGGGCTTAAAAGAAAAAAAAAATAATTGGCTACACTGAACAATATTCTCTGGCTACTATTTTGTAGAAAGAAAATTTAAATTAATAAGAAAGCCATAGGTTATTTCTTTTTATGTAATCCAAATAAGAAAACTTCTGGATAGAAGGAGAAAAATGCAGAGTGAATCCAGAGGGATGCCTGGGGGTTTTGCTGTGGGTCTGATCTCTCTCTCTCTCTCTCTCTCTCTCTCTCTCTCTCTCTCTCTCTATATATATATATATATATATATATATATATATACATATGTTGGGGCTCCTTTGGCTGTGGCTCTCAATATATATATATATATATATATATATATATATATATATATATATATAATTTATGTATGTATGTATGTATGCTGTGGGTCTGATCTATGTATGTATATATGTATATTATCTAATTTATTTTTTGCATGCATGTGTTGAAAAGTTTAGTGTATCTGTAGTTATGTCTTCTATTAACCTTCTAATTTCACATAACTTTGGAATATCTTGAAGAAAAAAAATTTAAGTACTCTTCATGTGAATGACATATTTTAAGAGGTGACATAGACTTTTCTTTTGTAGCTACTGTGGTTTTCTCTGTAATTTCTCTCCTTTTTTTATTGTTGGTCGTTCAAAACATTACATAGTTCTTAATACATCATATTTCACAATTTGATTCAAGTGGGTTATGAACTCCCAATTATACCCCGTATACAGATTGCTGAATCACATCAGTTACCCTTCCATTGATTGACAAATTGCCTTTCTAGTGTCTGATGTATTCTGCTGTCTGTCCTATTCTCTACTATCCCCCCTCCCCTCCCCTCCCCTCCCCTCCCCTTTTCTCTCTCTACCCCTTCTACTGTAAATCATTTCTTCGATTTGTATTATCTTGTCTTACCCCTCCTTTCCTCTTAGATGTCCTTATGTATAACCCTGAGGATCGCCTTCCATTTCCATGCGATTTCCCTTCTCACTCCCTTTCCCTCCCACCTCTCATCCCTGTTTAATGTACATCTTCTTCTCAAGCTCTTCGTCCCTACCCTGTCCTTGTTTACTCCCCTTATATCAAAGGGGTCATTTGGTATTTGTTTTTTAAAGATTTGACCCAGCTATTCCCCTTCTCGGTCTATTCCCTAAAGACCTAATAAGAGCATGCTACAGGGACACTGCTACATCGATGTTCATAGCAGCACAATTCACGATAGCAAGATTGTGGAATCAGCCTAGATGCCCTTCAATAGATGAATGGATAAAAAAAATGTGGCATTTATACACAATGGAGTATTACTCTGCATTAAAAAATGACAAAATCATAGAATTTGGAGGGAAATGGATGGCATTAGAGCAGATTATGCTAAGTGAAGCTAGTCAATCTTTAAATTTCTCTCCTTTTCTGAAATACTTCATTTAAGAAAGTAGCAAGCTAATCAAATAAAGACTAGTTGAAAATTTAATAAATAGTAGAGTTTGGATTTGGATTAAAGACCACTTGAAACTGTGAACATGCTTTTCCAGCTGAGACAATTCCACATTATAGAGAAGAAGCTAAAAATATCTTGGGTCAGGATTTTTCAGTATATTTACTTCTATTTTTAAATGGTTGGAGGTTCCAGGAATTTAAACATGCACATAGTTTGCTCAATCCCATACTGTCAATGTGCTAGCAAAAAAAACTTTTACTACGTTAAAACTGTCCAAAGTTCTATTTTTGTGTCTTAAAATGAACGAATGGGGATTCAAGTAAAAAATCAATTGATTTGAAAGGATGCAGTCAGCATAAGAATCAATAAGAGGGAACTCTATTTATGGAGTAAATTACCATGTCTTGGCTTAAACATAAAATGTCATGTAATTACCATTTGATCAGCAAGATTACTAAAAATACATATTTTATTTTATTTTCTGAAAACATAAAATTACTCTGAATCCAGTATAGAAATCATACTGATTTTTTTGCATTACTTTATATAAAAATTACTAGATGAGAAATTTTTTATAGATATATTTTTAAAGATATTTTTCTAAGAAAGTCTATCTTTTCTAAATCCTCACTTCATATACAAGACTGATAATATAATTCTGAACAATTTATCTTAATATTGTTGTGTAAATTAGGCAAGGCTTTCTTGTTATACATGATTTGAATAAGGATATTTAGATGGTGCTTAAAACACATACATTTTGTTTAACTGCCCAATAATATTTTTTATACTTTTAAAAAGAACACATATATCTATGCTTTTGGAAGTATCTCCTATTCAGCTAGCAAGCCAACAAACAAACATGAGTTGGAATTACAAAATAACAGCACAGTATCATTGGACAATTTACTAAACATAAGCCATATTAATAAAAGGAAATGTGAGAAAATTGAAAATGAGAATTTCTCTACAATAAAATTTAAATTTGAAAATATTTTTTATTTACTTTTTAAATACCCCCAATGTTAAACAATGGCAGCTTTATAGTTGGGAGAAAAGGCTGTGTGCCAACTTTGTGTTGTAGTGTATGAAGACCGTGGTGGTTGATTTAGAAAGTCATACAAAAATTAACTATGAATCATAGTTACAACTTAAGGTACAAGCAATAGTGTGTTTCTTCTTGGTACTCATGTAATATTTTGCCCAAAAGTTTTAAAATTTTATTTTCTATGTAATTCAGTGGATTATTAGTTAACATGTCCTTTACTAGGTTATATAGCTCAAGTTTTTTTTTTCCTTTCATTAAATACTATTTTAAATTTTTGTTCAAAGTACTGATTAGTTCCTTTAACATTAAATACACATGTACCCACATTTTGATAACCTCATAATTTTGACATTTACATTTTTTAAGTGTTCAAACAAACCAGGACTTTCCAATTATATATTTAAATGTATATTTCAATATTTAACATTTCTAATAGTTATGGCAAGATTTTCAATCATGCATTCTCAGCTTGTTAACAAATGTGCAAGCAAATCAAATAAAGGAAGAGTCAAATACCCAGCAATAGGCTATTAAACAGAGTGAATTACTTAAGCTTAATCATTTTATTTAAAAAATGCATGTTCATATGAGTTAACATTATGTAATGTTTAAATACCTCACTCTTTTATTAACTCATAATATACCATATCTATTTTATACATACTTAGCTGTTACCTTTGTGCCTGCACACTGTTGAAGGGCAATTCTTAATGAGGTGCTACAGTCCCTGTGCTAACTTTTAAGACTACCTATTCACCTAAATGTTTGTGCAAACTTGCCATATTAATCTTTTTTTTCTTTGAGTAGAAAGGAAAATTTTTATGAGAGATGAGGCCTTATATATTAATATTGCAGTAATTTTATCATTGGATATCAGTTTTTTATGGGTCAATCCTTAATCTAAAGTATGATCAAGAGATCTATGTCCCAGGCTGGGGCTGTAGCTCAGTGGTAGAGTGCATGCCTAGTACATGTGAGGCCCTGAGTTCGATCCTCAGTACCACATAAAATTAAATAAGTAGAATAAAGATATTGTGGGGGAAAAAATCTTAAAAAAAATAAAAAGGTCTATGTCCCTAATTGCAATGTGATTAGAACCACAGCAATGACTATCTTTGACAATTTCTTTTGTACCTGGCTTTTCAATATCTACACCTGCAGGTGTAGAATAAAAGGATAAGTTATGTTTTGATATCTAGGATATAACCAGAAAATAACATTTTTAATATGTTATCTGTTTTGTCGATCATAAATACCATCATACTTTGAAACTTTGAAAGTAATAAGGTGTGTCCTTGGGATCAATAACAGAGGATAGGAATGGCAGACCACAGGATGTTTCTAATTTGATATTTTGTCAACACATGTACTAAGCTTGTACATAAAAGTCTGGGCCCTGAATAATTATTTAATTAAAATGGAAATATAGATGATAGATTTCAAGGCATAAAAATAAGTAAGTCCTAACTCTAGAATGATTATGTCCATACATGGACTTAGGCTGAATTTAAAATATAAAATCCAAGGAGGTGAGAATCTCAGTAGCCATTGATATCAAAGATGATGGATAGAGTGGAAGGTTTGGAGTGGTATTTTGGGGGCCCTGGGCACTTAAATTTTCATATAAGTCTGATGCAGAATGGAAATAGGAAAAAAGGAAGATTTGCTTTTCAAGTATATGATTTGCTCTCCATAATTTTCTTCAGTTGTCTATTGATAACTGGTTTACATGGCTGTGTGGGTGTGGGAGAGACTGCTTCACCCTTAGCCTGCTATGTGATGAAAGGCTCAATACTAGATCTCATTCATTGAATTAACACACTGAATAAACAATATTAGAATACTTTAATTCTAGAAAAAATATTTTATATTTTGAAATTGTTTCGTCAATTAAACAATTTCCTTTCCAAATTAATATAAAATAATATAGCACTAATGCAGATTAAAATATATCTTTAATTTTCAGAGATAAAGAGGCCAGTTGACTCTTTCTCAAATTTGCCAGGACCCTCCCTCTGATTTCAGCGTTTTAAATGTACTATGTGACATGGTCTGGAATGCTCTTTTCCCATATCTGCTTTGTTTATTCCTTCTTATTCTTCAGAGTAATACTCCAAGACCTCTTCAGTGAGCCTTTTCCTAGCCACATGAGTTAAAATTGTTATCCTCTCCTGATATTTGCAGTACCCATCAATCTTTAATGTTTTTCTCCAATAAGTCTAATTATGTTATCTTATTTATCTCTCTGTCTCTAATAGAATGCAAAAAAAGCTTTATTAAATCAGCAAGATTTAACACATAGTAATAGAAAATAAATGATTATGAGTTAACAGATAGATTAAAAAATGATAATCTAGATTGGAGCTGAAACTCTAATGGCTTCAATCTATATTTTTATACTTTTATTTTATTTCTATTTTTATTTCCCTTTGATTTCTTAGAATCTTCTCCACCAGTACAACCTTCAAATTCTCTCTCTGCCTCTAACATGTCTTACTATCTTTAGTATGCTCTTGACAATTTGAACCATTTTATCAAAGAAATCTAAATTCCTTTAAATGAATGTACATTCATGTTTTTTCCTAGGAAAACTCCAAGCTCAAGATCCATCATTCGTTTTACCTTAAATAACCTCAGGATTGGATCCCCAATCTTAATTACAATTTTTGTTCAATAGCACATTTTAATATTTTTTTATCTTATTTTATTTACATAGTAAATGATGTATTATATAACTATTCCTAAATGCTTACAATATATGTTGCCCAATTCCAAATCTTTTTCAAAAACTATATAACCAAATCATTAAACTACATGAGATGAATATACTACTATTATTCACATTTTTAAGAAAGGAAGTCCATTTAGGAATATAATTCAGTGGAAAAAAATTGCCTGGTATGCACAGGCTCTGGGTTCAACCCCAAGGACAAAAACAACAAAAGAAATCCCAGGTTATAGAGATTACTAAACTTCCTTAGATATAAAACTAGTTAGTATTAAACATAGAGTTTAGACATAAAGTGTGAATTTCATGAGTATAATTTGAAAACTGCTATTGCTGTTTCTAAAGGATGACATTTTAATGTCTGTCTTACTTAATAACTAAGATATTATTAGTAACTCACCTTATGCCTTATTTACCCTAATTCATTATCTCTTCCCAGGAATAACCAGAATTCAGAATTTGATGATCATATATGATACATACACTTTTTAAAGACACATTCATAACTTGTTATTATTCTGTGAACCATTGTTAATGTTTATCTATCAACTTTGTAAATTTTAAAAGTAGAGCCTACTAATTCTTTTTTTTTTAATGTCTTTTTGTAGTTGTAAGGTGGATGCTATGCCTTTATTTTATTTGTTTATTTTTTATGCAGTGCTAAGGATCAAACCCAGTGCGTCACACACACTAGACAAGTAGTTGCTACTAGAGCTACAGCACCTGCCCCATGCCTACTAATTTAAATATATATATATATATATATTAAAAAATCAAACTGAACATAAGATTTGAAATTGTATTATTCTATTATTTTAATACATTACAAGTTATTTTTCCCCTTATACTCACAGATCAAATGGCTTAATCATTTGGAAGCATTTCTTTCATATGACCAGTAATTTTAAGTCAATTACATTACAATCATTTGAAGTGAGAGATGTATAATAACCTTTCATTTGATAATTATAGTATTTACATATGAAGCAGAAATTGGGAAGAATTTGTCATTTGGGAAGCTGAAGATGATTATTTATGTAAAAGGTTTAGGTTACATTGTTAGTAAAACGTGAGAGAAAGAAAAGGAGATAAAAAGTCTTATCCAGGATTGTTGATGTTAACTGCTATATCAAGCCAGATTTCCTTCTTTTCTAATCCATCCTCCTTTTAATTCTTTAAATAAGTCAATGAATAACGTTTTGTTGCACAGAACCATAAAAAAGGGGGCTTAGAACATGATGGAGCTTAGATTCTAGTTCAAAAGTGCTAGGACTCAGGTGGATGGATTCTCATTCTCATACTTGTTTATTTAGATGCCTAGGGCAAGTTATTAATTTTTCTATGCAATTTCTTGCAAAGTAAAAAGAATAATGATAAAAACTACTCCCTGAGTCATGTAGTAATTACTACACATTTAAATCGAAGCAAGTGTTTAGCACTCAAAGGGCCTGGAATTTGTTAAGTGTTTGCTGTCTAGTATTTTGAAATTCTCTGGTATTTGTAATGTAGGATTTTTTCCTGTTCTTTACATTTCACTCTCTTTTCCCTCAAAATCATCTACAGGACTCTGACATATTTTTCAAAGTCTAACTTCATTATTCAAGTCTTCAAAGCGGCTTACCTTTATGGAACTACAGATTTAGTTTAAATCTCAGCCACAGGTTGTATTCTGGTACATACTAAAATAGAAAGTAACTTCAAGGCCTCTGTGTTTATCACCATATACTAAAGCTTGTCTATAAGCCTATTGTTCTTCTCATATCGATCTCATCAAGGACATCAAAGTTTTCTCTTAACTGCTTAATAGCATAGGTCATTCAACCACTCTTCCGCTGGTTTCTATAATGCTACTCTCATGCGGCTTCAGTTCTACCTCCACTTTGTAGGATAGTGTGTCTTTCTAACCACACCTTAAATTTTGGTACTTTTCAGAAGTCTATTTTAGTTCAATTTAAAGATTGTTCTATATGCTCTCATCAAGTTATTTTTGTTATTTAATGCTCTTCTTTGTTTATGACTTTATATCTACTTTGCAATTCATACCATTCTTACAAGCACTACCCTGGAATCCAATTGCTTAATGGATGTATTTATGAACCACAGACTCCTAAAATTGCACCTGTTCAAAGCTGATCTTGTAAAATTTATGCACAGACTTGAAATTTTTCATGCAATCCTATTTTAGAAAATGGAAATACAGGTAATATTAATCTAGCTGTATAATGCAGAAGATTAGAAATGATCCCTATAGCATTCTCACTTCTGTTATAAGACCTAACTGTTAATGTTGGAAGAAAAGAATTTTGATTTATGTTGTAAAAGTGAATACTCTATAAACTTTCCTTTATTTTTTCATGCAAATGACAATCAAAAAATCAAAATCATATGTAATTTCCTAATTCCTGAGAATAGTTTACATATTGTTGAAATTAAATATAATTAAACGATGATATTATATTTGTGTGTCATAACATTGGTGAGGAATTCATTCCTTATGACAAAAATACAAATTTTATATAAGAAGCATCCTGAAAATAAATTTTCTCCAACAGATTTTAACCATTTTAACTATGAACAAGTCAATTTGTATAAGGTAATCCCAATATAGAAAAGAAGAGAAAGATACTGGCTTCTTAACTAATATTAAAAAAACATGTATGGAAATAATAACAGTACTAAAAATAATATGAATAATTACCAGAATCCTTCAATATGTTGTTGAGTCCCTTCACCAAAGACTATCTGTTTCTCTACAAAGAGTAGTTTCTTCCTCTTCTCAATAGCTTTGTTAAGTTTCTTTAGTATCTGGAAATTTCTGTTGGAGGATTCAGCTTTTAGCTGAGTTTCTTTCTATTTCTACTTCCAGTATTTTCATTTGCCTCAAGAAAATCAGAACAATAAAAATAATTAACATTCAATATGTGAGCAGACTAACTATTCTTCAGCGAATAAAGAGAAGACAGTACTTGAAATACTTACATACACACACAGAGGTATATATGAAATTTGGAAGCATTTCTTACATATGATTGGTAATTGTAAATATATATAAAATATATATGGCTTTACACTTGCATTTTATATGTTTTGTAGAATTTAAAGAAATATTAAATAGAACTTTTCTAACAATCTTGGCCATCTTGGTGAGCATAAGTGTCCACCTATAAAATATTATCAGCTTCTACCTATAAAATATTATCAGCTTCTAACTTTAGCTTGTGGGCAACAAACATCTATTAAAATACAAGATAATTATATTTAATAATATATGTTATATGCCATCATCAGAATTTTAAAAGGTGATCTACAATTTCAAATCCATACCTTTCCTTAAATATAAATGGTAAAAATGGATGAGAGAAGACCAATGTGGAAATATTCTTAAAAAGAAATATTATAAATTATAGCAATAAAGGTATTGGGAAAATTGAAAGATTACAAAGAATATTAACTGTAGTTAGAGGGAAAAGAAAATGTAGGAAGGCAGCCTTAACTAAACTTGGCAAACTTTATTGGAAATGATATTAAAGACAAATTTTAGTAACAATAGTTGTATACAATTAAAAGGAAAAGAATATTCATTGATAAATGCTTACATAGTTTAAAAACACATAAGAAAATATGTTCTTTTCTATATGGCCTTTTGCAAAGGGAAGACTCATAGTTTGTATCAAAAAATAAAATAAAAAATATAACAGATGCTAATTCACTATTTCTGTGATTTTGGTAGGCAAAAATACACTTATCAGTGCCCTCTGCATAAAGCATTTTAAGAATAATTTTGAATGTTTAAAATTAGACTATTTATTATGTAATGTGTAATGACTAACAATAACTTTATTAATCATACAAATTTTAAAATTTCATTATTAAGTTTTTAAATTTTCTTATATAAAAGTAACACAAGAGGGTTATTTGCACCATTTGTTAACTTAATCTTTGACAAGGGTTCCCAAAATATATCATGGGTTCAGGGAAGTATATTCAACAAATGGTAATGGGAAAATTGGATATTCACATGCAAAAATGTTAATTGGATCCTTGTATTTCACCCACAAGCAAAAATCAATTAAAAAACATAAGTGTAAAACCTGAAATTATAAAGCTCCTGAAAAAACAAAAAACTGAGGAAAGGCACATGGTGGCTTCTTTAGTATTTTTATCTCAATTTTGGAAAATTATCTTGAATTATTTTGGTGATAATTTTCCCTTTTTTTTGGACACTACTGAGATTTGGAAAATTCTAGAATGTAAATACAGTTCTCTTTTCCTTAAGACACATAGATTTCTGCTTAATAGGGTGTGCTAAATTGGTTATTGATCTTCTATTTCACTTTCCAATTTCCAAGACAGTGCAGCTGCTGGACCATCTCCCTTTCTTCCATGTCTCCCAGTTCAAATGGGCTTATACCATCACTGAAATTTTAGTCAGTTTGAGATGTAAAGATCCATAACACTTTTATAAAGGAGAAACATTTTAAATAAAAAAAACCATAATAACTAGGCTTGGAGTTTCATGTATTTCTTCACAGTATATTTTTCGGTTTGGCAGTTGACCCTTACTTTATTCATCACCTAAGGAACCGTGTTAAATAAAAAAAAACATTCTTCATGTAACATAAGCATTCATTTTTCTAGTAGTTCAAGATATCACAGATGATTAAAATGCTAAAGAAACACAAATTACTTACCCTTTCATATCTTTTAATGATATATAATATTTTCTTTCCTTCCTTCCTTCCTTCCTTCCTTCCTTCCTTCCTTCCTTCCTTCCTTCCTTCCTTCCTTCCTTCCTTCTTTCTTTCCTTCTTCTTTCTTTCTTTCTTTCTTTCTTTCTTTCTTTCTTTCTTTCTTTCTTTCTTTCTTTCTTTCTTTCTTATTTCTTCTTATTTCTTACATGACAATAGTGGAATGCATTACTATCATAATTATCTATTCACAGCACAATTTTTCGTAACTCTGTATATAAAGTATGTTCTTGCCAAATTATGCCATTATACATGAGATCTCTTATTTTTTTTAAAGATAGAGAAGAGAGAGAGAGAAATTTTTTTATAATATTTATTTTTCAGATTTCGGTGGATACACATCTTTATTTTATTTTTATGCGGTGCTGAGGATCCCACCCAGTGCCCTGCACATGCCAGGTGAGCACGTTACCACTTAAGCCACATCTCCTCCAGCCCTCGTATTCTTTTTTGCATTATAATTCTTAATACACCTTTATACCACAATTTATCATATCTCTGTTGGTATATGAGTTATGTTGACACCAAATTCACATCTTCATACATGTATTTTGTGTAATGATGAGGGTCTCCTTCTACCACCCATGCTATTACCCTTCTCTCTCCCTTTCCCTCCCACCCCTATTCCCTATCTAGAGGTAATCTTCCTCCCTTGCTCTACCTCCCAACCCCATTTTGAGACATTTGGCATTTGTTTTTTGGGGATTGGCTAACTTCACTTAGCATAATCTGTTCTAATGCCATCCATTTCCCTGAAAATGCCATGATCTTATTCTTTTTTATTGCTGAGTAATATTCCATTGTGTATAAATGCCACATTTTTTAAAATTCATTCATCCACTGAAGGACATCTAGGTTGGCTCCACAGTTAGCTAATGTGAATTGTGCTGCTATAAACATTGATGTGGCTGTGTCCTATGACCTATTTTATCCTAAATCTTGTCATCAAAAATGTAGTAATCAGGGGCTGGGGCTGTAGGTCAAAGTGGTGCTTTCCTTTTCAGTGTGAGGCACTGGGTTCAATCCTCAGCACCACATAAAAATAAATAATGATATCGTATTCATCTACAACTAAAAAAAATTTTTTTAAATGTAGCAGTCGTGTGGTTAATCTGGATAGAAAAGCTATCAAAAATAAAAATGACATGAATAAGACTCATGATAGAAAAGAAATTAGTTTTCAAGACTGAGCATCAGATTTGGTCACATGGTAGAAAAGATCCAGGGAGATAATGTGGCTTGTCTGAACTTGACTCAGCTATGTTTTTGCAAAGCTACTATAGTAAAAATCTATATAACTCATCATTTTTTTTTTTCCTGAGTTGTATAACCCTAATATTAAAAAAGACTTAGATATGTATAATGAACTTTGTGGGCATATTAGGAAGACTTTTAGTTTAGCTGTGTAATTTTCAGCCTCTGGTAGCTAAGTAATCCAACTTGAAAAACAAATATAGGATTAATTAACATTAATGTTATTTTGATCTTTAATAATTCTACCTCAACTCTTACTGTAATGCATCATCATACTAGTTGGGGTGGAAATATCACATTTGACTTTTTTTACATATAAGTTGAGAACTAAGAAATAAACCTAAGTGTACATAAAGAAACACTTCAAGTTTTTTTTTTTTTTAATATCACTGAGGATAAGCCACATTTCTAAAGTAAACATTTTTAAAGCAATATTGTGGAACAAAGAACCTTCTCTAATTAAGCAACCACAATTTTTATGGTTTATATTAAAAAGAAAAAGAATATCCTATTTTCATGTTTATTATTTTGAAAACACATTTTAAGACTAGTTTTCTAAAGTAAAATACGAAATGATTCTGTAAGTAAAATATATTATTATAATTATCTCCACATAAAGAGAATACAAAACTTGGCAAAGCAGGGTTATTTAATGATTAATTTAAGTAATAATAGTCAGGGTCTACACTCAAAATCAGGTACAATGATTTTAGTTTTTCTAATCCTTATGGTAATTCTATTTGTAATAATATTTTTAGTAATTATGTAATAATTAAGATTTTGCATGCATATGATAGAATAAAACATGTTATTTACAACTACAAATTAAGTGCAGTTACCCTTTGTTCACCACATTCTAATTTTGTATGTGATTAAAATAACTAGGTATTGTTCAAACTTTATGAAGCTTTTTCTTAAAAAGCTTTCAATTTGTTTCTTTCAAAAGGTCATTTTCCAAATACGAGTATTGCATTCCAGTAATCCTACTATATATTCTGCTTTAGGTACAAATGTGAAAATTTCTCTTACTGCTGATTATTCAAACCAAGTATAATTTTGAAACCATAGTACCAACTATTTCTCTAGAGCCCAAATCAAAATTTTCTTTTTTCTCTTTAATTTTTTTTTCTAATTAATTGTACATAACAGTAGAATGCATTCTGAAACATCATACATAAATGGAGTATAACTTCTAATTTATCTGGTTGTACATGATATACAGTTATACCAGTTATTTAATCATATATGAACATAGGGTAATAATGTCCAACTCATTCTACTATCATCCCTACTCCCATGTCCCCTCTTCTCCCTTTACTTCCCTCTGTTGAATCCAAAGTACCTCTTTTCTTCCCTAGCCCCCCACCCTTATTGTGAATTAGCATTTTATATATACATATACATATATATATATATTTTTTTTATTTGTTCTAATTAGTTATACATGACAGTAAAATGCATTTGGACATGTTGTTTGACAAATGGAGCACAACTATCCTTCCTTTGACTGTACATGGTGCAGAGTCACACCTGTAGTATATTCATACATACATATGTACATATATACATATAGAGAGAGTAAAATGTCTCATTCCACTGTCCTTCTCGTTCCCACATCTCCTCCTCTTCCCTCCCCTGCACAATCCAAAATTTCTTCATTCTTCTCTACACCCCCATTATGGATTAACATGTGCTTATCAGAGAAAACATTTGGCCTTCAGTTTGGGGGGTTTGGCTTATTTCACTTAGCATGATATTCTCCAGCTCTATCCATTTACCAGCAAATGTCATACTTTCATTCTTCTTTAAGGCTGAATAATATTTCATTGTGTTTATGTACTACAGTTTTTTGACCATTCATCTGTTGAAGGACATCTAGGTTGATTTTGTAGTTTTTAGCTATTGTGAATTGAGCTGCTATAAACATTGATTTGGCTATGTCACTGTAGTATCAACATTTTCTAGGAATTGAATGTATTGCTTTTAAAAAGAAATTAGAGCCAGGTGTGGTAGCACATGCTTATAATCCCAGTGGCTTGGGAGACTGAAGCAGGAGGATCATAAGTTCAAAGCCAGCCTCAGCAAAAGCAAGGCACTAAGCAACTCAGTGAGACACTATTCTCTAAATAATGTACAAAATAGGGCTGGGGATGTAGCTTAGTTTTCAAGTGCCCCTGAGTTCAATCCTCAATAACCCCATACACATTCAAAAAAATAAAAGAAATCAGAGTACATTTTTTTTATTGTGGAACAAGACAAAAATGCAAGTATCGAAGTATATGCTTACATGTAAGCATTAAAAAAGCACTTAAAATAAGGACTTCTGTACTTGCTACAAAATCATAACAAATAGGCATGACTTTCACGTCTCTAAAATGTGTTTTCAAAAGGTACCATTTAATGGTGACTTGGAGAGTTGTATTGCATGAAAACCGTGTCTCCCTTTTAACCTGGACAAGTGTTTACTTGTATGAGTGTCATTCTTTCAAGTTCAGCACTTCCAATTGACTACCTAAATAAAGAAGAAGCCATTACAGTCGTGTATTTCAAGGCTATTCATAGTCTGCTTGTATGATAACTATTAAACATTGATTTTGTCTCATAAAGAACTGCTTTTCCAAGCATCTTTCCACTTTGCAGACCAAAGAAAACTTGGAAAACTAGTCATCTTATCTCCAAGCCTGTATTTTCATACAACCCTTCTGAATCATAAGTTTTGTCTTATAAATGAAGTTAATTTTTTTTGCATTTGAAATCATTGCAAAGTTAAAATATTTAATTCAAATATGATTTGCAATCCTTGAAATAATATAAAACACAAAACAGAAAGTGCAATAATAATAGAGTTTAAAATATACGCTAATGGTTTTCTTGAAGCTTATAAAATTCTTATAGGGCCTCAAGAAAACCAGACTTTAAAAT